>NC_138498.1:9959439-10380077 GCF_964252035.2 Podarcis erhardii
CTTTCCACCGAAAAACCTTTCAGGGGAGCATTTGCAAGAGTTTGGCACCATTTTTGAATAAATTGCAGAACGTCAGATTTTTGAAGAAATTGTGACCGCGCCGCTTAGGGATTTTTTCAAAAAAAAGTTGTTCAGACGTCGTCCGCTAATTCTCTTTCCGATAATAAAAACCCATCTGTTTCCACCGAAAAAACTTTCAGGGGAGCATTTGCAAGAGTTTGGCACCATTTTTGAATGAATTGCAGAACGTCAGATTTTTGCTGAAATTGTGACCGCGCGGCTTAGGGATTTTTCCAAAAAAAGTTATTCAAACGTCGTCCGCTAATTCTCTTTCCAATAATAAAAACCCATCTGCTTCCCCCGAAAAACCTTTCAGGGGAGCATTTGCAACAGTTTGGTACCATTTTTGAATGAACTGCAGAATGTCAGATTTTTGCTGAAATTGTGACCGCGCGGCTTAGGGATTTTTTTTAAAAAAAGTTGTTCAGACGTCGTCCGCTAATTCTCTTTCCGATAATAAAAACCCATCTTTTTCCACCGAAAAAACTTTCAGGGGAGCATTTGCAAGAGTTTGGCACCATTTTTGAATGAATTGCAGAACGTCAGATTTTTGCTGAAATTGTGACCGCGCGGCTTAGGGATTTTTTCAAAAAAAAAGTTGTTCAGACGTCGTCCGCTAATTCTCTTTCCGATAATAAAAACCCATCTGTTTCCACCGAAAAACCTTTCAGGGGAGCATTTGCAAGAGTTTGGCACCATTTTTGAATGAATTGCAGAACGTCAGATTTTTGCTGAAATTGTGACCGCGCGGCTTAGGGATTTTTTTAAAAAAAAGTTGTTCAGACGTCGTCCGCTAATTCTCTTTCCGATAATAAAAACCCATCTGTTTCCACCAAAAAAAACTTTCAGGGGAGCATTTGCAAGAGTTTGGCACCATTTTTGAATGAATTGCAGAACGTCAGATTTTTTCTGAAATTGTGACCGCGCGGCTTAGGGATTTTTCCCAAAAAAAGTTGTTCAGATGTCATCCGCTAATTCTGTTTCAATGATAAAAACCCATCTGTTTCCACCGAAAAACCTTTCAGGGGAGCATTTGCAACAGTTTGGCACCATTTTTGAATGAATTGCAGAACGTCAGATTTTTGCAGAAATTGTGACCGCGCGGCTTAGGGATTTTTTCAAAA
The DNA here is from genome assembly GCF_964252035.2 of Podarcis erhardii. Classification (NCBI taxonomy): domain Eukaryota; kingdom Metazoa; phylum Chordata; class Lepidosauria; order Squamata; family Lacertidae; genus Podarcis; species Podarcis erhardii. The sequence continues at coordinate 9,960,624 of NC_138498.1, forward strand.
AAAGTTGTTCAGACGTCGTCCACTAATTCTGTTTCAATGATAAAAACCCATCTGTTTCCACCGAAAAACCTTTCAGGGGAGCATTTGCAACAGTTTGGCACCATTTTTGAATGAATTGCAGAACGTCAGATTTTTGCAGAAATTGTGACCGCGCGGCTTAGGGATTTTTTCAAAAAAAAGTTGTTCAGACGTCGTCCGCTAATTCTCTTTCCGATAATAAAAACCCATCTTTTTCCACCGAAAAAACTTTCAGGGGAGCATTTGCAAGAGTTTGGCACCATTTTTGAATGAATTGCAGAACGTCAGATTTTTGCTGAAATTGTGACCGCGCGGCTTAGGGATTTTTTCAAAAAAAGTTGTTCAGACGTCGTCCGCTAATTCTCTTTCCGATAATAAAAACCCATCTTTTTCCACCGAAAAAACTTTCAGGGGAGCATTTGCAAGAGTTTGGCACCATTTTTGAATGAACTGCAGAACGTCAGATTTTTGCTGAAATTGTGACCGCGCGGCTTAGGGATTTTTTTAAAAAAAAGTTGTTCAGACGTCGCCCGCTAATTCTCTTTCCGATAATAAAAACCCATCTGTTTCCACCGAAAAAACTTTAAGGGGAGCATTTGCAACAGTTTGGCACCATTTTTGAATGAATTGCAGAACGTCAGATTTTTGCTGAAATTGTGACCGCGCGGCTTCGGGATTTTTTTAAAAAAAAGTTGTTCAGACCTCGTCGGCTAATTCTGTTTCAATGATAAAAACCCATCTGTTTCCACCGAAAAACCTTTCAGGGGAGCATTTGCAACAGGTTGGCACCATTTTTGAATGAATTGCAGAACGTCAGATTTTTGCTGAAATTGTGACCGCGCGGCTTAGGGATTTTTTCAAAAAAAAGTTGTTCAGACGTCGTCGGCTAATTTTGTTTCAATGATAAAAACCCATCTGTTTCCACCGAAAAACCTTTCAGGGGAGCATTTGCAACAGTTTGGCACCATTTTTGAATGAACTGCAGAACGTCAGATTTTTGAAGAAATTGTGACCGCGCGGCTTAGGGATTTTTTCAAAAAAAAGTTGTTCAGACGTCGTCCGATAATTCTCTTTCCGATAATAAAAACCTATCTGTTTCCACCGAAAAACCTTTCAGGGGAGCATTTGCAACAGTTTGGCACCATTTTTGAATGAATTGCAGAACGTCAGATTTTTGCTGAAATTGTGACTGCGCCGCTTAGGGATTTTTTCAAAAAAAGTTGTTCAGACGTCGTCCGCTAATTCTCTTTCCGATAATAAAAACCCATCTGTTTCCACCGAAAAAACTTTCAGGGGAGCATTTGCAACAGTTTGGCACCATTTTTGAATGAACTGCAGAACGTCAGATTTTTGCTGAAATTGTGACTGCGCGGCTTAGGGATTTTTACAAAAAAAAAGTTATTCAGACGTCGTCCGCTAATTCTCTTTCCAATAATAAAAACCCATCTGTTTCCACCGAAAAAACTTTAAGGGGAGCATTTGCAACAGTTTGGCACCATTTTTGAATGAATTGCAGAACGTCAGATTTTTGCTGAAATTGTGACCGCGCGGCTTAGGGATTTTTTAAAAAAAATGTTGTTCAGACGTCGTCGGCTATTCCTGTTTCAACGATCAAATCCCATCTGTTTCCACCGAAAAACCTTTCAGGGGAGCATTTGCAACAGTTTGGCACCATTTTTGAATGAATTGCAGAACGTCAGATTTTTGCTGAAATTGTGACCGCGCGGCTTAGGGATTTTTTCAAAAAAAAGTTGTTCAGACGTCGTCCGCTAATTCTCTTTCCGATAATAAAAACCCATCTGTTTCCACCAAAAAAACTTTCAGGGGAGCATTTGCAAGAGTTTGGCACCATTTTTGAATGAACTGCAGAACGTCAGATTTTTGCTGAAATTGTGACCACGCGGCTTACGGATTTTTTTTAAAAAAAATTGTTCAGACGTCGTCCGCTAATTCTCTTTCCGATAATAAAAAACCATCTGTTTCCACCAAAAAAACTTTCAGGGGAGCATTTGCAACAGTTTGGCACCATTTTTGAATGAATTGCAGAACGTCAGATTTTTGCAGAAATTGTGACCGCGCGGCTTAGGGATTTTTTCAAAAAAAAATTGTTCAGACGTCGTCGGCTAATTCTGTTTCAATGATAAAAACCCATCTGTTTCCACCGAAAAACCTTTCAGGGGAGCATTTGCAACAGTTTGGCACCATTTTTGAATGAATTGCAGAACGTCAGATTTTTGCTGAAATTGTGACCGCGCGGCTTAGGGATTTTTTCAAAAAAAGTTGTTCAGACGTCGTCCGCTAATTCTGTTTCAATGATAAAAACACATCTGTTTCCACCGAAAAACCTTTCAGGGGAGCATTTGCAACAGTTTGGCACCATTTTTGAATGAATTGCAGAACGTCAGATTTTTCCTGAAATTGTGACCGCGCGGCTTATGGATTTTTTCAAAAAAAGTTGTTCAGACGTCGTCGGCTAATTCTGTTTCAATGATAAAAACCCATCTGTTTCCACCGAAAAACCTTTCAGGGGAGCATTTGCAACAGTTTGGCACCATTTTTGAATGAATTGCAGAACGTCAGATTTTTCCTGAAATTGTGACCGCGCGGCTTAGGGATTTTTTCAAAAAAAAGTTGTTCAGACGTCGTCCGCTAATTCTCTTTCCGATAATAAAAACCCATCTGCTTCCCCCGAAAAACCTTTCAGGGGAGCATTTGCAACAGTTTGGCACCATTTTTGAATGAATTGCAGAACGTCAGATTTTTGCTGAAATTGTGACCGCGCGGCTTCGGGATTTTTTCAAAAAAAAGTTGTTCACACCTCGTCGGCTAATTCTGTTTCAATGATAAAAACCCATCTGTTTCCACCGAAAAACCTTTCAGGGGAGCATTTGCAAGAGTTTGGCACCATTTTTGAATGAATTGGAGAACGTCAGATTTTTGCTGAAATTGTGACCGCGCGGCTTACGGATTTTTTTAAAAAAAAGTTGTTCAGACGTCGTCGGCTAATTTTGTTTCAATGATAAAATCCCATCTGTTTCCACCGAAAAACCTTTCAGGGGAGCATTTGCAAGAGTTTGGTACCATTTTTGAATGAATTGCAGAACGTCAGATTTTTGCAGAAATTGTGACCGCGCGGCTTAGGGATTTTTTCAAAAAAAAGTTGTTCAGACGTCGTCCGCTAATTCTCTTTCCGATAATAAAAACCCATCTGTTTCCACCGAAAAACCTTTCAGGGGAGCATTTGCAACAGGTTGGCACCATTTTTGAATGAATTGCAAAACGTCAGATTTTTGCTGAAATTGTGACCGCGCGGCTTAGGGATTTTTTCAAAAAAAAGTTGTTCAGACGTCGTCGGCTAATTTTGTTTCAATGATAAAAACCCATCTGTTTCCACCGAAAAACCTTTCAGGGGAGCATTTGGAAGAGTTTGGCACCATTTATGAATGAACTGCAGAACGTCAGATTTTTGAAGAAATTGTGACCGCGCGGCTTAGGGATTTTTCCCAAAAAAAGTTGTTCAGACGTCGTCGGCTAATTCTGTTTCAATGATAAAAACCCATCTTTTTCCACCGAAAAACCTTTCAGGGGAGCATTTGCAACAGTTTGGCACCATTTTTGAATGAATTGCAGAAAGTCAGATTTTTCCTGAAATTGTGACCGCGCGGCTTAGGGATTTTTTCAAAAAAAAGTTGTTCAGACGTCGTCCGCTAATTCTCTTTCCAATAATAAAAACCCATCTGCTTCCCCCGAAAAACCTTTCAGGGGAGCATTTGCAAGAGTTTGGTACCATTTTTGAATGAATTGCAGAACGTCAGATTTTTGCAGAAATTGTGACCGCGCGGCTGCGGGATTTTTTCAAAAAAAGTTGTTCAGACGTCGTCCGCTAATTCTCTTTCCGATAATAAAAACCCATCTTTTTCCACCGAAAAAACTTTCAGGGGAGCATTTGCAACAGGTTGGCACCATTTTTGAATGAATTGCAGAACGTCAGATTTTTGCTGAAATTGTGACCGCGCGGCTTAGGGATTTTTTCAAAAAAAAGTTGTTCAGACCTCGTCGGCTAATTTTGTTTCAATGATAAAAACCCATCTGTTTCCACCGAAAAACCTTTCAGGGGAGCATTTGCAAGAGTTTGGCACCATTTTTGAATGAATTGCAGAACGTCAGATTTTTGCTGAAATTGTGACCGCGCGGCTTAGGGATTTTTTCAAAAAAAGTTGTTCAGACGTCGTCCGCTAATTCTCTTTCAATAATAAAATCCCATCTGTTTCCACCGAAAAACCTTTCAGGGGAGCATTTGCAAGAGTTTGGTACCATTTTTGAATGAATTGCAGAATGTCAGATTTTTGCTGAAATTGTGACCGCGCGGCTTAGGGATTTTTTCAAAAAAAGTTGTTCAGACGTCGCCCGCTAATTCTCTTTCCGATAATAAAAACCCATCTGTTTCCACCGAAAAAACTTTCAGGGGAGCATTTGCAACAGTTTGGCACCATTTTTGAATGAATTGCAGAACGTCAGATTTTTCCTGAAATTGTGACCGCGCGGCTTAGGGATTTTTCCCAAAAAAAGTTGTTCAGACGTCGTCCGCTAATTCTGTTTCAATGATAAAAACCCATCTGTTTCCACCGAAAAACCTTTCAGGGGAGCATTTGCAACAGTTTGGCACCATTTTTGAATGAATTGCAGAACGTCAGATTTTTCCTGAAATTGTGACCGCGCGGCTTAGGGATTTTTTAAAAAAAAGTTATTCAAACGTCGTCCGCTAATTCTCTTTCCAATAATAAAAACCCATCTGCTTCCCCCGAAAAACCTTTCAGGGGAGCATTTGCAACAGTTTGGCACCATTTTTGAATGAATTGCAGAACGTCAGATTTTTGCTGAAATTGTGACCGCGCGGCTTCGGGATTTTTTTAAAAAAAAGTTGTTCAGACCTCGTCGGCTAATTCTGTTTCAATGATAAAAACCCATCTGTTTCCACCGAAAAACCTTTCAGGGGAGCATTTGCAACAGGTTGGCACCATTTTTGAATGAATTGCAGAACGTCAGATTTTTGCTGAAATTGTGACCGCGCGGCTTAGGGATTTTTTCAAAAAAAAGTTGTTCAGACGTCGTCGGCTAATTTTGTTTCAATGATAAAAACCCATCTGTTTCCACCGAAAAACCTTTCAGGGGAGCATTTGCAACAGTTTGGCACCATTTTTGAATGAACTGCAGAACGTCAGATTTTTGAAGAAATTGTGACCGCGCGGCTTAGGGATTTTTTCAAAAAAAAGTTGTTCAGACGTCGTCCGATAATTCTCTTTCCGATAATAAAAACCTATCTGTTTCCACCGAAAAACCTTTCAGGGGAGCATTTGCAACAGTTTGGCACCATTTTTGAATGAATTGCAGAACGTCAGATTTTTGCTGAAATTGTGACTGCGCCGCTTAGGGATTTTTTCAAAAAAAGTTGTTCAGACGTCGTCCGCTAATTCTCTTTCCGATAATAAAAACCCATCTGTTTCCACCGAAAAAACTTTCAGGGGAGCATTTGCAACAGTTTGGCACCATTTTTGAATGAACTGCAGAACGTCAGATTTTTGCTGAAATTGTGACTGCGCGGCTTAGGGATTTTTACAAAAAAAAAGTTATTCAGACGTCGTCCGCTAATTCTCTTTCCAATAATAAAAACCCATCTGTTTCCACCGAAAAAACTTTAAGGGGAGCATTTGCAACAGTTTGGCACCATTTTTGAATGAATTGCAGAACGTCAGATTTTTGCTGAAATTGTGACCGGGCGGCTTAGGGATTTTTTAAAAAAAATGTTGTTCAGACGTCGTCGGCTATTCCTGTTTCAACGATCAAATCCCATCTGTTTCCACCGAAAAACCTTTCAGGGGAGCATTTGCAACAGTTTGGCACCATTTTTGAATGAATTGCAGAACGTCAGATTTTTGCTGAAATTGTGACCGCGCGGCTTAGGGATTTTTTCAAAAAAAAGTTGTTCAGACGTCGTCCGCTAATTCTCTTTCCGATAATAAAAACCCATCTGTTTCCACCAAAAAAACTTTCAGGGGAGCATTTGCAAGAGTTTGGCACCATTTTTGAATGAACTGCAGAACGTCAGATTTTTGCTGAAATTGTGACCACGCGGCTTACGGATTTTTTTTAAAAAAAATTGTTCAGACGTCGTCCGCTAATTCTCTTTCCGATAATAAAAAACCATCTGTTTCCACCAAAAAAACTTTCAGGGGAGCATTTGCAACAGTTTGGCACCATTTTTGAATGAATTGCAGAACGTCAGATTTTTGCAGAAATTGTGACCGCGCGGCTTAGGGATTTTTTCAAAAAAAAATTGTTCAGACGTCGTCGGCTAATTCTGTTTCAATGATAAAAACCCATCTGTTTCCACCGAAAAACCTTTCAGGGGAGCATTTGCAACAGTTTGGCACCATTTTTGAATGAATTGCAGAACGTCAGATTTTTGCAGAAATTGTGACCGCACGGCTTAGGGATTTTTTCAAAAAAAAGTTGTTCAGACGTCGTCCGCTAATTCTGTTTCAATGATAAAAACACATCTGTTTCCACCGAAAAACCTTTCAGGGGAGCATTTGCAACAGTTTGGCACCATTTTTGAATGAATTGCAGAACGTCAGATTTTTCCTGAAATTGTGACCGCGCGGCTTATGGATTTTTTCAAAAAAAGTTGTTCAGACGTCGTCGGCTAATTCTGTTTCAATGATAAAAACCCATCTGTTTCCACCGAAAAACCTTTCAGGGGAGCATTTGCAACAGTTTGGCACCATTTTTGAATGAATTGCAGAACGTCAGATTTTTCCTGAAATTGTGACCGCGCGGCTTAGGGATTTTTTCAAAAAAAAGTTGTTCAGACGTCGTCCGCTAATTCTCTTTCCGATAATAAAAACCCATCTGCTTCCCCCGAAAAACCTTTCAGGGGAGCATTTGCAACAGTTTGGCACCATTTTTGAATGAATTGCAGAACGTCAGATTTTTGCTGAAATTGTGACCGCGCGGCTTCGGGATTTTTTCAAAAAAAAGTTGTTCACACCTCGTCGGCTAATTCTGTTTCAATGATAAAAACCCATCTGTTTCCACCGAAAAACCTTTCAGGGGAGCATTTGCAAGAGTTTGGCACCATTTTTGAATGAATTGCAGAACGTCAGATTTTTGCTGAAATTGTGACCGCGCGGCTTACGGATTTTTTTAAAAAAAAGTTGTTCAGACGTCGTCGGCTAATTTTGTTTCAATGATAAAATCCCATCTGTTTCCACCGAAAAACCTTTCAGGGGAGCATTTGCAAGAGTTTGGTACCATTTTTGAATGAATTGCAGAACGTCAGATTTTTGCAGAAATTGTGACCGCGCGGCTTAGGGATTTTTTCAAAAAAAAGTTGTTCAGACGTCGTCCGCTAATTCTCTTTCCGATAATAAAAACCCATCTGTTTCCACCGAAAAACCTTTCAGGGGAGCATTTGCAACAGGTTGGCACCATTTTTGAATGAATTGCAAAACGTCAGATTTTTGCTGAAATTGTGACCGCGCGGCTTAGGGATTTTTTCAAAAAAAAGTTGTTCAGACGTCGTCGGCTAATTTTGTTTCAATGATAAAAACCCATCTGTTTCCACCGAAAAACCTTTCAGGGGAGCATTTGGAAGAGTTTGGCACCATTTATGAATGAACTGCAGAACGTCAGATTTTTGAAGAAATTGTGACCGCGCGGCTTAGGGATTTTTCCCAAAAAAAGTTGTTCAGACGTCGTCGGCTAATTCTGTTTCAATGATAAAAACCCATCTTTTTCCACCGAAAAACCTTTCAGGGGAGCATTTGCAACAGTTTGGCACCATTTTTGAATGAATTGCAGAAAGTCAGATTTTTCCTGAAATTGTGACCGCGCGGCTTAGGGATTTTTTCAAAAAAAAGTTGTTCAGACGTCGTCCGCTAATTCTCTTTCCAATAATAAAAACCCATCTGCTTCCCCCGAAAAACCTTTCAGGGGAGCATTTGCAAGAGTTTGGTACCATTTTTGAATGAATTGCAGAACGTCAGATTTTTGCAGAAATTGTGACCGCGCGGCTGCGGGATTTTTTCAAAAAAAGTTGTTCAGACGTCGTCCGCTAATTCTCTTTCCGATAATAAAAACCCATCTTTTTCCACCGAAAAAACTTTCAGGGGAGCATTTGCAACAGGTTGGCACCATTTTTGAATGAATTGCAGAACGTCAGATTTTTGCTGAAATTGTGACCGCGCGGCTTAGGGATTTTTTCAAAAAAAAGTTGTTCAGACCTCGTCGGCTAATTTTGTTTCAATGATAAAAACCCATCTGTTTCCACCGAAAAACCTTTCAGGGGAGCATTTGCAAGAGTTTGGCACCATTTTTGAATGAATTGCAGAACGTCAGATTTTTGCTGAAATTGTGACCGCGCGGCTTAGGGATTTTTTCAAAAAAAGTTGTTCAGACGTCGTCCGCTAATTCTCTTTCAATAATAAAATCCCATCTGTTTCCACCGAAAAACCTTTCAGGGGAGCATTTGCAAGAGTTTGGTACCATTTTTGAATGAATTGCAGAATGTCAGATTTTTGCAGAAATTGTGACCGCGCGGCTTAGGGATTTTTTCAAAAAAAAGTTGTTCAGACGTCGTCCGCTAATTCTCTTTCCGATAATAAAAACCCATCTGTTTCCACCGAAAAACCTTTCAGGGAAGCATTTGCAACAGGTTGGCACCATTTTTGAATGAATTGCAGAACGTCAGATTTTTGCTGAAATTGTGACCGCGCGGCTTAGGGATTTTTTCAAAAAAAAGTTGTTCAGACGTCGTCGGCTAATTTTGTTTCAATGATAAAAACCCATCTGTTTCCACCGAAAAACCTTTCAGGGGAGCATTTGCAAGAGTTTGGCACCATTTTTGAATGAATTGCAGAACGTCAGATTTTTGCTGAAATTGTGACCGCGCGGCTTAGGGATTTTTTCAAAAAAAGTTGTTCAGACGTCGTCCGCTAATTCTCTTTCCGATAATAAAAACCCATCTTTTTCCACCGAAAAAACTTTCAGGGGAGCATTTGCAAGAGTTTGGCACCATTTTTGAATGAACTGCAGAACATCAGATTTTTGCTGAAATTGTGACCGCGCGGCTTAGGGATTTTTTCAAAAAAAAGTTGTTCAGACGTCGTCCGCTAATTCTCTTTCCAATAATAAAAACCCATCTGTTTCCACCGAAAAAACTTTAAGGGGAGCATTTGCAACAGTTTGGCACCATTTTTGAATGAATTGCAGAACGTCAGATTTTTGCTGAAATTGTGACCGCGCGGCTTCGGGATTTTTTCAAAAAAAAAGTTGTTCAGACGTCGTCGGCTAATTTTGTTTCAATGATAAAAACCCATCTGTTTCCACCGAAAAACCTTTCAGGGGAGCATTTGCAAGAGTTTGGCACCATTTTTGAATGAACTGCAGAACGTCAGATTTTTGCAGAAATTGTGACCGCGCGGCTTAGGGATTTTTTCAAAAAAAAGTTGTTCAGACGTCGTCCGCTAATTCTCTTTCCGATAATAAAAACCCATCTGTTTCCACCAAAAAAACTTTCAGGGGAGCATTTGCAAGAGTTTGGCACCATTTTTGAATGAATTGCAGAACGTCAGATTTTTGCTGAAATTGTGACTGCGCCGCTTAGGGATTTTTTCAAAAAAAGTTGTTCAGACGTTGTCTGTTAATTCTCTTTCCGATAATAAAAACCCATCTGTTTCGACTGAAAAAACTTTCAGGGGAGCATTTGCAACAGTTTGGCACCATTTTTGAATGAATTGCAGAACGTCAGATTTTTGCAGAAATTGTGACCGCGCGGCTTAGGGATTTTTTCAAAAAAAAGTTGTTCAGACGTCGTCCGCTAATTTTGTTTCAATGATAAAAACACATCTGTTTCCACCGAAAAACCTTTCAGGGGAGCATTTGCAACAGTTTGGCACCATTTTTGAATGAATTGCAGAACGTCAGATTTTTGCTGAAATTGTGACCGCGCGGCTTAGGGATTTTTTCAAAAAAAGTTGTTCAGACGTCGTCCGCTAATTCTCTTTCCGATAATAAAAACCCATCTGTTTCCACCGAAAAAACTTTCAGGGGAGCATTTGCAAGAGTTTGGCACCATTTTTGAATGAACTGCAGAACGTCAGATTTTTGCTGAAATTGTGACCGGGCGGCTTAGGGATTTTTTTAAAAAAATGTTGTTCAGACGTCGTCGGCTATTTCTGTTTCAACGATCAAAACCCATCTGTTTCCACCGAAAAACCTTTCAGGGGAGCATTTGCAACAGTTTGGCACCATTTTTGAATGAATTGCAGAATGTCAGATTTTTGCTGAAATTGTGACCGCGCGGCTTAGGGATTTTTTCAAAAAAAAGTTGTTCAGACGTTGTTGGCTAATTCTGTTTCAATGAAAAATCCCATCTGTTTCCACCGAAAGCCTTTCAGGGGAGCATTTGCAAGAGTTTGGCACCATTTTTGAATGAACTGCAGAACGTCAGATTTTTGCTGAAATTGTGACAGCGCGGCTTACGGATTTTTTTAAAAAAAATTTGTTCAGACGTCGTCCGCTAATTCTCTTTCCGATAATAAAAACCCATCTGTTTCCACCCAAAAAATTTCAGGGGAGCATTTACAAGAGTTTGGCACCATTTTTGAATGAATTGCAGAACCTCAGATTTTTGCTGAAATTGTGACCGCGCGGCTTACGGATTTTTTTTTTAAAAAGTTGTTCAGACGTCGCCCGCTAATTCTCTTTCCGATAATAAAAACCCATCTGTTTCCACCGAAAAAACTTTCAGGGGAGCATTTGCAACAGTTTGGCACCATTTTTGAATGAATTGCAGAACGTCAGATTTTTCCTGAAATTGTGACCGCGCGGCTTAGGGATTTTTCCCAAAAAAAGTTGTTCAGACGTCGTCCGCTAATTCTGTTTCAATGATAAAAACCCATCTGTTTCCACCGAAAAACCTTTCAGGGGAGCATTTGCAACAGTTTGGCACCATTTTTGAATGAATTGCAGAACGTCAGATTTTTCCTGAAATTGTGACCGCGCGGCTTAGGGATTTTTTAAAAAAAAGTTATTCAAACGTCGTCCGCTAATTCTCTTTCCAATAATAAAAACCCATCTGCTTCCCCCGAAAAACCTTTCAGGGGAGCATTTGCAACAGTTTGGTACCATTTTTGAATGAATTGCAGAACGTCAGATTTTTGCAGAAATTGTGACCGCGCGGCTTCGGGATTTTTTCAAAAAAAAGTTGTTCACACCTTGTCGGCTAATTCTGTTTCAATGATAAAAACCCATCTGTTTCCACCGAAAAACCTTTCAGGGGAGCATTTGCAAGAGTTTGGCACCATTTTTGAATGAATTGCAGAACGTCAGATTTTTGCTGAAATTGTGACCGCGCGGCTTAGGGATTTTTTCAAAAAAAAGTTGTTCAGACGTCGTCCGCTAATTCTGTTTCAATGATAAAAACCCATCTGTTTCCACCGAAAAACCTTTCAGGGGAGCATTTGCAAGAGTTTGGCACCATTTTTGAATGAACTGCAGAACGTCAGATTTTTGAAGAAATTGTGACCGCGCGGCTTAGGGATTTTTTTAAAAAAAAGTTGTTCAGACGTCGTCCGCTAATTCTCTTTCCGATAATAAAAACACATCTGTTTCCACCAAAAAAACTTTCAGGGGAGCATTTGCAAGAGTTTGGCACCATTTTTGAATGAATTGCAGAACGTCAGATTTTTGCTGAAATTGTGACTGCGCCGCTTAGGGATTTTTTCAAAAAAAGTTGTTCAGACGTCGTCCGCTAATTCTCTTTCCGATAATAAAAACCCATCTGTTTCAACCGAAAAAACTTTCAGGGGAGCATTTGCAACAGTTTGGCACCATTTTTGAATGAATTGCAGAACGTCAGATTTTTGCAGAAATTGTGACCGCGCGGCTTAGGGATTTTTTCAAAAAAAGTTGTTCAGACGTCGTCCGCTAATTCTCTTTCCGATAATAAAAACCCATCTGTTTCCACCGAAAAAACTTTCAGGGGAGCATTTGCAAGAGTTTGGCACCATTTTTGAATGAATTGCAGAACGTCAGATTTTTTCTGAAATTGTGACCGCGCGGCTTAGGGATTTTTCCCAAAAAAAGTTGTTCAGATGTCATCCGCTAATTCTGTTTCAATGATAAAAACCCATCTGTTTCCACCGAAAAACCTTTCAGGGGAGCATTTGCAACAGTTTGGCACCATTTTTGAATGAATTGCAGAACGTCAGATTTTTGCAGAAATTGTGACCGCGCGGCTTAGGGATTTTTTCAAAAAAAGTTGTTCAGACGTCGTCCACTAATTCTGTTTCAATGATAAAAACCCATCTGTTTCCACCGAAAAACCTTTCAGGGGAGCATTTGCAACAGTTTGGCACCATTTTTGAATGAATTGCAGAACGTCAGATTTTTGCAGAAATTGTGACCGCGCGGCTTAGGGATTTTTTCAAAAAAAAGTTGTTCAGACGTCGTCCGCTAATTCTCTTTCCGATAATAAAAACCCATCTTTTTCCACCGAAAAAACTTTCAGGGGAGCATTTGCAAGAGTTTGGCACCATTTTTGAATGAATTGCAGAACGTCAGATTTTTGCTGAAATTGTGACCGCGCGGCTTAGGGATTTTTTCAAAAAAAGTTGTTCAGACGTCGTCCGCTAATTCTCTTTCCGATAATAAAAACCCATCTTTTTCCACCGAAAAAACTTTCAGGGGAGCATTTGCAAGAGTTTGGCACCATTTTTGAATGAACTGCAGAACGTCAGATTTTTGCTGAAATTGTGACCGCGCGGCTTAGGGATTTTTTAAAAAAAAAGTTGTTCAGACGTCGCCCGCTAATTCTCTTTCCGATAATAAAAACCCATCTGTTTCCACCGAAAAAACTTTAAGGGGAGCATTTGCAACAGTTTGGCACCATTTTTGAATGAATTGCAGAACGTCAGATTTTTGCTGAAATTGTGACCGCGCGGCTTCGGGATTTTTTTTAAAAAAAGTTGTTCAGACCTCGTCGGCTAATTCTGTTTCAATGATAAAAACCCATCTGTTTCCACCGAAAAACCTTTCAGGGGAGCATTTGCAACAGGTTGGCACCATTTTTGAATGAATTGCAGAACGTCAGATTTTTGCTGAAATTGTGACCGCGCGGCTTAGGGATTTTTTTTTTAAAAAGTTGTTCAGACGTCGTCCGCTAATTCTCTTTCCGATAATAAAAAACCATCTGTTTCCACCAAAAAAAACTTTCAGGGGAGCATTTGCAACAGTTTGGCACCATTTTTGAATGAATTGCAGAACGTCAGATTTTTGCAGAAATTGTGACCGCGCGGCTTAGGGATTTTTTCAAAAAAAATTGTTCAGACGTCGTCGGCTAATTCTGTTTCAATGATAAAAACCCATCTGTTTCCACCGAAAAACCTTTCAGGGGAGCATTTGCAACAGTTTGGCACCATTTTTGAATGAATTGCAGAACGTCAGATTTTTGCAGAAATTGTGACCGCACGGCTTAGGGATTTTTTCAAAAAAAGTTGTTCAGACGTCGTCGGCTAATTCTGTTTCAATGATAAAAACCCATCTGTTTCCACCGAAAAACCTTTCAGGGGAGCATTTGCAACAGTTTGGCACCATTTTTGAATGAATTGCAGAACGTCAGATTTTTCCTGAAATTGTGACCGCGCGGCTTATGGATTTTTTCAAAAAAAGTTGTTCAGACGTCGTCGGCTAATTCTGTTTCAATGATAAAAACCCATCTGTTTCCACCGAAAAACCTTTCAGGGGAGCATTTGCAACAGTTTGGCACCATTTTTGAATGAATTGCAGAACGTCAGATTTTTCCTGAAATTGTGACTGCGCAGCTTAGGGATTTTTTCAAAAAAAAGTTGTTCAGACGTCGTCCGCTAATTCTCTTTCCGATAATAAAAACCCATCTGCTTCCCCCGAAAAACCTTTCAGGGGAGCATTTGCAACAGTTTAGCACCATTTTTGAATGAATTGCAGAACGTCAGATTTTTGCTGAAATTGTGACCGCGCGGCTTAGGGATTTTTCCAAAAAAAGTTATTCAAACGTCGTCCGCTAATTCTCTTTCCAATAATAAAAACCCATCTGCTTCCCCCGAAAAACCTTTCAGGGGAGCATTTGCAACAGTTTGGTACCATTTTTGAATGAACTGCAGAATGTCAGATTTTTGCTGAAATTGTGACCGCGCGGCTTAGGGATTTTTTTTAAAAAAAGTTGTTCAGACGTCGTCCGCTAATTCTCTTTCCGATAATAAAAACCCATCTTTTTCCACCGAAAAAACTTTCAGGGGAGCATTTGCAAGAGTTTGGCACCATTTTTGAATGAATTGCAGAACGTCAGATTTTTGCTGAAATTGTGACCGCGCGGCTTAGGGATTTTTTCAAAAAAAAAGTTGTTCAGACGTCGTCCGCTAATTCTCTTTCCGATAATAAAAACCCATCTGTTTCCACCGAAAAACCTTTCAGGGGAGCATTTGCAAGAGTTTGGCACCATTTTTGAATGAATTGCAGAACGTCAGATTTTTGCTGAAATTGTGACCGCGCGGCTTAGGGATTTTTTAAAAAAAAAGTTGTTCAGACGTCGTCCGCTAATTCTCTTTCCGATAATAAAAACCCATCTGTTTCCACCAAAAAAAACTTTCAGGGGAGCATTTGCAAGAGTTTGGCACCATTTTTGAATGAATTGCAGAACGTCAGATTTTTTCTGAAATTGTGACCGCGCGGCTTAGGGATTTTTCCCAAAAAAAGTTGTTCAGATGTCATCCGCTAATTCTGTTTCAATGATAAAAACCCATCTGTTTCCACCGAAAAACCTTTCAGGGGAGCATTTGCAACAGTTTGGCACCATTTTTGAATGAATTGCAGAACGTCAGATTTTTGCAGAAATTGTGACCGCGCGGCTTAGGGATTTTTTCAAAAAAAGTTGTTCAGACGTCGTCTACTAATTCTGTTTCAATGATAAAAACCCATCTGTTTCCACCGAAAAACCTTTCAGGGGAGCATTTGCAACAGTTTGGCACCATTTTTGAATGAATTGCAGAACGTCAGATTTTTGCAGAAATTGTGACCGCGCGGCTTAGGGATTTTTTCAAAAAAAAGTTGTTCAGACGTCGTCCGCTAATTCTCTTTCCGATAATAAAAACCCATCTTTTTCCACCGAAAAAACTTTCAGGGGAGCATTTGCAAGAGTTTGGCACCATTTTTGAATGAATTGCAGAACGTCAGATTTTTGCTGAAATTGTGACCGCGCGGCTTAGGGATTTTTTCAAAAAAAGTTGTTCAGACGTCGTCCGCTAATTCTCTTTCCGATAATAAAAACCCATCTTTTTCCACCGAAAAAACTTTCAGGGGAGCATTTGCAAGAGTTTGGCACCATTTTTGAATGAACTGCAGAACGTCAGATTTTTGCTGAAATTGTGACCGCGCGGCTTAGGGATTTTTTTTAAAAAAAGTTGTTCAGACGTCGCCCGCTAATTCTCTTTCCGATAATAAAAACCCATCTGTTTCCACCGAAAAAACTTTAAGGGGAGCATTTGCAACAGTTTGGCACCATTTTTGAATGAATTGCAGAACGTCAGATTTTTGCTGAAATTGTGACCGCGCGGCTTCGGGATTTTTTTAAAAAAAAGTTGTTCAGACCTCGTCGGCTAATTCTGTTTCAATGATAAAAACCCATCTGTTTCCACCGAAAAACCTTTCAGGGGAGCATTTGCAACAGGTTGGCACCATTTTTGAATGAATTGCAGAACGTCAGATTTTTGCTGAAATTGTGACCGCGCGGCTTAGGGATTTTTTCAAAAAAAAGTTGTTCAGACGTCGTCGGCTAATTTTGTTTCAATGATAAAAACCCATCTGTTTCCACCGAAAAACCTTTCAGGGGAGCATTTGCAAGAGTTTGGCACCATTTTTGAATGAACTGCAGAACGTCAGATTTTTGAAGAAATTGTGACCGCGCGGCTTAGGGATTTTTACAAAAAAAAAGTTATTCAGACGTCGTCCGCTAATTCTCTTTCCGATAATAAAAACCCATCTGTTTCCACCGAAAAAACTTTCAGGGGAGCATTTGCAACAGTTTGGCACCATTTTTGAATGAACTGCAGAACGTCAGATTTTTGCTGAAATTGTGACTGCGCGGCTTAGGGATTTTTACAAAAAAAAAGTTATTCAGACGTCGTCCGCTAATTCTCTTTCCAATAATAAAAACCCATCTGTTTCCACCGAAAAAACTTTAAGGGGAGCATTTGCAACAGTTTGGCACCATTTTTGAATGAATTGCAGAACGTCAGATTTTTGCTGAAATTGTGACCGGGCGGCTTAGGGATTTTTTTAAAAAAATGTTGTTCAGACGTCGTCGGCTCTTCCTGTTTCAACGATCAAAACCCATCTGTTTCCACCGAAAAACCTTTCAGGGGAGCATTTGCAACAGTTTGGCACCATTTTTGAATGAATTGCAGAACGTCAGATTTTTGCTGAAATTGTGACCGCGCGGCTTAGGGATTTTTTCAAAAAAAAGTTGTTCAGACGTCGTCCGCTAATTCTCTTTCCGATAATAAAAACCCATCTGTTTCCACCAAAAAAACTTTCAGGGGAGCATTTGCAAGAGTTTGGCACCATTTTTGAATGAACTGCAGAACGTCAGATTTTTGCTGAAATTGTGACCACGCGGCTTACGGATTTTTTTTTAAAAAAATTGTTCAGACGTCGTCCGCTAATTCTCTTTCCGATAATAAAAAACCATCTGTTTCCACCAAAAAAACTTTCAGGGGAGCATTTGCAACAGTTTGGCACCATTTTTGAATGAATTGCAGAACGTCAGATTTTTGCAGAAATTGTGACCGCGCGGCTTAGGGATTTTTTCAAAAAAAAATTGTTCAGACGTCGTCGGCTAATTCTGTTTCAATGATAAAAACCCATCTGTTTCCACCGAAAAACCTTTCAGGGGAGCATTTGCAACAGTTTGGCACCATTTTTGAATGAATTGCAGAACGTCAGATTTTTGCAGAAATTGTGACCGCACGGCTTAGGGATTTTTTCAAAAAAAAGTTGTTCAGACGTCGTCCGCTAATTCTGTTTCAATGATAAAAACACATCTGTTTCCACCGAAAAACCTTTCAGGGGAGCATTTGCAACAGTTTGGCACCATTTTTGAATGAATTGCAGAACGTCAGATTTTTCCTGAAATTGTGACCGCGCGGCTTAGGGATTTTTTCAAAAAAAGTTGTTCAGACGTCGTCGGCTAATTCTGTTTCAATGATAAAAACCCATCTGTTTCCACCGAAAAACCTTTCAGGGGAGCATTTGCAACAGTTTGGCACCATTTTTGAATGAATTGCAGAACGTCAGATTTTTCCTGAAATTGTGACCGCGCGGCTTAGGGATTTTTTCAAAAAAAAGTTGTTCAGACGTCGTCCGCTAATTCTCTTTCCGATAATAAAAACCCATCTGCTTCCCCCGAAAAACCTTTCAGGGGAGCATTTGCAACAGTTTGGCACCATTTTTGAATGAATTGCAGAACGTCAGATTTTTGCTGAAATTGTGACCGCGCGGCTTCGGGATTTTTTCAAAAAAAAGTTGTTCACACCTCGTCGGCTAATTCTGTTTCAATGATAAAAACCCATCTGTTTCCACCGAAAAACCTTTCAGGGGAGCATTTGCAAGAGTTTGGCACCATTTTTGAATGAATTGCAGAACGTCAGATTTTTGCTGAAATTGTGACCGCGCGGCTTACGGATTTTTTTAAAAAAAAGTTGTTCAGACGTCGTCGGCTAATTTTGTTTCAATGATAAAATCCCATCTGTTTCCACCGAAAAACCTTTCAGGGGAGCATTTGCAAGAGTTTGGTACCATTTTTGAATGAATTGCAGAACGTCAGATTTTTGCAGAAATTGTGACCGCGCGGCTTAGGGATTTTTTCAAAAAAAAGTTGTTCAGACGTCGTCCGCTAATTCTCTTTCCGATAATAAAAACCCATCTGTTTCCACCGAAAAACCTTTCAGGGGAGCATTTGCAACAGGTTGGCACCATTTTTGAATGAATTGCAAAACGTCAGATTTTTGCTGAAATTGTGACCGCGCGGCTTAGGGATTTTTTCAAAAAAAAGTTGTTCAGACGTCGTCGGCTAATTTTGTTTCAATGATAAAAACCCATCTGTTTCCACCGAAAAACCTTTCAGGGGAGCATTTGGAAGAGTTTGGCACCATTTATGAATGAACTGCAGAACGTCAGATTTTTGAAGAAATTGTGACCGCGCGGCTTAGGGATATTTCCCAAAAAAAGTTGTTCAGACGTCGTCGGCTAATTCTGTTTCAATGATAAAAACCCATCTTTTTCCACCGAAAAACCTTTCAGGGGAGCATTTGCAGCAGTTTGGCACCATTTTTGAATGAATTGCAGAAAGTCAGATTTTTCCTGAAATTGTGACCGCGCGGCTTAGGGATTTTTTCAAAAAAAAGTTGTTCAGACGTCGTCCGCTAATTCTCTTTCCAATAATAAAAACCCATCTGCTTCCCCCGAAAAACCTTTCAGGGGAGCATTTGCAACAGTTTGGCACCATTTTTGAATGAATTGCAGAACGTCAGATTTTTGCAGAAATTGTGACCGCGCGGCTGCGGGATTTTTTCAAAAAAAGTTGTTCAGACGTCGTCCGCTAATTCTCTTTCCGATAATAAAAACCCATCTTTTTCCACCGAAAAAACTTTCAGGGGAGCATTTGCAAGAGTTTGGCACCATTTTTGAATGAACTGCAGAACATCAGATTTTTGCTGAAATTGTGACCGCGCGGCTTAGGGATTTTTTCAAAAAAAAGTTGTTCAGACGTCGTCCGCTAATTCTCTTTCCAATAATAAAAACCCATCTGTTTCCACCGAAAAAACTTTAAGGGGAGCATTTGCAACAGTTTGGCACCATTTTTGAATGAATTGCAGAACGTCAGATTTTTGCTGAAATTGTGACCGCGCGGCTTCGGGATTTTTTCAAAAAAAAGTTGTTCAGACGTCGTCGGCTAATTTTGTTTCAATGATAAAAACCCATCTGTTTCCACCGAAAAACCTTTCAGGGGAGCATTTGCAAGAGTTTGGCACCATTTTTGAATGAACTGCAGAACGTCAGATTTTTCCTGAAATTGTGACCGCGCGGCTTAGGGATTTTTTCAAAAAAAAGTTGTTCAGACGTCGTCCGCTAATTCTCTTTCCGATAATAAAAACCCATCTGTTTCCACCAAAAAAACTTTCAGGGGAGCATTTGCAAGAGTTTGGCACCATTTTTGAATGAATTGCAGAACGTCAGATTTTTGCTGAAATTGTGACTGCGCCGCTTAGGGATTTTTTCAAAAAAAGTTGTTCAGACGTCGTCCGCTAATTCTCTTTCCGATAATAAAAACCCATCTGTTTCCACCGAAAAAACTTTCAGGGGAGCATTTGCAACAGTTTGGCACCATTTTTGAATGAATTGCAGAACGTCAGATTTTTGCAGAAATTGTGACCGCGCGGCTTAGGGATTTTTTCAAAAAAAAGTTGTTCAGACGTCGTCCGCTAATTTTGTTTCAATGATAAAAACACATCTGTTTCCACCGAAAAACCTTTCAGGGGAGCATTTGCAACAGTTTGGCACCATTTTTGAATGAATTGCAGAACGTCAGATTTTTGCTGAAATTGTGACCGCGCGGCTTAGGGATTTTTTCAAAAAAAGTTGTTCAGACGTCGTCCGCTAATTCTCTTTCCGATAATAAAAACCCATCTGTTTCCACCGAAAAAACTTTCAGGGGAGCATTTGCAAGAGTTTGGCACCATTTTTGAATGAACTGCAGAACGTCAGATTTTTGCTGAAATTGTGACCGGGCGGCTTAGGGATTTTTTTAAAAAAATGTTGTTCAGACGTCGTCGGCTATTTCTGTTTCAACGATCAAAACCCATCTGTTTCCACCGAAAAACCTTTCAGGGGAGCATTTGCAACAGGTTGGCACCATTTTTTAATGAATTGCAGAACGTCAGATTTTTGCAGAAATTGTGACCGCGCGGCTTAGGGATTTTTTCAAAAAAAAGTTGTTCACACCTCGTCGGCTAATTCTGTTTCAATGATAAAAACACATCTGTTTCCACCGAAAAACATTTCAGGGGAGCATTTGCAAGAGTTTGGCACCATTTTTGAATGAATTGCAGAACGTCAGATTTTTTCCTGAAATTGTGACCGCGCGGCTTACGGATTTTTTTAAAAAAAAGTTGTTCAGACGTCGTCGGCTAATTTTGTTTCAATAATAAAATCCCATCTGTTTCCACCGAAAAACCTTTCAGGGGAGCATTTGCAAGAGTTTGGTACCATTTTTGAATGAATTGCAGAATGTCAGATTTTTGCAGAAATTGTGACCGCGCGGCTTAGGGATTTTTTCAAAAAAAAGTTGTTCAGACGTCGTCCGCTAATTCTCTTTCCGATAATAAAAACCCATCTGTTTCCACCGAAAAACCTTTCAGGGAAGCATTTGCAACAGGTTGGCACCATTTTTGAATGAATTGCAGAACGTAAGATTTTTGCTGAAATTGTGACCGCGCGGCTTAGGGATTTTTTCAAAAAAAAGTTGTTCAGACGTCGTCGGCTAATTTTGTTTCAATGATAAAAACCCATCTGTTTCCACCGAAAAACCTTTCAGGGGAGCATTTGCAAGAGTTTGGCACCATTTTTGAATGAATTGCAGAACGTCAGATTTTTGCTGAAATTGTGACCGCGCGGCTTAGGGATTTTTTCAAAAAAAGTTGTTCAGACGTCGTCCGCTAATTCTCTTTCAATAATAAAATCCCATCTGTTTCCACCGAAAAACCTTTCAGGGGAGCATTTGCAAGAGTTTGGTACCATTTTTGAATGAATTGCAGAATGTCAGATTTTTGCAGAAATTGTGACCGCGCGGCTTAGGGATTTTTTCAAAAAAAAGTTGTTCAGACGTCGTCCGCTAATTCTCTTTCCGATAATAAAAACCCATCTGTTTCCACCGAAAAACCTTTCAGGGAAGCATTTGCAACAGGTTGGCACCATTTTTGAATGAATTGCAGAACGTCAGATTTTTGCTGAAATTGTGACCGCGCGGCTTAGGGATTTTTTCAAAAAAAAGTTGTTCAGACGTCGTCGGCTAATTTTGTTTCAATGATAAAAACCCATCTGTTTCCACCGAAAAACCTTTCAGGGGAGCATTTGCAAGAGTTTAGCACCATTTTTGAATGAATTGCAGAACGTCAGATTTTTGCTGAAATTGTGACCGCGCGGCTTAGGGATTTTTTCAAAAAAAGTTGTTCAGACGTCGTCCGCTAATTCTCTTTCCGATAATAAAAACCCATCTTTTTCCACCGAAAAAACTTTCAGGGGAGCATTTGCAAGAGTTTGGCACCATTTTTGAATGAACTGCAGAACATCAGATTTTTGCTGAAATTGTGACCGCGCGGCTTAGGGATTTTTTCAAAAAAAAGTTGTTCAGACGTCGTCCGCTAATTCTCTTTCCAATAATAAAAACCCATCTGTTTCCACCGAAAAAACTTTAAGGGGAGCATTTGCAACAGTTTGGCACCATTTTTGAATGAATTGCAGAACGTCAGATTTTTGCTGAAATTGTGACCGCGCGGCTTCGGGATTTTTTCAAAAAAAAAGTTGTTCAGACGTCGTCGGCTAATTTTGTTTCAATGATAAAAACCCATCTGTTTCCACCGAAAAACCTTTCAGGGGAGCATTTGCAAGAGTTTGGCACCATTTTTGAATGAACTGCAGAACGTCAGATTTTTGCAGAAATTGTGACCGCGCGGCTTAGGGATTTTTTCAAAAAAAAGTTGTTCAGACGTCGTCCGCTAATTCTCTTTCCGATAATAAAAACCCATCTGTTTCCACCAAAAAAACTTTCAGGGGAGCATTTGCAAGAGTTTGGCACCATTTTTGAATGAATTGCAGAACGTCAGATTTTTGCTGAAATTGTGACTGCGCCGCTTAGGGATTTTTTCAAAAAAAGTTGTTCAGACGTTGTCTGTTAATTCTCTTTCCGATAATAAAAACCCATCTGTTTCGACTGAAAAAACTTTCAGGGGAGCATTTGCAACAGTTTGGCACCATTTTTGAATGAATTGCAGAACGTCAGATTTTTGCAGAAATTGTGACCGCGCGGCTTAGGGATTTTTTCAAAAAAAAGTTGTTCAGACGTCGTCCGCTAATTTTGTTTCAATGATAAAAACACATCTGTTTCCACCGAAAAACCTTTCAGGGGAGCATTTGCAACAGTTTGGCACCATTTTTGAATGAATTGCAGAACGTCAGATTTTTGCTGAAATTGTGACCGCGCGGCTTAGGGATTTTTTCAAAAAAAGTTGTTCAGACGTCGTCCGCTAATTCTCTTTCCGATAATAAAAACCCATCTGTTTCCACCGAAAAAACTTTCAGGGGAGCATTTGCAAGAGTTTGGCACCATTTTTGAATGAACTGCAGAACATCAGATTTTTGCTGAAATTGTGACCGGGCGGCTTAGGGATTTTTTTAAAAAAATGTTGTTCAGACGTCGTCGGCTATTTCTGTTTCAACGATCAAAACCCATCTGTTTCCACCGAAAAACCTTTCAGGGGAGCATTTGCAACAGTTTGGCACCATTTTTGAATGAATTGCAGAATGTCAGATTTTTGCTGAAATTGTGACCGCGCGGCTTAGGGATTTTTTCAAAAAAAAGTTGTTCAGACGTTGTTGGCTAATTCTGTTTCAATGAAAAATCCCATCTGTTTCCACCGAAAGCCTTTCAGGGGAGCATTTGCAAGAGTTTGGCACCATTTTTGAATGAACTGCAGAACGTCAGATTTTTGCTGAAATTGTGACAGCGCGGCTTACGGATTTTTTTAAAAAAAATTTGTTCAGACGTCGTCCGCTAATTCTCTTTCCGATAATAAAAACCCATCTGTTTCCACCAAAAAAATTTCAGGGGAGCATTTACAAGAGTTTGGCACCATTTTTGAATGAATTGCAGAACCTCAGATTTTTGCTGAAATTGTGACCGCGCGGCTTACGGATTTTTTTTTTAAAAAGTTGTTCAGACGTCGCCCGCTAATTCTCTTTCCGATAATAAAAACCCATCTGTTTCCACCGAAAAAACTTTCAGGGGAGCATTTGCAACAGTTTGGCACCATTTTTGAATGAATTGCAGAACGTCAGATTTTTCCTGAAATTGTGACCGCGCGGCTTAGGGATTTTTCCCAAAAAAAGTTGTTCAGACGTCGTCCGCTAATTCTGTTTCAATGATAAAAACCCATCTGTTTCCACCGAAAAACCTTTCAGGGGAGCATTTGCAACAGTTTGGCACCATTTTTGAATGAATTGCAGAACGTCAGATTTTTCCTGAAATTGTGACCGCGCGGCTTAGGGATTTTTTAAAAAAAAGTTATTCA
This sequence comes from Podarcis erhardii, assembly GCF_964252035.2. Lineage (NCBI taxonomy): Eukaryota > Metazoa > Chordata > Lepidosauria > Squamata > Lacertidae > Podarcis > Podarcis erhardii. Next base: position 9,984,080 of record NC_138498.1, read on the forward strand.
AACGTCGTCCGCTAATTCTCTTTCCAATAATAAAAACCCATCTGCTTCCCCCGAAAAACCTTTCAGGGGAGCATTTGCAACAGTTTGGTACCATTTTTGAATGAATTGCAGAACGTCAGATTTTTGCAGAAATTGTGACCGCGCGGCTTCGGGATTTTTTCAAAAAAAAGTTGTTCACACCTTGTCGGCTAATTCTGTTTCAATGATAAAAACCCATCTGTTTCCACCGAAAAACCTTTCAGGGGAGCATTTGCAAGAGTTTGGCACCATTTTTGAATGAATTGCAGAACGTCAGATTTTTGCTGAAATTGTGACCGCGCGGCTTAGGGATTTTTTCAAAAAAAAGTTGTTCAGACGTCGTCCGCTAATTCTCTTTCCAATAATAAAAACCCATCTGTTTCCACCGAAAAAACTTTAAGGGGAGCATTTGCAACAGTTTGGCACCATTTTTGAATGAATTGCAGAACGTCAGATTTTTGCTGAAATTGTGACCGCGCGGCTTCGGGATTTTTTCAAAAAAAAAGTTGTTCAGACGTCGTCGGCTAATTTTGTTTCAATGATAAAAACCCATCTGTTTCCACCGAAAAACCTTTCAGGGGAGCATTTGCAAGAGTTTGGCACCATTTTTGAATGAACTGCAGAACGTCAGATTTTTGCAGAAATTGTGACCGCGCGGCTTAGGGATTTTTTCAAAAAAAAGTTGTTCAGACGTCGTCCGCTAATTCTCTTTCCGATAATAAAAACCCATCTGTTTCCACCAAAAAAACTTTCAGGGGAGCATTTGCAAGAGTTTGGCACCATTTTTGAATGAATTGCAGAACGTCAGATTTTTGCTGAAATTGTGACTGCGCCGCTTAGGGATTTTTTCAAAAAAAGTTGTTCAGACGTTGTCTGTTAATTCTCTTTCCGATAATAAAAACCCATCTGTTTCGACTGAAAAAACTTTCAGGGGAGCATTTGCAACAGTTTGGCACCATTTTTGAATGAATTGCAGAACGTCAGATTTTTGCAGAAATTGTGACCGCGCGGCTTAGGGATTTTTTCAAAAAAAAGTTGTTCAGACGTCGTCCGCTAATTTTGTTTCAATGATAAAAACACATCTGTTTCCACCGAAAAACCTTTCAGGGGAGCATTTGCAACAGTTTGGCACCATTTTTGAATGAATTGCAGAACGTCAGATTTTTGCTGAAATTGTGACCGCGCGGCTTAGGGATTTTTTCAAAAAAAGTTGTTCAGACGTCGTCCGCTAATTCTCTTTCCGATAATAAAAACCCATCTGTTTCCACCGAAAAAACTTTCAGGGGAGCATTTGCAAGAGTTTGGCACCATTTTTGAATGAACTGCAGAACGTCAGATTTTTGCTGAAATTGTGACCGGGCGGCTTAGGGATTTTTTTAAAAAAATGTTGTTCAGACGTCGTCGGCTATTTCTGTTTCAACGATCAAAACCCATCTGTTTCCACCGAAAAACCTTTCAGGGGAGCATTTGCAACAGTTTGGCACCATTTTTGAATGAATTGCAGAATGTCAGATTTTTGCTGAAATTGTGACCGCGCGGCTTAGGGATTTTTTCAAAAAAAAGTTGTTCAGACGTTGTTGGCTAATTCTGTTTCAATGAAAAATCCCATCTGTTTCCACCGAAAGCCTTTCAGGGGAGCATTTGCAAGAGTTTGGCACCATTTTTGAATGAACTGCAGAACGTCAGATTTTTGCTGAAATTGTGACAGCGCGGCTTACGGATTTTTTTTAAAAAAATTTGTTCAGACGTCGTCCGCTAATTCTCTTTCCGATAATAAAAACCCATCTGTTTCCACCAAAAAAATTTCAGGGGAGCATTTACAAGAGTTTGGCACCATTTTTGAATGAATTGCAGAACCTCAGATTTTTGCTGAAATTGTGACCGCGCGGCTTACGGATTTTTTTTTTAAAAAGTTGTTCAGACGTCGCCCGCTAATTCTCTTTCCGATAATAAAAACCCATCTGTTTCCACCGAAAAAACTTTCAGGGGAGCATTTGCAACAGTTTGGCACCATTTTTGAATGAATTGCAGAACGTCAGATTTTTCCTGAAATTGTGACCGCGCGGCTTAGGGATTTTTCCCAAAAAAAGTTGTTCAGACGTCGTCCGCTAATTCTGTTTCAATGATAAAAACCCATCTGTTTCCACCGAAAAACCTTTCAGGGGAGCATTTGCAACAGTTTGGCACCATTTTTGAATGAATTGCAGAACGTCAGATTTTTCCTGAAATTGTGACCGCGCGGCTTAGGGATTTTTTAAAAAAAAGTTATTCAAACGTCGTCCGCTAATTCTCTTTCCAATAATAAAAACCCATCTGCTTCCCCCGAAAAACCTTTCAGGGGAGCATTTGCAACAGTTTGGTACCATTTTTGAATGAATTGCAGAACGTCAGATTTTTGCAGAAATTGTGACCGCGCGGCTTCGGGATTTTTTCAAAAAAAAGTTGTTCACACCTTGTCGGCTAATTCTGTTTCAATGATAAAAACCCATCTGTTTCCACCGAAAAACCTTTCAGGGGAGCATTTGCAAGAGTTTGGCACCATTTTTGAATGAATTGCAGAACGTCAGATTTTTGCTGAAATTGTGACCGCGCGGCTTAGGGATTTTTTCAAAAAAAAGTTGTTCAGACGTCGTCCGCTAATTCTGTTTCAATGATAAAAACCCATCTGTTTCCACCGAAAAACCTTTCAGGGGAGCATTTGCAAGAGTTTGGCACCATTTTTGAATGAACTGCAGAACGTCAGATTTTTGAAGAAATTGTGACCGCGCGGCTTAGGGATTTTTTTAAAAAAAAGTTGTTCAGACGTCGTCCGCTAATTCTCTTTCCGATAATAAAAACACATCTGTTTCCACCAAAAAAACTTTCAGGGGAGCATTTGCAAGAGTTTGGCACCATTTTTGAATGAATTGCAGAACGTCAGATTTTTGCTGAAATTGTGACTGCGCCGCTTAGGGATTTTTTCAAAAAAAGTTGTTCAGACGTCGTCCGCTAATTCTCTTTCCGATAATAAAAACCCATCTGTTTCCACCGAAAAAACTTTCAGGGGAGCATTTGCAACAGTTTGGCACCATTTTTGAATGAATTGCAGAACGTCAGATTTTTGCAGAAATTGTGACCGCGCGGCTTAGGGATTTTTTCAAAAAAAGTTGTTCAGACGTCGTCCGCTAATTCTCTTTCCGATAATAAAAACCCATCTGTTTCCACCGAAAAAACTTTCAGGGGAGCATTTGCAAGAGTTTGGCACCATTTTTGAATGAACTGCAGAACGTCAGATTTTTGCTGAAATTGTGACCGCGCGGCTTAGGGATTTTTTCAAAAAAAAAGTTGTTCAGACGTCATCCGCTAATTCTCTTTCCGATAATAAAAACCCATCTGTTTCCACCGAAAAAACTTTCAGGGGAGCATTTGCAACAGTTTGGCACCATTTTTGAATGAATTGCAGAACGTCAGATTTTTGCTGAAATTGTGACCGGGCGGCTTAGGGATTTTTTTAAAAAAATGTTGTTCAGACGTCGTCGGCTATTTCTGTTTCAACGATCAAAACCCATCTGTTTCCACCGAAAAACCTTTCAGGGGAGCATTTGCAACAGTTTGGCACCATTTTTGAATGAATTGCAGAACGTCAGATTTTTGCTGAAATTGTGACCGCGCGGCTTAGGGATTTTTTCAAAAAAAAGTTGTTCAGACGTTGTTGGCTAATTCTGTTTCAATGAAAAAAACCCATCTGTTTCCACCGAAAGCCTTTCAGGGGAGCATTTGCAAGAGTTTGGCACCATTTTTGAATGAAATGCAGAACGTCAGATTTTTGCTGAAATTGTGACCGCGCGGCTTACGCATTTTTTTTAAAAAAAGTTGTTCAGACGTCGTCCGCTAATTCTCTTTCCGATAATAAAAACCCATCTGTTTCCACCAAAAAAACTTTCAGGGGAGCATTTGCAAGAGTTTGGCACCATTTTTGAATGAATTGCAGAACGTCAGATTTTTGCTGAAATTGTGACCGCGCGGCTTACGGATTTTTTTTTTAAAAAGTTGTTCAGACGTCGCCCGCTAATTCTCTTTCCGATAATAAAAACCCATCTGTTTCCACCGAAAAAACTTTCAGGGGAGCATTTGCAAGAGTTTGGCACCATTTTTGAATGAATTGCAGAACGTCAGATTTTTCCTGAAATTGTGACCGCGCGGCTTAGGGATTTTTCCCAAAAAAAGTTGTTCAGACGTCGTCCGCTAATTCTGTTTCAATGATAAAAACCCATCTGTTTCCACCGAAAAACCTTTCAGGGGAGCATTTGCAACAGTTTGGCACCATTTTTGAATGAATTGCAGAACGTCAGATTTTTCCTGAAATTGTGACCGCGCGGCTTAGGCATTTTTTAAAAAAAAGTTATTCAAACGTCGTCCGCTAATTCTCTTTCCAATAATAAAAACCCATCTGCTTCCCCCGAAAAACCTTTCAGGGGAGCATTTGCAACAGTTTGGTACCATTTTTGAATGAATTGCAAAACGTCAGATTTTTGCAGAAATTGTGACCGCGCGGCTTACGGATTTTTTTTTTAAAAAGTTGTTCAGACGTCGCCCGCTAATTCTCTTTCCAATAATAAAAACCCATCTGTTTCCACCGAAAAACCTTTCAGGGGAGCATTTGCAAGAGTTTGGCACCATTTTTGAATGAATTGCAGAACGTCAGATTTTTGCTGAAATTGTGACCGCGCGGCTTACGGATTTTTTTTTAAAAATTTGTTCAGACGTCGTCGGCTAATTTTGTTTCAATGATAAAATCCCATCTGTTTCCACCGAAAAACCTTTCAGGGGAGCATTTGCAAGAGTTTGGTACCATTTTTGAATGAATTGCAGAACGTCAGATTTTTGCTGAAATTGTGACCGCGCGGCTTCGGGATTTTTTCAAAAAAAAGTTGTTCAGACCTCGTCGGCTAATTCTGTTTCAATGATAAAAACCCATCTGTTTCCACCGAAAAACCTTTCAGGGGAGCATTTGCAACAGGTTGGCACCATTTTTGAATGAATTGCAGAACGTCAGATTTTTGCTGAAATTGTGACCGCGCGGCTTAGGGATTTTTTCAAAAAAAAGTTGTTCAGACGTCGTCCGCTGATTCTGTTTCAATGATTAAAACCCATCTGTTTCCACCGAAAGCCTTTCAGGGGAGCATTTGCAAGAGTTTGGCACCATTTTTGAATGAACTGCAGAACGTCAGATTTTTGAAGAAATTGTGACCGCGCGGCTTAGGGATTTTTTCAAAAAAAAGTTGTTCAGACGTCGTCCGCTAATTCTCTTTCCGATAATAAAAACCCATCTGTTTCCACCAAAAAAACTTTCAGGGGAGCATTTGCAACAGTTTGGCACCATTTTTGAATGAATTGCAGAACGTCAGATTTTTGCTGAAATTGTGACCGCGCGGCTTAGGGATTTTTTCAAAAAAAAGTTGTTCAGACGTCGCCCGCTAATTCTCTTTCCGATAATAAAAACCCATCTGTTTCCACCGAAAAACCTTTCAGGGGAGCATTTGCAACAGTTTGGCACCATTTTTGAATGAATTGCAGAACGTCAGATTTTTGCTGAAATTGTGACCGCGCGGCTTAGGGATTTTTTCAAAAAAAAGTTGTTCAGACGTTGTTGGCTAATTCTGTTTCAATGATAAAAACCCATCTGTTTCCACCACAAAACCTTTCAGGGGAGCATTTGCAACAGGTTGGCACCATTTTTGAATGAATTGCAGAACGTCAGATTTTTGCTGAAATTGTGACCGCGCGTGTCAGCGGCTCAGGAGCAGAGGCACAGGGAGGAGAGGGAATGGAGAGCAAAGGGGAAGAATCTGAGGGCAGCATGGGAGAAGATGACAGTGGCCCGAGGGATTCCATGAGCGTTTCCAGCGAATCAGAAGATTCCCAGAGGGGTGCGCCGGTGGCCAGGGCAAGGGGGGTTCCAGGGGGGACGCACCAGAAGCAAGGGGCCAGCGGGGACTCCCAGAGCAGCGGCTGGAGATCAGGACCAGCTTCCCCACCAGAGCGTAGTGGGTGGGAACAATCCCAGGTGTCAGGGCCAGCGTCTCCTCCAGGAGGGAGAGAAGATGAGTTAGGGCTGACCACGCCTCCATCGGAGAGCAAGGGAACGGTCAGGAGGAAGGTTGCCAGCTGGGCGCGTGCCCCAAGTTCAAATGTACAGACGCGCGGCACAGCAGGTAGCCCGGAGGGGGAACCAGGTCCTAAAGCCCGCCGGAGGGTGGGGGATGACTCAGGGGACTCAGCATCAGAAGAGTCCAGAAAGGGCTAGACCCCAGCGGACAGGCGGACCCAGAGGAGGAAAGAGCAGAGGAAGAGGTGGAGCAGGGCTAGAGTCTTAAACTGGTGCCTGGGGGGAGGAGATTCAGACGGAGCTTCGGCAGTCTAGAGTTTAAGACGTAGAGCTGCGCGCCACGGCTTTGAAATAGAAACTGAACTTCAATAAAGACTTTTGCATATAACAAGAACTGGCGTTGGTCCTTTGTGAGCTGGGACCTAGGGCTGCTCTGACAGTAAGCTCCGTCTGAAAAAAAAAAATTTAACCCTCGCAGCGTGAGTTGGCGCAGCGAGGGGCAAAACTTGGTGTTTTGTGAGCTCACGAAGATCGGCTAAGATGACTACAGAGGACAAGGTGAAAGAGCTGACAGAAGCGGTCACGACGCTTTACGCGGAAGTGGCAGCATCCAAAAAGAGAGCGGAAGAAGCACTAGCGCTCTGCCAGGATCTGCAGAACAGGTGGGCGCATTTGGGCAAGGAGGGACTGCCAGGACCTAAGCCAGAGGGAGTTGGCCTCGGGAAGAGGGGGGGCAGCATCGTATCCCATTTCGACGGGAACCTGCAGCAGTATCCTAACTTCAGAGCAGACTTAGTTTTCGCACTCAATTTGCTTCGGAAAGACTTTAGAGATGAGGAGGAGAAAGTGGGGTTCATAATAACTCATCTGCATGGGGAAGCTAAATCGTGGCTGCGCAATTTATGGCGCGAAAATGACCCCGCCCTCAAAGATTCAACAGCTTTTATCAAGGCTATGGACGCTTGTTTTAAATCAACGGTTGATGTGGATGTGGCCAGAAGGGAAATGCATGGTTTGAAGCAGGGCAAAGCCACTGTGAGACAATATCACTCCCGCTTTTTTGCTTTAGTAAATGTGCTGGGCTGGGAGAAGGACTCCACTGCCGTCAGAGATCTGTTCTGGGAGGGGCTGAATGGGGCCGTGAAAGATGAACTGGCGAGGGGGGAGAGACCTAACAGCACCACAGAAGTCGTGCAAAGAGCGCTGGCGATAGGGGTGCATCTGGAAGAACGCCCTTGGAGCAGGGATGAGGGACGTATAACACGCACACCAGCCAGAACGACTCCCTTCCTACCCAGAGAGACAGCGCGTGCCCAGTCCACGCCTCCACTGGGAGGGGGAGAAGAGCCGATGGAGATAGGTGGTGCCAGGGCTCAGACAGCAACCAGAGCCCAAACACCAGGAGCAGTCAAGGCGAAGACTCCTAGAGGGAGCAGGAAGTGTTACATCTGCGACAGTGCACAGCACATGGCCAAAGAGTGTCCCCAGAGGCTCCAAAAGCACACTGCAGCCTCAGCAACAGTAAAAGGAGCAGTTCAGCAGGGGGAACAGCTACAGGGAAACGACGAAGCCTGGTTGGAGGCAGAGGCACTGGGGCCCAGCCAGGCAAGTCAGTGAAGCAGTCCCCAGAGATTTTACAGCCCACAGACCCCCTCCCGCCCAAACCAGTGGTGCAACTCACCGCATCGCTCCAGCTGCCCAATGGACTCACTATGGAAGTCCCTATTACCATTGACTGTGGTAGTAATGCAGACTTTATAGGAGTGGATTTCATCAAGCAACATCGCATAGCGCTTCTACCAGCCACGATGCCCCTAAACGTCGTCACGGTCGATGGAAGAGAGCTACTGGGAGGACAGGTGGTACAGCAAACACCGCCAATGGTGATGCGAATTGGAAATCACTGCGAAGTCATCAGCTTCAACGTCACCCACCTGTCAGACACGCCCATAGTATTGGGCATGAGTTGGCTGGACAGGCACAGCCCGGCATTAGCATGGTACCAGTGTCAATTGACCTTCTGCTCCTCCTACTGCGCAGAACACTGCATCCTGACTAGCCAGGAAGATGAGGGGCAAGAGGATGAACCACAGCTACACTTAGGCATGCTGCAAGCGGTACCCAACAAGTGCAAGGCGTTTTTGGAGGTCTTCTGCGAGAAGGAAGCGGACAAGCTGCCTCCCCACAGGCCCTACGACTGCAAGATTGACCTCCTGCCGGGGGCGACGCTGCCGACTGGGAAACTGTTTTCCATGTCTGAAGACGAACTGCAAGAACTCAGGGAGTTCATAGATCACAACTTGAAGCGGGGATTCATCCAAGAATCCAAAGCAGCGGGGGGCAGTCCCGTGTTTTTCGTGAAGAAAAAAGACACGCCCCAACGGAGGCTGATAGTTGATTACAGAATTATCAATTCCAGGATGAAGCCCACGGCATTCCCCATGCCCAAGATCGACGACCTGCTCGCGACGGTGAGGAAGGGACGCATCTTCACCAAGCTGGATCTTCGAGGGGCCTACAACCTTATACGCATGCGGGAGGGCGATGAGTGGAAGACAGCCATGTTTACGCCTTTGGGCACCTATGAATACTGAGTTATGCCATTTGGTTTGCAAAATGGCTCCCATTGTTTCCAAGCCTTCATGCACCACGTGTTAGCGGGACTCCTCTACAAGAAGTGCGTCTGCTTCCTAGACAACATCCTGATTTTCTCGGAATCGCAAGAGGCTCACAACAGAGACGTCAAGGAGGTCCTGCAGAGACTACGGGAGCACAGACTTTACGCCAAACTGGAGAAGTGCCAGTTTGACATGACGGAGGTGGATTTCCTGGGCTACAAGCTGTCCAACAAGGGACTCGCCATGGACAGCACCAAGGTCCGCTCGGTGTTGGACTGGAAGAGCCCGCGCAATCGGAAGGAGGTCCAGAAGTTGGTCGGCTTCGCCAACTTTTATCGCAAGTTCATCAAGGGGTTCGCGATGGAGACGGCGGCCATCACAGACACCCTCAGCTCCAAGAAGAAGAAGTTCACCTGGATGGACCAGGCGGAGCAGTCCTTTCGGAGACTCAAGCGCCTCTTCGCGTCCGAAGAACAGCTGCTACACGTCAACCCCAGCAAACCAATGAGGGTTGAAACGGACGCCTCGGACAGAGCGGTGGGGGCGGTCCTGTTGCAGCAAGATCCGCAAGGGGACTGGAGGCCGTGCGCATTCTACTCCAGGAAACTCAGCAAGTCGGAACAGAACTACACCATCTGGGACAGGGAGTTGCTGGCCATTCATGCAGCCTTCAAAGCGTGGCGGCACTTCCTCATCGGAGCCAAACACACAGTGCAGGTCCGCACGGACCATAAGAACCTGGAGTACTGGCGCACGGCGCGGTTCCTGAACCAGAGACACATCCGCTGGGCGGAGTTCTTTGCGGATTTTGACTTCCGGATAGAATACATCCCGGGAGACAGCAACGTCATGGCGGATGCGCTATCCAGGAAGCCGCAGTATCTCGAAGAAGTGGCGCCGGTGGCGGCCAAACACATTTTCGCACCGAAGGCGTGGGCGTGCGCTTCAGCCACCGTGGACCTGGACGCGGTACGTCGCGCACTGCAGATGGATTCGTTCGCACAATCCAAGATGGAGGAGGTGCAAAGAGGCACTGCGAAGGACGATGAGTTCCAGATACGCGACGGACTGCTCATCCGCAAAGGAGCCCTCTACGTGCCGGGAGACGACCTCCGCGCGAAAGTACTGCAGCAGTTACACAACGCGCCCAGCGCCGGGCACTTCGGCAAGGACAAGACGGCGGAATTAGTAGCCAGAGACTTTTGGTGGCCCAAGATGAGGGGAGAAGTTGCAGATTACGTCACTAGGTGTGACACATGCCAAAGGGCCAAACCAGTACACAGGCCGCCGGCGGGACTGCTGGAACCGCTACAGACGCCGCTTGAGCCGTGGGAGAAAGTGGCCCTGGACTTTGTCACAGATCTGCCCAGCTCGCGAGGCAAAACAGCGGTACTCGTGGTCGTAGACATGTTCACCAAGATGGCGCACTTCATTCCTTGCGCGAAGGTGGCCACAGCGGAACAGACCGCCAAGCTGTTCATAGACCACGTATTCAAGGTTCACGGCTTACCGTGGTCCATCCTGTCCGACCGGGGTCGCCAATTCATCTCGAGCTTCTGGCAGAAGCTGCTGGGCATCCTGAACGTCAAGATCAATTTAGCGTCGGCACGACACCCGCAGACCAATGGACAAGCGGAGAGGGTCAACGCCATCATGCAGCAGTACCTGAGATGCTACGCGAATCAACAGCCCTCGACCTGGGTGGACTACCTACCGCTGGCCGAGTTTGCCTACAACAACACGAAGCACGTGTCTACGGGGGTGACACCGTTCTTCGCCAACAATGGGCGGCATCCCAGAACCTTCCCGGGATTAGAGAGAGTGGGGGAGGAGGAGCCACAGGGAGCAGAGGCCTTGGCAGCGGAGTTACAGGAGGTCCATGAGCAACTCCGAAGGCAATTGGAGCTAGCAAAACACGCCTACAAAATGCAGGCAGACAGACACAGGAGGGTTGGGGAAGACATCCAGGTGGGGGACTGGGTCTGGTTAGCAGCCCAGGCAGTGCCGGCCAGAACGTTAGCTAAGAAAAAGCTCGGACACAAGCAGCTAGGGCCTTACCAAGTTGAGGCACAAATCAATCCAGTGGCCTTCCGGTTGACACTCCCAGAGGGTTCCAGAATGCACCCAGTCTTTCATAGATCAGTGCTCACACCCTACAAGGAACCCCACAGGTTTCAGGCGCCAGGGAACGCACCAGACCCACTCAGTGAATCGCCGACGAAGGGGGGGGGTCGGCGAAGGCGGCGCCAGTCAACGAAGCCACGGAGATTTTAGACTCGAGATGGGGAGAAGAGGGGGTTGAATATCTCCTCGCCAGGGAAGGTACCCCGGCCAGTGCCAATAGGTGGGTGCCGTACTATGCTGTGGAGGAGCACTACCTCAAGGACGAGTTCCATGCACTCTTCCCCCACAGACCCATGCCGGCAGATTATTTTGACGAATATCTTTTCACACCCACACTTTCAGCCAGCACGTTCCAGGGGTTCTCTTCAGCTGAGGAAAAGGCGTCAGAAACGAGCTCCCCAGAGGGATCACTCTTAGGGTCGGTCACAGACCGCTCTTATTGGTGGGACGATCAACCGGAGGTGGGGTGGAGCAGGGAACTGTTGAGGGGGCCATTACAGGCAGCACCCCCCGAGGCAACAGGGGGAGAGACGGACATGGACGTGTTGGGGGAGGATCCTGGGTTCGAGCACAGCTGCAGAGAGATGGAAGCAGAGGAGATCGACGTCGACGAGCCCATTACGGACTGGCCGGATCAAGCTGGCCGGCCGCACACCAGGGCGGAAGAACTGTATCCCGCACTCACCCCCACAGCACTGGAGCACCCGGAACCCGCACCCGAAGAGAGGGAGGGGGAAGGGGGGGCTTCGAGGGGGGATGGATGTCAGGGGCTCAGGAGCAGAGGCACAGGGGAGAGAGGAAATGGAGAGTGAAGGGGAAGAATCGGAGGGCAGCGTAGGGGAATATGACAGTGGCCCGAGAGATTCCATGAGCTTCTCCAGCGAATCAGAAGATTCCCAGAAGGGGGCGCCGATGGCCAGGACAAGGGGGGTCCCAGGGGGGACGCACCAGAAGCAAGGGGCCAGCGGGGACTCCCAAAGCAGCAGCGAGAGATCAGGGCCAGCTCCCCCACCAGAGCGTAGTGGGGGGGAAGAGTCCCATGCATCAGGGCCAGCGTCTCCTCCAGCGGGGAGAGAAGATGAGTCAGGGCTGACCACGCCTCTGTTGGAGAGTGAGGGAACGGAAGGGGGGTCAGGCCCAGCTAGCCCCCCCGAAGGGGGAAGCAGTGACAGGACCAGTGTAACGGTCAGGAGGAAGGTTGCCGGCTGGGTGCGGGCGCCAAGTTCAAATGTACAGGCGCGCGGCACAGCAGAAAACCCGGATTGGGAACCAGGTCCTAAAGCCCGCCAGAGGCAGGGGGAAGACTCAGGGGAGTCAGCATCAGAAGAGTCCAGAAAGGACAAGACCCCAGTGGACAGGCGGACCCAGAGGAGGAAAGAGCAGAGGAAGAGGTGGAGCAGGGCTAGAGTCTTAAACTGGTGCCTGGGGGGAGGAGATTCAGACGGAGCTTCAGCAGTCTAGAGTTCAAGACGTAGAGCTGCGCGCCGCAGCTTTGAAATCGAAACTGAACTTCAATAAATACTTTTGTATATAACAAGAACTGGCGTTGGTCCTTTGTGAGCTGGGACCTAGGGCAGCTCTGACACTAACTGTGACTTTAAGGATGAATGGGAATGCTTTACAAAGTATCTGAAGATGCAAGAAAGCGAACTGGACTCCTTGGCAGGTTTTGAATAAACATTCACAAACTTTTTATTGATAATAATCAGCTAAATAGTTTGAGGATCTATACAACTTTGTAACATGTAGAAAACAGCATTATTGGAGAAACCAAAGACTGGAACTGAGGGAAGTCGGGGGGGGGGTTGTGTGGGGGTGGGAAGGGAGGAAAAATGGGGGCGGGGGAAACAAGGATGATATGTTTTTGGATAATATGTCTTGTTATAATTTTGAATTAAAAAAAAATTTAAAAAAGAAACCGCAGGACTCCCAAAAGATGGAATGTCTGGGAATTCCTCAATGGTATATTGTTGGCCACTGTGAGAAGAGAATGCTGCAGTGGATGGACCATAGGCCTGAACCAGCAGGCTCCTCTTACGTGTGGAGTAAATAAGTGAATAAGGCTCAAGGCTCATGTGTATTTTTGGCTGCTCCCATGGCAACAAAAACATTATCTTTCTCTTCTCTCCCCTCCCATGCTCTTTCTAGCTCATGTTGCCCTAACTCCTTTTTTTTAAACTCTTCGTCAATACTGAGCAGTTTTCACAAATACATAGCAACATATAATGTCGCTTAACAAACAAAAAAGATATACGGTGGTACCTCAGTTTTCGAACGGTTTTTCGTAATCCGTTCCGGAAGACCGTTCGAGTTCCAAAATGTTTGTAAACCGAAAACTCAAAACGGAAATCTCAATACGGAAACTCAATACAGAAGTCGCGTTTCTGGTTGAACGTCCAAGGCACGTTCGAAAACCGAAGCAATTACTTCTGGGTTTACGGCGTTCAAGTTCCAAAACGTCCTGCGGGTGAGGGGAGCACCCTGTTGCAACAGATCAATAAAGATCAGGCATACTAGCTGCTTTGCTTCTCAATATTCTCTGGTTGGCCTCTGTTATTCTCTCCTACCAATAGGGAACCTATGTAAGGACTCTATATGGGCTCTTGGATACCCCATAAGGGAAAAGGACAATCTTTGTTTACAGCAATAGATACAGAGCAACCTAGAAAATATTTGTGTTTTGGCTTTACCCTGAAGAAAATTATTTGCTTTGGTAAGTTCATCCATTACGAATCAGTCCCGTATCTTTCAATGCTAGCTCAGAATAATGAGATGTAAAGATCGTTTCCCAGTGCTTAAAGCTACTTCTGTTCGAACTCTCGAGTAACTGTTTAGTTTTACAAGTCCTAAGATGTCCCCGTTTCCCCGTTTGTTGAGGTGGGGGAAGGAGATGAAAATTCTTGTGCTGTTTGCTCTCTGTACCTGAACTAGCTGAAAAGCTAGTTTTTCTTGCCACACTTAGCAAATATATTGATGTCATACTTGTTCCATAAAATATCTGCTTCCTTTTTCTGCATCATTGCTCTCCAGGATACAGTTCCTCATTCTATAGGCCTGAAACCCTGGAAGCAGAGATCTCTGAATTCAGGCATCTCAAAGCACATGTTGCCACAGACTCAAGCCAACTAAGCATTCTCATGTGATTTCCCTTTGGCGCCCTGGTTCCCATCCAGGTTACTGATTTGATCCCAGAATGTCCTGGTTTTCATTTTTCCTCCCTTCCATGTCTCAAAAGTGGTGGAGAGATCAGAAACAGGCACACACATTCTTTTTGGAAACAGAAGCCTTTGCTCTGTGTGGGGTTGTGTGTATATGTGTGGTGCAAAAAATGGAGTCCTGATTATACTCAAAATAAGGTAAAGGGACCCCTGACCATTAGGTCCAGTCGCGGACGACTCTGGGGTTGCGGCACTCATTTTGCTTTACTGGCTGAGGGAGCCGGCGTACAGCTTCCGGGTCATGTGGCCAGCATGACTAAGCCGTTTCTGGCAAACCAGAGCAGCGCACGGAAACGCCATTTACCTTCCCGCCGGAGCAGTACCTATTTATCTACTTGCACTTTGACGTGCTTTTGAACTGCTAGGTTGGCAGGAGCAGGGACTGAGCAACGGGAGCTCACCCCGTCGTGGGGATTCGAACCACCAGCCTTCTGATCGGCAAGCCCTAGGCTCTGTGGTTTAACCTACAGCACCACCCGCGTCCCTCATACTGAAAATAAAATGCACCAAATAAAGGAAAGGTGAAGTTGGCATACAAAGCCCTTCCTATGCGTAATGTTGAAGGAAAATGTCACCAATCCATTTAAAATTATTTAATTGCAATGCTTCAGCAGCCAGCCATTTATTTTTTTTAGGGAACACGTGGTGTGTTTATTCCTTTATTGTAAATTGAGCCTTACACTGCAAGCCCTTATATGTCTACTCAGAAGTAAATCCCACTATATTCAATGGAGCTTACTCCCAGATAACTGGGTAAAGACTGTACAGTGGTACCTCGGGTTACAGATGCTTCAGGTTACAGACGCTTCAGGTTACAGACTCCGCTAACCCAGAAATAGTACCTCGGGTTAAGAACTTTGCTTCAGGATGAGAACAGAAATCGCGCAGTGGCGGCGTGGCGGCAGCAGCGGAAGGCCCCATTAGCTAAAGTGGTACCTCAGATTAAGAAGAGTTTCAGGTTAAGAACAGACCTCCAGAACAAATTAAGTTCTTAACCCGAGGTACCACTGTACAGCCTTACACTGCAATCCTAAGCATTTTTACTCAAAACTAAGACCCACTGAGTTTACTCTCTGGTATGTTCCTGGTCATTCTCACAGTTTCCGTTATTATTAGTATTACTATATCCTGCCTTTTTTCCTTGACAGGAACTCAAGGCAACTTACAGTTAAAATTTTATTTCATCCCATTTATCTGTTGAAGGTGTTGTACGCAATCCCTTCCCTCGCATGTGTGAGGGAGATCAAACATGGGAGAAGCTTCCGGTTGTAGAACAGAATGTCCCTGTTTTCATCTGAGAAATGTTGGAGGTATGCAGTAGTTGTTAGGAGAGTGTTGGATTAGGACCAGGCCTGTGAAACTCACTGAGTGAACTTGCGAGAGTCACTTATCTGTCAGCCTGTTTGCTGTCTCCCTGTGGCTGCACAGACATCACGAGTGGGATTCAAATAAGTTGTTACATGAGCACACTGAGGTTCACTGGTGCAACGGGACTTCTCCCCTGCACACCTCTGTACCCGCTAAATCTGCTCTGGGGAGATTGAGGGAAACCACAGAACAGGTTTAGGAGGCCAGGGGGGCATGCTGGGGGAAGACATGGGGCAAGTCCCATTGCGCAAGCGGACCCCACACACCTGTCCCACTTACTTAGTGCCATGTTGAATTCCACCCCATACATTTAAAGCACATGACTTCTCCCAATGAATTATGGGAACTGGAACCGGCAAGCCACTCCAGTATCCCTGCCAAGAAAACTCCATGGACAAAGACAACAGGCATATAAAAGTTATGACGCTGGAAGATGAGCTCCTCAGGTCGGAAGGCGTCCAACATGCTACTGAGGAAGAGCGGAGGACAAGTAAGATTCGGAGCTGATGAAGCGGCTGGGCCAAAGCCGAAAGGTCGCTCAGCTGCAGATATGCCTGGAAGTGAAAGGAAAGTCCAATGCTGTAAAGAAAAATATTGCATAGGAACCTGGAATGTAAGAACCATGAACCTTCGTAAGTTGGATGTGGTCAAAAATTAGATGGTAAGAATAAATATTGACATCCTGGGCATCAGTGAACTAAAATGGACGGGAATGGGTGAATTCAGTTCCGATGACCATCATATCTACTACTGTGGGCAAGAATCCTGTAAAAGAGATGGAGTGGCCTTCATAGTCAACAGAAGCTACCAGCATGAGTTTGACCAAACTGCGTGAGGCAGTGGAAGACAGGAGTGCCTGGCGTGCTCTGGTCCAGGGGCTCACGAGGAGTCGGACACGACTAAACGACTAAACAACAACAAAGTTGGTTTAGGGCAGGCACCCCCAACCTGCGGCCCTCCAGATGTTTTGCCCTGCAACAGGGGTAAGCAACCTAAGGCCCATGGGCCACAAGCAGCCCATGGGGGTCATTTAACCAGCCCAGGAGGCAACCCCGAACCGAGCCGCACGCTTGGCAAGTCCCTGTGCGCTGCACTAAACCAGCACAGGGACTCGCTTCCGTGGTGCCGGAAATCACATCTGCACATGCTCAGGTGCCAGAAATCGCATCTGCGCAAACGCCAGAAATCGCACGCACGCGATCTGGCCCACAGAGGGATCTCCGCTAGAGTGAACTGACCCAGGCAAGGTAAACCTTTCTGACCCCTGGCCTACAACTCCCATGATCCCTAGCTAACAGGACCAGTGGTCAGGGATGATGGGAATTGTAGTCCAAAACATTCTGGAGGGCCGAAGGCTGGGGGTGCCTGGTTTAGGGTGCTGGAAATGGTAGATCTGTGAGGGGCAAACTAGGATTCTTTTGGGAAAGTCATGTGCTTTCAATGTGTGGTATGGATTGCAGCCACAGTATACTGTATACAGTGTTGTTGAGAGGATAAAATGGTGGTGATGAATGACTTTGCATGGTGCCTTGATCTCTCTGGAGAAATGCAAGAACGAAACACGCCCCCCCCCATGGTTCACTGTGGATTGAGCCTGATACTGAAGTTAAGGGAATCTTGTGGTTTTAGACAAATCATGAAAAACAGTAGAAGCCCTGAGAATCTGTGGGGAGGCACTCTGGAATGTACCAGAGTATGCATGTTTTGCTTTTTAAAAATGGAAATTATCTTCCTGGTCAGTAGGAGAGAGTTGGGAGCAGAGACTTATGGGGGCTATAAGGAAGGATTTATATGGTTTCTTGGAGCAGTATTGCAAACTTAGAAGCAAAATTGTAAAACTTTTACAACCATGTATAACAGGAAGAAAGTTACCGGTATCTAAATCTTGGTTTCGTTTCTGTTGTAATAAAATGAACTTTTACTTTAAGAGAGAGCAAAATGAGGGAGCATACAGTCATGGAAAAAGAAAGTACACCCTCTTTGAATTCTGTCGTATTATGTTGTTGTTATTATTATTGATGAACAACAACACATGGCGTATTACACTGTGTCATGCTTTATTTAACAAATATAAAGCCATAATGGAGAAGCCTTTTGTGAAAAACTAAGGACACCCTTACTGCTTCCATAGGAATGAAGAGGCTAAGTAGCAGACAGGTGAGGTTGTATTTGCCTAATTTTAAGACCAGCTAAGGAACAGATGGTTGTGATTATGTCCTGATACATAAAACCACATAATTCAAAGAGGGTGTACTTGTGACTGTACCTATGGTTGCCCTTTGTCCTTGAAGGGGGTACATTTGAAAGGTGAGGATTCTATTTTGGCAGGAAACTGATGTGCAGCCCTAGTCCTGATCAGGAGTGTCAGTTTAGATGGCTTGAGCGTGAATGCCAAGGTGGTGAGTTTGATCCCCATTTGGGCCACCTGCCCTGCAAGGGGGGGGGGGGCTTGGACTAGATGACCCTCGGGCTCCCAACTCTACATTCCTATGATCCTAAGAGGTGCAATGACAACTTTTTCTTCCTAAGGAAAAGTGGCAGTGCTAAGCATGCTTTTTCTTGTAACACCCGCCCCACCACCCACCCCGCAAAAAACCCTTTTAACTCTGGCGGGATGTGTTTGTACTGATTGCTCATGGAAAATTGCTACTTAAATTCGCCTCCCTTCACCATAGCTGTCAACGTTTTCCTTTTTTTAAGGGAAATTCCCTTATTCTGAATAGGATTCCTCGCAAGCAAAGGGAAAAGTTGACAGCAATGTCCCTTCATAGACACGCACCTGTATCACCCCATGAAGGATTATATCTGGCACAAGCCTGGGAAAAGGCCGACGTGCTTGCAGGATTCTCATCCGCATCCAGGGGAAAGCGTTCTGCACATGCTCAGAAGAGTGCTCTCTGCTATTATTATTATTATTATTATTATTATTATTATTATTATTCTACAGGGCTGAGCCATTGTGTTGAACTAAGCTACAGAAGCTGCAGATGACACAACATTGATGGCAGAAAGTGAGGAGGAATTAAAGAACCTTTTAATGAGGGTGAAAGAGGAGAGCGCAAAATATGGTTTGAAGCTCAACATCAAAAAAACGAAGATCATGGCCACTGGGCCCATCACCTCCTGGCAAATAGAAGGGGAAGAAATGGAGGCAGTGAGAGATTTTACTTTCTTGGGCTCCATGATCACTGCAGATGGTGACAGCAGCCATGAAATTAAAAGACGCCTGCTTCTTGGGAGGAAAGCAATGACAAATCTAGACAGCAACTTAAAAAGCAGAGACATCACCTTGCCAACAAAGGTCCGTATAGTTAAAGCCATGGTTTTTCCAGTAGTGATGTATGGAAGTGAGAGCTGGACCATAAAGAAGGCTGATCGCCGAAGAATTGATGCTTTTGAATTATGGTGCTGGAGGAGACTCTTGAGAGTCCCATGGACTGCAAGAAGATCCAACCGATCCATTCTGAAGGAAATCAGCCCTGAGTGCTCACTGGAAGGACAGATCCTGAAGCTGAGGCTCCAATATTCATGAGAAGAGAAGACTCCCTGGAAAAGACCCTGATGTTGGGAAAGATGCAGGGCACAAGGAGAAGGGGATGACAGAGGACGAGATGGTTGGACAGTGTTCTCGAAGCTACCAGCATGAGTTTGACCAAACTGTGGGAGGCAGTGGAAGACAGGAGTGCCTGGCATGCTCTGGTCCATGGGGTCAAGAAGAGTTGGACAAGACTAAACAGCAGCAACAACAAAGCTACAGCAGCACAGGCGCAAAGATCGAGGGGCTTTGCGCCCATGCTGGCTTGCAATCCCCAAACCAGACCCTCGCCCACCAGGACCCCCCCCCACCCCCCCATGCATCGCGCCATCTCCAGACGAGCGGGCAAAGCAGCCGTAGCCACGCCCCCTGCCCGGGCTCGGCTGCTTCAGCGTCTGCATGCTTTTTTGGGGAGGAAGCAAGCGCACCAATCGGGAGAGGAGTGGCGACCTCTCAGCCAATGGGCGAGCCCGGAGGCCGGCTAGGGTAGCCGCTGTGGCTCCTCGATGACCGCGAGAAAGATCGTAGCCGGAGTTGCTGCCTGATTTCCACCTTCTCCTAATCGGTGCATCTGGGGGGTGCAAAAAAAAAGGTAACGCCGAGCAATTTCCTGCATGCTCCAGGGTTTCCTACGCCGCCCATCTCCGCATCCTAATTCATCGCGGTCCCCCGCCCCCCTTAACCTTGTAGCTCCCAGTCGGAGATGCTCAGAGGTGTAGCAAACCCTTTGGCAGCACCCTATTCCTCTTCGTGCCCCCCCTTCTTATTTCCAGTCCCCATAGCCTTCCCAATCGGCTCCCATCACTCTTATCTCCTGTAATCCCTCTGGAGGAGCCTAGCTGAGCGTCGGGGAGCGCCGACTGCCAGGCATGCAGATGGTCTCAGGTTAGACTCCCTGCTTCTCCAGGGCAGGGAATGCCGCCCCCCTCTCCTAAAGCAAAAAATACCCCGGGTCAGAGTCGGCAGTGGTGAGCTGGGTGGATCAGGGGTGCAAGGCTTGTGCGTCTGTTGCAAGGCTGCAACCTATACGCGCTTACATGGAAGTAAGTCCCATTGATCTCAAGGGTGCAGACTTCGGAGGAGGCATGCCTTCAGTTGCACCGTAACCCTCCCTCCCCCTTTTCCATTCTCATTGTTGCTTAGGTGGGGGAGAAAGAAGCTCCACCTCTCTATCTCCCTCCCTCCCAGAGACCTGCTTTTGGGGGGTCCCGTGAGAATCAAAATTAGTTCTGTCTCTGCAACCCTTGTTCCTTCTTCACAGTTGCTTCTGGTCCTAGCAACAGGGACGGTGGGCACAAAACAATGTATGTTAGTCCCTTTAATTCTAGAGAGCCGTGTTTTTTTTAGATCCCCGGATTGCTAATAGATCCCTTTTGATCACAGCTATTTGCCACACCTGTGGTGTGTAGCACAAGCTCCCTGAGTGACCCTATCCACTGCCAATAGTTGCTTATTCCTTACGCTGGCCCTGTAAAACTATAAAATGGGGTTGAATGTGCTGTTTTGGGGCACCTGATCCTGGGCCCTGCAATATGCAAGGACAACGTGTGTGTGGTTCCACTGACCCCTGGAAGCTGTTGGGAACCTTTGCTATGTGCTCATTGGCTTTCCAGGGTGAATGCAAGGAACTTGGCTTAGTTATTTACCTTTCAACCCATAAAAGAACTTCTCTAGGAAAAAGTTTAAAGACTATTTACGGAAATATTGTAAAATTAATGAATGCTAGGAAAATGTTGGAATGAAGTTATATGGCTCTAGTAGAAATGTTATAAGGAATTAAGGATAAATAGATTAATAGAGTATTAAAGAAAAAATAAGGTTAGAATGTGTTAAGATAATTATAGGATTAAAAACAGAGGAAGATGGAAAGGAATTGCTGAACAAATTAATAGAAGTGGAATACAAAAAGGGAGGTGTGAGGAGGTCGTGGAAATAAGTGAATGAAAGATAAGATATTGAAATTATTTGATGTGTTTTAAATTGTGTTTGTTTTGTTTTGTTAGTTTAATGTTAGTGTTTTGTTAGTGTAATGTAGTGTTTTCTTTTTTGTATTGTATTGTATTGTTTTTATTTTTTGAAGTGTCTAAATTGTTGGAAAAGGTAATAAACATTATTTTTTTTAAAAAAAGAACTTCTCTAAGTCATGCGTAAGAAGTTAAATGAAAATTATTTTAAGATTATAACGGTGATGCAATAAAAGCAATGTTGAATGCAGTAAGTCCATTTACACACTGGAAGAGCCCAACGCAACCTTGAATTGGCCTTCCTAGTCCCAGTGTGGATGTGCTAGAATGCTGAACTGGGCACCTGGGTGGGTTTAACATTGGTTGTATACCAGTTTGCCACACCAACGCACACAGCGGTCTACTGTGGAGCTGCTGTCCCAGGGCCTGCTTGTCTTCAGTGGTTGAGCCTCTGGTTTGCAAGCAGAAGGTTCAACCTCTGGCATCTCCAGGTAGAACTAGGAATGTCTTCCACCTGAAATCCCAGGAGCACAGCAGCGGTGAAAGGTTAAATCCCAACAAGCTCTATTTGCTTTCAAAATGTTATCCATGCAATTGCCGAGTGCATAAATAGAGCCAGGCCTGGTCACTCCAGTGCTGGGAGACGTGTTGGAGCCAGTCTTTGTAGACTGGCCACTAACATGACCTGTGTCCTGTTGCCGGCAGGTAGACATGGGCTAGGTGTATGGTGATAAACTTGAAAGCCAATTCATGTTGTGCATTGAATCTGTCCTGACAACTGACTGAACTGCTACCTCTTCTGGTTTTATGTTTTGTGATTTGAAAGCGGTTTCAAGCACGTGTGTGTGTTTGTGTGTGCATGCGTGCATGTGTGTATAGACCTCAGCTGGGTAAAGGTGAAGGGACCCCTGACCATTAGGTCCAGTTGTGACTGACTCTGGGGTTGCGGCGCTCATCTCACGCTTTATTGGCCAAGGGAGCCGGCATACAGCTTCCAGGTCATGTGGCCAGCATGACTAAGCCGCTTCTGGCGAACCAGAGCAGCGCATGGAAACGCTGTTTACCTTCCCGCTGGAGCGGTACCTATTTATCTACTTGCACTTTGATGTGCTTTTGAATTGCTAGGTTGGCAGGAGCAGGGACTGAGCAACAGGAGCTCACCCCGTTGTGGGATTCGAACCACCGACCTTCTGATCGGCAAGCCCTAGGCTCTGTGGTTTAACCCACAGCGCCACCCGCGTCCCCTCAGCTGGGTTATCCTTTGTCAAATACCATGGAAATGGGAGTGGGCCGGTTAAGCAAAACTATTCTAGTCCATTCCTGGCCTGAGGTACTCATGAACCCACATGAAGAGCTGGGCAGGGCTTTGGGAGGCATCCACAAGTTCACCTTCCAAGAGTTGAGGTATCTTGCTGAGGTTTCTAGGTATGAATTTCTGCAGGAATAAGAGCTGCCTCTGCAGTTCAGGCACCCACATGGGGCATGTTAGGTTGAAGGTCCTTGGGCTAGGCTGGGAAGCCTGTGGCTCTTCAGGTGTTGTGGGCCTCCAACTCCCATCAGTCTCATCCAACATGCTTATTGGTTAGAGACAAAGGCAGTTGTAGTCCAGCAATATCTAGAAGGGGGCAGGAGTGCGGTCCTGCTTGAGGTTTCCCATAGGCATCCGGGTGGCCACAGTAAAAACAGAATGCTGGACAAGATGACCCAGCAGGACTCTTCTTAGTTTCTTAAATAAAGTATGTTTAGGATTGCAGCCTTCATCTGGACTGACGGTCCTGCAGCCCCGAACATGGAATCCAATTTTTACTCTGTTCTTAAGCATGGATGCATTGAAAGAATGGAGAAAGAGAAAACAATCTGTCCTTTTATCCCCCTGATGGCTACTCTATAAGGTGGTAGAGATATGAAAGAGTGATTAGTCTGCATAAAGTGTCCTTTTAGCATGCAGAAGAGGGGGCTCCTCTCCATCCTCTGTCGCTTGGGCCTGGCTTTCCGTTGGGCTGAGAGATGTCCCTTCTGTTGCTATGGAAACCTCTCCCGGTGATGTGTTTTGGCAAACCACTGGCTCTCCGTAGAATTTCACTAGCTGGGGGCTGGGGAGAAGCAGTTTGGGAGTGTGGATAAAACCTAGATTGTTACTAAACATTCACACTCTCCTCCCTGCCCCCAACAACAGAATGTTTGGGTCTGATCAGATGTTTCTCCCTTTCAGTTAGTGATGGTTTTGAGAAGCTATCTCATGTGTAAGACAAGTGTAAAATATGTGTGTGTGTGTGTGTGTGTGAGAGAGAGAGAGAGAGAGAGAGAGATGTCAGATTATCTCCCCATTTCACTGCCATATAACTGATTGTGTTCCCACTAAATACATTACTGGGCTTTCTGCCAAAAACACTGTACTGACCATGGGGGGGAAATGGCCACTTTTCTTGATTCTTGCATTGTCCACCTAGCAACCAACCTATCAGTCACCTTGGACAGCAGGGGAGAATAAATTCAGGCCACATCTGCACCAGACATTTACAGCACTATTAGGGTAAAAAGGTAAAGGACCCCTGGACGGTAGAATCCAGTCAAAGGCAACTATGGGGTTGTAACGCTCATCTCGCTTTTAAGGCCAAGGGAGCCGGTGTTTTTCCACAGACAGCTTTCCGGGTCATGTGGCCAGTATGGCTAAACCGCTTCTGGCGCAATGGAACACTGTGACGGAAACCAGAGCGCATGGAAACGCCGTTTACCTTCCCGCTGCAGTGGTACCTATTTATCTACTTGTACTGGTGTGCTTTCGAACTGCTGGGTTGGCAGAAGGCTGGGACAGAGCACTTGAACAATCACTGCTTCCCCCAGAGCATTCTGGGAAGTGTAGTTCATGAAGGGTGCGGAGTGTCATGAGGAGGCCCTCGTTCCCCAGAGTTCCCTGGGAAGAGGGATGAAGCCACTCTGAGAATTACAACTCTTGTCAGCCTTAACAAACTACCGTTCCCAGGATTCTTTAGAGGAAGCCATAAAGCGATATAACAGTGCTTTAAATGTCTGGTGGGAAAGAGGCCGCAGGTTCCAGACAGATGGGTCAAGAAGACCTGTGGCCCTGTCTGCAGACAGAGAAAAATTATTTCATGAGGCGTTCTCCCCCCAATAATTAATAAATAAATAAATAAATAAATAAATAAATAAATAAAATCCCTTGCTCATATAGGCTCAGTTTCCTTCTAACTAGGGCACATATCTTTTTTAATGCCATTGTAACGATTGTAAGGTGATTGCTATTATTCTTATTTATTACGGTAAATTTGTATACCACCCTATGCCTGCAGGTCTCGGGACGGTTCACAAGATAAAAATCGCAATATAAAAACATAAAATACGTGGTAAAAATGATTTTTTTAATTGTTCGTATTCTACCGAAACAATATTGCCCTGGAAACTGTTGGGTTTTAGGCCACTATGTCAGGGCATGGCCATAGCCAGGGTTTATTTTATAGTTTATTTGGAGGGGGCAGGCTTTATGTGGGGGGAGCAGCACCAAGTTATCTGCAACGCAATTGGTCAGTTAAGTATTTTTATTTATTTACTTGATTTGGAGGGGGGCAGCTGCCACCCTGCCCTCCTGGCTATGCTCATGTGCCAGCTGCCACCCTGCCCTCCTGGCTATGCTCATGTGCCAGCTGCCACCCTGCCCTCCTGGCTATGCTCATGTGCCAGGGTATAAAATAAATTTGGGAGTCTGACCCATTTTTTGACCCAGGGAAGCACGAAGGGAACATTTTCCCTCTCTGGTATGCTTGACTTCTGCCCAGCACTTGTACCAAATCCCCCACCCTTTTCGTTGTTTCGTCTTCCCCCTCCTGCATTCCATTTTTTAATGAGAGCAGGAGGAGTCAAAGAAGAATCTGTCACATTTTGTCTCTTGAGGCTGCTTTCCTGAGTTGTTCTTCTCGGCCACTCCTTGCAAGCCTGCTACAAGGGGTTAATTGGGTTGTTGTTTTTAATTTTGATTATATATTTTGTGGTTTTACATTGTGAACTGCCCTGAGACCTCCGGGTATAGGGCGGTATAGAAATTCAAATACTAATAATATTAATAATTCCCTCAACTGTACGTGGCACATAGCAAACTAGGACAGCTGTGGTGGCTGATGGGAGTTGTAGTCCCAAATATCTGGGCCCGCTGTGATGGCTGATGGGAGTTGTAGTCCCAAATATCTGGGCCCAGCTGTGGTGGCTGATGGGAGTTGTAGTCCCAAATATCTGGGCCCGCTGTGATGGCTGATGGGAGTTGTAGTCCCAAATATCTGGGCCCAGCTGTGGTGGCTGATGGGAGTTGTAGTCCCAAATATCTGGGCCCGTTGTGGTGGCTGATGGGAGTTGTAGTCCAAAATATCTGGGCCCAGCTGTGGTGGCTGATGGGAGTTGTAGTCCAAAAGATCTGGAGGGCCCCCAGTTTGGCAAAACCCTCCCTGGAATCTAGCCTCCAGCCCTAATATTTCTCCCCCAGCGTACAAGAGTTTTCCATGGTGCCGTCTGCCTTTTCCTGCCTCGAGGGCCGCCGCTTCTGCCAACTCTTTGGGCAATTAGTTCGTTAAGTCCTCTGGGGCCAAGGGATTAATTAGCAGTCACTTTGAACTGATTAATAATAGATGGAGCTGGGTTTGTAACCGCTGCCAGCAGCCAGCGACTAAGCAATTCATTAAAACAGCAACCCTTGGTGCAGTGCATCCTGGAGTGGAGCGGGGACCGTGGCCAAGCAAGTCAAAATAAAAGGGGAAAAGAACGAGGTGCATGTGGCATAGTGGTTACGTTCGAGTGTTGCACAAGGACCCAGGAGACCAGGGTTCGAATCCCCACTCAAAAGAGAGAGAGAAGCACATCTGCTGCTTTGAGCTCCTTGGAGAACAAAGGTGGCTATCAGTGCAGGAAATTAAAATAAATCAATAGATGTGCTCTACTAGGAACATAAAGGGACCCCTAACCATTAGGTCCAGTCACGGATGACTCTGGGGTTGCGGCGCTCATCTCGCTTTATTGGCCGAGGGAGCCGGCGTACAGCTTCCGGGTCATGTGGCCAGCATGACTAAGCCACTTCCGGCGAACCAGAGCAGCGCACGGAAACGCCGTTTACCTTCCCGCCAGAACAGTACCTATTTATCTACTTGCACTTTGACGTGCTTTCAAACTGCCAGGTTGGCAGGAGCAGGGACCGAGCAACAGGAGCTCACCCTGTCGCGGGGATTCGAACCGCCGACCTTCTGATTGGCAAGTCCTAGGCTCTGTGGTTTAACCCACAGCAGCCGAAGCAGTAGTCCATCTAGCTCAGTACTATTTACACTGATGGGCAGCAGCCAGGATGCCAGGTTGGCGGCTGGGGAAACCAAAATGTCACTTAGAGAAGGATCTGAAATATTTTCCTTGAAGCCTGAATCAGTTAAATTCTGGATTGCTTTATGTGATGTTTTAATGTGCTGTAAACTGCTTTGAGATTTTTTTCTTTAAAATATAAAACAGTATAGGTATTATTCTATTCTATTCTATTCTGTTCTATTCTGTTCTATTCTGTTCTATTCTATTCTATTCCTGGAGGGGGTGGAACAGAGCTAGACAGCCTATTGTGGTGACTGCAGCCCAGCTTTATAATAATAATAATAATATAATCATTTATTATTTATACCCCTCCCATCTGGCTGAGTTTCCCCAGCCACTCTGGCCAGCTTCCAATCAAGAGTTAAAAACAATACGACATTAAATATTAAAAACTTCCCTAAACAGGGCTGCCTTCAGATGTCTTTTAAAAAGAAGATAGCTGCTTATTTCCTCCACATCTGAAGGGAGGGTGTTCTACAGGGTGGGTGCCACTACCGAGAAGGCCCTCTGTCTGGTCCCCTGTAACCTCACTTCTCGCAATGAGGGAACCGCCAGAAGGCCCTCGGCACTGGATCTCAGTGTCTGGGCAGAACGATGGGGGTGGAGACACTCCTTCAGGTATACAGGAGGTGCCAGGAGGTATATTTAAGGTGCCATTTGGCAATTAGATAATATATCTGAATTTCTAACACTGCCAGCAGCTCTCTCTAGGATTTTCAGATTACAGTCTCTCCCTGCCATACCTGAAGATACTAGGGATTAAACCTGGGACCCTCTGCACACCTGTTCTACAGCATTGCTAAAGAAAAGCTGATGTAGACCTGAACTTTCCCTTATATGGGGAGGCCTCTGAGAGCACTATGTAACAGCAAAATCCAATAAATAAATAGTTTTCAGCCAACATGGTTTCTATGAGGATCTGAGCTGCTAGACCAGAGTTTATCTATTAACTCCTTGGCTGTCACTGGGAGCAGAGTGGCCATATCTCTAGGCAAGGCCCCTCACTCTTACTCTTCTGTCTTCCCTTTGCTACAGGCCACATGAAGCACTCTGCTCTTCCCGTCCTCCACCCCTGACACCGGCCGCAGGTGGCCATGGGGTTCCTAGGCTCCAAGAGCTCCTTGTTGGCATTCCACCTGGGCCTCATCGCTGGCTTTGTCAGCACCTTCTACCTCATGGGCAACCTGACGTGGGAAGGGCCCCCACGCCTTGGCTCCCAGCTGCCGCGTGGCTACAAGGACCCGGAGTGGATTGTTGATAGATCAGCCCTCTTCAGCGTGGCACACCCGCACCTGGAAGGTAAGGGCTGGAGGGGTTGTTGTTGTTGTTTAGTCGTTTAGTTGTGTCCGACTCTTCGTGACCCCGTGGACCAGAGCACGCCAGGCACTCCTGTCTTCCACTGCCTCCCGCAGTTGGGTCAAACTCATGCTGGTAGCTTCGAGAACACTGTCCAACCATCTCATCCTCTGTCGTCCCCTTCTCCTTGTGCCCTCCATCTTTCCCAACATCAGGGTCTTTTCCAGGGAGTCTTCTCTTCTCATGAGGTGGCCAAAGTATTGGAGCCTCAGCTTCAGGATCTGTCCTTCCAGTGAGCACTCAGGGCTGATTTCCTTCAGAATGGATCGGTTTGATCTTCTTGCAGTCCATGGGACTCTCAAGAGTCTCTTCCAGCACCATAATTCAAAAGCCTCAATTCTTCAGCCTTTTTTATGGTCCAGCTCTCACTTCCATACGTCACTACTGGGAAAACCATAGCTTTAACTATACGGACCTTTGTTGGCAAGGTGATGTCTCTGCTGGAGATGAGAGGGAGGCAAGTGTTATAAGAGAAATACTGCTCTCTTTCCTTATGGGGTATCTAAGAGTCCTTAAGTAGGTTCTCTATCGATAGGAGAAAATAACAGAGGTCAACCAGAGAATATTGAGAAGCAAAGCAGCTATTAAGCATGATCTTTATTAAACTGTTGCAACAGGGTCCCCCACTCCCCCACACAGGGAGGCAGGAGAGGAACCCAGAACATTGGTGTGCAAGCTCTTATACAGACTTTTGAAACTGCCTCCCCTGTAGCTCAAGACCACCCCCCAAAACATCATACATACATCACAGAAAGAGGTGGTCCTCAGCAGAAATTTGAGTGTGTTGCTTTTCTCCTGTCTGCCACGATACACGATAATGCCTTATCAGATTGCCTTTTCTGGGTAGCCTGGCCTTTGAGATGGTAAATACTTAGTTCCTGAAAGGTAAAGGTAAAGGGACCTCTGACCGTTAAGTCCAGTCGCGGATGACTCTGGGGTTGCGGCGCCCATCTCACTTTACTGGCCAAGGGAGCCGGCGTACAGCTTCCGGGTTATGTGGCCAGCATGACTAAGTTGCTACTGGTGAAACCAGAGCACGGAGACGCCATTTACCTTCCTGCCGGAGCGGTACCTATTTATCTACTTGCACTTTGACGTGCTTTTGAACTGCTAGGTTGGCAGGAGCAGGGACCGAGCAATGGGAGCTCACCCCATTGCGGGGATTCAAATCGCCAACCTTCTGATCAACAAGCCCTAGGCTTTGTGGTTTAGACCACAGAGCCACCCGCGTCCCTTTAGTTCCTGAAACCCTTACACATATTGATATTGTTCTCAGCTTAACAGATACTTGCCAGACTGTATTTACAGGGAGGTGTAAGCCCCTACAGTCCAAAGACAATTGGAAAGCTTTTCCCACTTCCTTCCTCCTTGCAGAGAAATATTTGAGGTAAATTTGGGAGAGTCAAACAAAATGGCTTTAGGATTGTTCTCCTGTACTATTTCAGACACGTGGTTTATATACTTACGTATGTGTTTGCCTTGTACATTTATGAACATTTATATATATATAAGACCTTAGAATTCCTATAACAAAAGGGTGGGAAGAATCTGTTGGACTACCACTCCATTGGTCTCCAGTCATTGGCCATGTTGATTGGAGTTGATGGGAGCTGGGAGTGCAACAACGTCAGGAAGGATGCAGGTTCCTTAGTGGTGCAACAGAGAAATCTAAATAGGGGCCTTTAGGTGGGAGCAGTGCTTTTTTCTCTCTAAAAAAATGTTTAGGGGTACTCTCATTTTGACTCAAGAAAAATCACCATTTTATAGTTCAAACTGGGAAAAATGAATACAGTAAATGGACAACAGTACAAAGATTCACAAAACGTTTAAGGGTATGTGTACCCCTATGTACCCTCAGAAAAAAGCACTGGTTAGAAGTATGTCTTCCACTCTATTTGGCGGTAACTTTGAAGGTGACTCAGAAACTACAACTAATTCAGAATGCGGCTGCCAGACTGATGCCTGGGAGTAGCCGCTGTGACCATATAACACCGGTCCTAAAAGATCTACATTGGTTCCCAGTACGTTTCTGAACAGAATTCAAAGTGTTGGTGCTGACCTTTAAAGCCCTAAACGGCCTCGGTCCTGTATAACTGAAGGAGTGTCTCCACTTTCATCATTCAGCCTGGACACTGAGGTCCAGCGCCGAGGGCCTCCTACCTGTGATCACTGAGATCAGGTGTCCCAGTTCATCTCCACCCACCATGGAACTTGCCCCAGCCATTCTTTTGGCTGGGGCTCACTCCCAGGGAGCCCTGATCTTCTCCCCTTCAGAACAGAATGCAAACTATACAATAAACCAATAAAACAGTAGAAACTAATAATAATTAAAAAATGACAATTATACTAAAATTAAACTAATCCCCAGCCCCAACAGAGCAAAAACAAAACAAAAAACCAAAATTTAAAAAGCCACAGATTAAAAACTATTTAAAGTTAAAGGTAAAGGTACCCCTGCCCGTACGGGCCAGTCTTGCCAGACTCTAGGGTTGTGCACTCATCTCACTCTATAGGCCGGGAGCCAGCGCTGTCCGCAGACACTTCCGGGTCATGTGGCCAGTGTGACAAGCTGCATCTGGCGAGCCAGCGCAGCACACGGAATGCCGTTTACCTTCCCACTGGTAAGCGGTCCCTATTTATCTACTTGCAACCGGGGGTGCTTTTGAACTGCTAGGTTGGCAGGCGCTGGGACCGAACGACGGGAGCGCACCCCGCCGCGGGGATTCGAACCGCCGACCATGCGATCAGCAAGTCCACCCGCGTCCCCCCCCCCAAAAAAAACTATTTAAAACCATTTTCAACAGTTGCCCCAACCCCAGAGTTTGTTCCAGTGAGTCTGGGCTCTTCAGGACTCACAGCTGGGCAATGTCCCTCTGGTCTCCCAGGAGTCTAAGGCAGAGCAGGGAGAGTCTGGGCCCTGCTCCCTAGGTCAGGTGGAAAAAGGCCTTGCAGGGAGCAGCCTTCAGCGCTCACAACAGGGCAATGTCTCTCCCGTCTCCAGAAGCCTCTGAAGTACAGCAGGTGAGTCTGGGCCCTAGGCCAGGTGGAAAGGGCCTTGCAAGGAGTGGCCAAACAGACAGATAAACAGGGAAAGGTTCCTCTATTGTCTCCACTTTCAATTAACGATTTTGTGTTGGTATATGAAGCCCTGATGTTTTGTGAGAGGGAAGTCTATAAATACTTTAATAAATAAACAAAGTGCGTGGTAGAAGCCCTATAACCGGAAGCGTCTATTGTGGAATATGCTAACTCTGTGGCCTCCTCTTTCTCAGGTGAGGAGAGCAGCGTGGCTGACGAGCTGTATGACAAAGTGCGGATCCTGTGCTGGGTGATGACAGGCCCCAGTAACTTGGAGACGAAGGCTCGCCACGTCAAGGCCACCTGGTCGCGCCACTGCAACGTGGTCCTCTTCATGAGCTCCGTGCAGGACGACAACTTCCCCACTGTCGGGCTGGGAACCAAGGAAGGCCGGGACCAGCTCTACTGGAAAACCATCCGGGCTTTCCAGTACGTGCATCAGCACCACTTGGAACAGGCGGACTGGTTCCTCAAGGCTGACGATGACACCTTTGTGGTGGTGGACAACCTCCGGTGGCTGCTCTCCAACTACACCGCTGACAGGCCCATCTACTTTGGCAAGCGCTTCCGGCCCTTTGCCAAGCAAGGCTACATGAGCGGGGGAGCCGGCTACGTCCTCAGCAAAGAGGCCCTGCGGCGCTTTGTGGCTGGCTTTGAATCCAAGGTGTGCAGCCACACAACCTCAGTGGAGGACCTTGCCCTGGGCCAGTGCATGGAGAAGATGGGCGTGGAGGCTGGGGACTCGCGGGACACAGAGGGGAGAGAGACCTTCCATCCTTTCGTGCCGGAATCTCACCTGACGGAGAAGTTCTCGAAAAGCTTCTGGTACTGGAACTACTGCTATTACCCCATTGTGGAGGTAGGTGGCCGTATCCTGTTTTGGGAAGGGGCAGGGAAGGTAGAGTGGAAAGGAGAGATGCTGAGGTTGAACCTGGGACCAAGCCCTGTGCTCTGGGGCAGCGTATCGGGAAGGAAATCATATTTCACAGCCCTGTCTCATAGTGCTGAACTGTCAGGAGCTGGAGTCAAGGAGTAGATCAGCAACCAGAGAAAAACACAGTGCTGTGCTGGCTAGGACTGATGAGAGTTGAAGTTAGACCTCTAAACAGGCAGCAGCTGCCTCTCAGCTTTAGTTTGTGTGCATGGATGAGAGTTTATCTACCTGAAAACAGCCTGAGCTCCTACTCATGTTAGCTCTGAGGTTAAGTCCCATCCAACTTCAATGGGTTTTACCTCCAGGTAAATGTGTGTATAGGGACGCGAGTGGTGCTGTGGGTTAAACCACAGAGCCTAGGACTTGCTGATCAGAAGGCTAGTGGTTCGAATCCCCGCGACAGGGTGAGCTCCCGTTGCTCGGTCCCTGCTCCTGCCAACCTAGCAGTTCAAAAACACATCAAAGTGCAAGTAGATAAATAGGTACCCCTCCGGCGGGAAGGTAAATGGCGTTTCCGTGTGCTGCTCTGGTTCACCAGAAGCAGCTTAGTCATGCTGTTCACATGACCCAGAAGCTGTACGCCGGCTCCCTCGGCCAATAAAGCGAGATGAACGCCGCAACCCCAGAGTCGGCCACGACTGGACCTAATGGTCAGGGGTCCCTTTACCTTTTTAAGTGTGTGTATGGCAATAGGCCAAAGTGACCTATAATCAAGACCCAACCTGCTCCTTCACGCATTGCAGCTGTCAGAGCTGATAACGTTTTCATAGGGCAATATTTGCTGCTCTCACCTACTCCTGGTATTTATTTAACCAGAACAACAAACATCCTCTTTGCTACATTAGTGCAGGACTTGCATTCAATCCTGGTGCCTGTTGTCATTGGTGGGGCATGGTAGCTCCTGGCAGGCAGCTGGCCTTATGTTTCCCGAATCAGAAGTCTCCTTTGATAAATCCTGTGCATGCCATAGCTAGGAGAAGCACCTTCAACAGTAGGGACCGACCGGGGTGACACTTTGCTCTTTGGTTAGGGAGAGTGTCTTTGCTTTTCATTGGTGAAAGATTCTGGAGGTACAATCCCAGATTCATGTGGTTTTCTAACAGAGGCAAGAGGTCTGTGTGCTTCAGCCATTCCCAAAGCATTTTCCTCCAGCTGTCGGTGAAGTGTGGATTTTACACAGTGAGTGATGCTCACTTCTTCAGGAAACCTGGTCTCATTCCTTTCCTAAGGCGTGTTTTTCCACCCTGAGCTTTCAGCAGTTGGAAGTTTCTCTGTGACGACAGCAGTTTGTGGCACCCCTGTGGATAAGGTGATAGAGTTAATAGCATTAGGCACTTTGCCCTGCTTTATGCAGGAGGATGTAGCAAGGGAAGGTGCAAAGAGGGTCTCCCTATCCCACCTTTGGTTTTCCTTTCTTTTTATCTGTGTGGCATATATGAGGGGGTACTCACAGGTACTTCGTCAGAAAAGGGGAATGTTCAGAATATGGAAGGTAAAGTTGCCCGAAATATGAGTGGCCTGAGAACTGAGAAGACCAAGGGGATTAAGTAATTAGGTTAACTTGTGTTTAGCTGTGAGATGCATGAAAGAGAACCAACAGGATTGCTCTGCTTCAGGGAGATTATTTTTTTTTTGCCTAGTGTGAGTCTGGGCTGTTTGTTCTCTGGAAACTTCATTTATACCAGGCAGGCAGGGGCCTGGTATAAATTCTTGCAAGATCTCACTGGAAACCAGCACTGCTTCTTCAACCAGTGGTGCTGGGGGAGGCAGGTTGCCCTCAGAGATGCTACCCTAGGGCTTGTGCTGCCTGAGGTAGCTACCTCAGCCCACCTCATGGCAGACAGGCCCCAATACCAGGGATAAGGAACTGGATCTGACCAGTGGGCGGGGTCCTTATCTCCATGGCCCACTGTGGGCCAAGTTTTACAGGTGGGTGTGGCCACCCACCTGCCAGTCACCTGCCAGCATTCTGTTTTTCTACCCCAGGCTTCCTCAACCTCGGACCTCCAGATGTTTGAGATGACAATTCCCATCACCCTTGACCACTGGTCCTGCTAGCTAGGGATCATGGGAGTTGTAGGCCAAAAACATCTGGAGGGCTGAGGTTGAGGAAGCCTGTTCTAGCCTGTCTTTCACCATCTTCCATTTTTCACAGCCCAAACGGAAGGGGCGTGAAGTGGCCGCTCTGCTGAAACTAAGCAGACCTAGGACTGACCCATAGCTGAATGGGAGAACACTTGGAACCTTGAGCTCCATCATGGAAAAGGGAGGACATAAATGCAACCCAGATATTGGTGGACTACAACTCCCATCATCCCCAGACAGCATGGTCAGTGGTCAGGGAAGATGTGAGTTGCAGTCCAACAGCATCTGGAGGGCCACAGCTTCCCCAATCCTGATTTAATACATGAATTAATTTTTTAAAATCCCTGAGTCCATTGCCAAACACACCCAGATTCTTTGGAGAGTTGCTGTCTGGTGAGGAATATCTTCTGCAAAATAAGCAAGTATGTACATATTGATTTGAATAATTAGTTCAGCTTGCTAAATGTTGCAGAATCACAATTTTTACTTCTTTCTTGATGATGCCGAGTGCACACCCAGTCCTATTCTCATTGGATTGTGCAGCAGGCATGACAGGGGGTCGTGGATGATGGACTCAAATTCCCATTACCCCTGACGGTTGACCATGTTGGCTAAGGGTGATGGGAGTTGGAGCCCCACAGAATCTAGAGGGCCTCAGCTTCTCCATTCCTGGCTTTAGAGAATACCTGTCATTTCTGATAAGCATGCATTTCTGCATGTGGGGTTCTTATAAAGGAATGATTGGCACTGAGCTTTGCGTTGGCTGACCCTTTTAGGAGGCCATTTACCAGTTCCACCCATCCCCCAACCTCATGTTTCCTGAAGCTTATTATGCCCCTTTTCCTTAATCCAACTAAGGCTATTGCTTTAGTCAGTAATGGGATGAAGGTTTCCTGCGACATACATAGATGGTAGGAGTGGACAGCAAAATAAAAGGCTATGCTTGCTGAGATGGATGTAAGGGAAAGAGGAAGGAGCAGGCCATTGTCTCAGCAGAAGGACTCATATCACCCCATGTCCTCAACCACACCTGACCTGCAAACCAGCCTGTGTGCTCGACCAGCACGTGGGATGAACTTGGAGTCCTGATTCAGCGCAGGGGGATTAACCCTTTGCCCATTGGGTAATCGGTCCTCAGATAACAAAACTGCAGCTTAGAATCAAGGATGCATAGTTTGATCGCAAAACCGGATTCTTGATCAACGTGCAGGTTGTTCCAGAGTTATTGCAGGGAGGATGAACTGGGCAAACAGCAGTCGGACTGGCAGCTTTGTTACATCTGTGGCTGTGTCACAAACCTTTGTACCAATATTGTAGGCTGCCCTGATGGATAGGCAAGCAGGCAGGGTCCTCCATTGCACCACAAGTTTTCCGGTGAGAGGATCCTCAGATTAGTCTGCGGCTTCTGCCGTTCTCTGTGGTTGTAACTTCTGCTTCTTGTGGCATATGGAAAGAAAAGAGACGCTGGTGGCGCTGTGGTCTAAACCACTGAGCCTCTTGGACTTGCCACTCAGAAGGTCAGCGGTTTGAATCCCCACAACAGGGTGAGCTCACGTTGCTCTGCCCCAGCTTCTACCGACCTAGCAGTTCGAAAGCACGCCAGTGCAAGTAGATAAATAGGTACCGCTGTGGCTGGAAGGTAAATGGCATTTTTGTGTGCTCTGGCTTCCATCACAATGTTCTGTTGTGCCAGAAGTGGTTTAGTCCTCCTGGCCATATGACCTGGAAAGCTGCCTGTGGACAAATGCCGGCTACCTCAGTCTGAAAGCGAGATGGGCGCCGCAACCCCATAGTCGCCTTTGACTGGACTTAACCATCCAGGGGTCCTTTAAAGGTAAAGGGACCCCTGACCGTTAGGTCCAGTCGTGACCAATTCTGGGGTTGCGGCACTCATCTCTCTTTATTGGCTGCAGGAGCCGGCGTACAGCTTGCGGGTCATGTGGCCAGCATGACTAAGCCACTTCTGGCAAACTGGAGCAGCACACGGAAACGCCGTTTACCTTCCCGCCGGAATGGTACCTATTGATCTACTTGCACTTTGACGTGCTTTCGAACTGCTAGGTTGGCAGGAGCAGGGACCGAGCAACGGGAGCTCACCCCGTCGCGGGGATTCGAACCGCCGACCTTCTGATCGGCAAGTCCTAGGCTCTGTGGTTTAACCCACAGCGCCACCCGTGTCCCTTTTCCAGGGGTCCTTTACCTTTGCCTTTATGGAAAAAGGACAGCAACAGTGAAGGGGATGGCTTTCCTCGATTGCTGCGTGGTCCACAGTTAACCCTGGTTTTCCTTTGCTCCTCCTAGGGTCCCCAGTGCTGCTCCGACTTGGCCGTCTCCTTTCACTACGTGAGCTCGGAGTTGATGTACACCTTGGAATACCTGTGCTACCACCTTCGCGCTTATGGCTACAGGTATCGCTACCACCCGCCTTTGCCTGAGAATGCTGCTCATCTCCAGCCCCGCCCTCGGGGGGACGCCCCAGAGAGGACCAATAGTACTACACTGCAGACCGAGAAGAAGGTGTAGGGGCGGATCCTTGGCACGTCACCCTTGATCAGAGCAGCCCAGCCCAGCCATCCTTGGACAAGACCAGTGCCCCTGTTATGGGGCCATCTACGCAGGAAAAAGCAACAAGAGCTGAGCAGGCCACAAGCCGAGAGATTTATTTTAATCCCTAAAGGTGTGTGTGCATGCACACTTGCCACACAAGGGGTCTTGCATATGGCAGAGGAGCCATTCTTATTTGTGTGCTGAGAAGCAAATGTCTGGCCTACTATGGCCTATCCTATGCTCGCTCGTTTTCCTACTGCAAACTGGGGAGGCCCAAGCCTTCCATGTGCTGTGAAGCGGTTTCATGCTTAGTAAGTGCTCTTGATGCACTGGGGTGGGGAGACTGGTCCCTGGGTGGTGGGGAAGAAGAGGGAATAGTGGGGCTCTTATGGGTCCTGGAAGGGAGAGCCGAACTCACAAGGGGTGTGTGTGTGTGCCTGCCGCCACCACAAGAATGAGGCACAACTGCATGGCCATAGACTGAGCAAGGAGAGCACTACAGAGTAGGGCTTGAGTTTTACCACTGGAGAAAGAATAGTAAGGGTCCTGGCTGGTCAGTGGTTGGTGACATTGTGGTAAGAGGGACCCAGCACTACAAGAGGGGGACGCGCGGTCCGTTTGCACCCTTGCAAGCTGCGTTCAGGGTCTTGCAGTTGATATTATAGGATGAAGTGCTTGTATCTCCTGTGCCTGCAATTTCCCCCCATTATTAGGTTTCTTGATACCAGAGCCTAATAATTAGGCCGTCTGCCTTTAACGTCAACACGTTCCAAGTCGGGGTTCTTCACCCTTGGGTCCTCAGATGTTGCTGGACCATCAGTCCCAGCCAACATAGCCTTGTTGTTTAAGGGTAAGAGAAGGAGAAAATAGGAATAACAGAGAGCGGGCAGGTAAGCAATTTAAAAAGGTAGGGGGATGTTTTTGTTTTTTTAAAAGTGGCAGTTTGTGGCTTAAGGCAGGTCCCAAATCTGGAAAGGCGAAAGTCCTGTGAGCCTGCAGTTGTTTCTCAACTGCACCTCCCATCATCCTTGACCATTGACCGTGCTGGCTGGGGCAGATGGGAGTTGTGTTTCCGCAACATCAGGAAGGCAACAGCTTCACCACTCCTTGTATGAGACACCCTAACTGTGCATGGTCCTCAACATTCACATGAATGAAGATGCTGCTGTATAATGGCTGCAGCTTCCGGCGAGATATTGTGGAGCTCACAAGAGGTACCACTGCTGCTTCTCCCGGGGGCGGGGGGCGGGGAATGCACCTGCCCCCTTCCACTCACTGGAGAAGCAAGGAGAAGTGGCCTCAGCTTCTGAGTTCTGGTGAGATCTTGTGGACTTCCCACGAGATCTTGCCAGAAGCTGCAGCCATGCAACCTCAGTAAACGAGACTTCGGTGGAGGGACATCAGCTGTGAGGTGGGTGGCACCTTCCCATTTTGCCTCGTTGTGGGTTGGTGGGTGAAACAGGACAGGAAGGACAGCCCTGGTTTGAAGGCAGAAGAACAAGCAAAAGGCAGGCAGTGTGATAAAGCCTGAAAGCATTATTGCTCCTTGCTATGTCACTGGATTTGAACGTGCTTGTGTTTTTTGCCTGATGGGTTTAATCATTTGATGGTCCCAAGTGCCCCCTGGTGGCTATTGCATGCCATTTTATAGTTACGGTAAGACTTTTTACCGAACCAATCTACCGTATTTTTTGCTCTGTAAGATGCACCAGACCACAAGACGCACCTAGTTTTTGGAGGAGGAAAATAAGAAAAGAAATATTCTGAATCTCAGAAGCCAGAACAGCAAGAGGGATCGCTGTGCAGTGAAAGCAGCAATCCCTCTTGATGTTCTGGCTTCTGGAATAGCTGCGCAGCCTGCATTCGCTCCATAAGACGCACACACATTTCCCCTTACTTTTTAGGAGGGAAAAAGTGAGTCTTATAGAGCAAAAAATACGGTAATTTGTTGAAGATGTAGGCAGACCTTTGAATTGTTCAGAGCTCTTTGCCAGATGGAATGGAAAGGCAGATGCATTTTCAGCTTATAAGGAGAGGAAAGATAGGCCCAAGTTAATAACTGAAAGTACAGCCTTTGTTTTGATCAAGAGTTAGAGCCAAAGCACTTGTACAGTTCACAACGATCGGCCTCCATAAAACAGCATAGTTGGGTGAAAGAAACAGCTAAGCATCCTTTTTGTAGTCTGTTGCAAAAGCTTGGAGTAGAGGTAGCCCTGCAGATGTTGTTTGCCTTTATCTCAGATCATTCCCAGCCAGCATGGCCAGTGGTCAAGGATAATGGGACTTCCAGCATCTAGAAGGCAGCACATTGGGGATTCAGTGGTCACTGAATCCTGAACCTTAAGGGGTGAGCAGTTGCCAAGATATACTGTGCTCACTTGCTGATAAGAATTTTGCTGGCATGTTTGTTGACATCTGACTGTCCTCCTTCCAGACATTTTGTTTTGCTTGCTTTTTTGTCCAGAAGAGGGCAACAAAGATGAGGAGCATGGCAGGAGACCAATTCCATGGTGGAAAGATTGAAGGAGCTGGTTGTGGTTTAATCTGGGGATAGAATGGTTAAGAGCCACAGCCATCTTCACATACTTGAAGGGCTGTTGCATGGAGTCTGTCAATGGCATGTTGCTCCAGAGGCTATCACCCAAACCATCGGGTTGGTATTACAAGGACTTAGGCTAAAAATTAGGTCTTT
Organism: Podarcis erhardii; assembly: GCF_964252035.2. Taxonomy (NCBI): domain Eukaryota; kingdom Metazoa; phylum Chordata; class Lepidosauria; order Squamata; family Lacertidae; genus Podarcis; species Podarcis erhardii. The sequence continues at coordinate 10,023,060 of NC_138498.1, forward strand.
CCCAACTGTCTGAGCTGTAAAAACAGCTGGCTTCCTAAAAAAGACAACTGAGAAGGATTTATGCTCTGAGTCTTAGTTTGACCTTCTGGGGAACCTCCGCTAACACTAGCTTGGAATTAGCACTGCCTGTGAGCCTGATGCTTTGCTGCCATACCTGCACTTTTCCCAAGAATCTTACGAAATCATAAGCCAAAAACATCTTCTCTTTCAAATGAACAAGTTGGTGGATTCTCCTTCATTAGGGTTCTTCTCCCCCCCCCCTTTCCCTTTTGTCATTTCATAGTACTGTTGGGTTTGATCTAGAGAAGAGTAAGTTGAAATGTATGGCAGTATTTCAGATAGTCCTCCTGACTGTCTTTTAAAAAAGAAATTAGAAGGAGCTGCCAGTTACCTATTCATACTGCTGGTGCACATCGAGTCTGACTGATGAGTTCTCCAGTATCACAGTCAAAGGCCCTTAGATGCTTTTAAAGCAGAGTTGCCAGGGACCCAAAAGGTATTTCTCTGGACTGCCCATTTATTAACCTGTTGCCTTCTATGGTACCCTTTGCCATTCACTTCAGTTGAGGGATTGTTCCACTATCATATACTTCTCCTTGTGCCTGCACAGCTGTTACTGCCATTGAAGTGAATGGTGACTTATTCACACACAGTTGTGTAACCAGAGCGTACACAGTGTCCTAAACTGGAATGTTCTCTTATTCCATAAATTATAATGATATTTTTTAGAAGAAAGACTTTGGGAGCTACGAAATGGTAATAACTGGTGATAACTGGCAGAATGCGTCCTGTTGCCAATTTCGTTGTTTTTCTTCGTAAATGAATGTTTAGATATTTACTGAAAATAATTTTGTTAAAATCTTTGGATCTGGGGGAGGTAGGTAGTTTTCACAAGAGACATGTTTTGAAGTTTTTCATTCGGTTTACAAATAAACCAAGTTGCAAGGACAGTTAATTCTGTGATTCTGCTGATCTCTCAAGGAAATTGCTTAGCCAAGGTTGAAGACTGTGAGTTTTCAAAAACAGGTCGTGGGAGAACGCATTGTTTAAAGTTGAAAACCACAAAGGTTTTAAATTTTTTCTTTCAGAAAACTTGCACCATCACTTGGAAGCCTTATGCCATTGCTCAGTGTAGACCCATGATGGGAAGTCTGTGGCCTTTTGCCTATTTTAGTCTCAGACTCCCATCAGTCCTTGCCAGCATGACCAATGGTCAGAGATGAGTGTTATAGTCTCAGCTGGGGTGGGCTCAGTTGCTCACCACCCAGAGTATATACAATACTTGGCTACCTCAGTATAAGCCAGCTTTTTATCTACATACGTGCCCTCTTGAAGGAAAAGCCCACCTTTTCCTGGTTATCTTGAAATATTGTGGCCTTTGATGTTACTGGTTTTCTTGTAAGGTGCTTTGATCTTAGGCAAAGGAAAAGCTGTTTATTAGGCTCAGGCATAGTTACTTGCCTGGTTGGTTGCGACAAGTAAAAAATCATTTCTGGGTGACCAAGCAAGAGACTTTTAGAAAAGTTGGCTTGGTGTTTTCGGTTTCACTTTAAGTTAATAATGCTTTCTAACATAGTTTTGTGTGGCTGCAGAGCTTTTTCCCCATACCTGTCCCCCCTGGCCATGAGGTTGCAGGGCAGGTTATAATTTATTTATTTTTTAAATGCAGTCAAATCAGTGATTAAAACAAATCAGTGAACAAAATGTGGCTGTCAATTTTGGGGATTTACAACTCAAAACTTGCAAGCCTGCTAGGGTTGTAGTCAACCTACTAGCTCTCTGTGTGAAGGGACCTGCTTCTGCTTTCACAACAAGACTCCACCTCCCATCCTCCTGTGCACCCCATAAATCTCTTCTGGGGGTTCAGCCAACCATCTGGGGCAGATTGGTGGTGGCAGAGGAGACAACGGAGTGGTGGCAGTGGGAAGAAAGACCAATTGCACAAAAGGAAGTAGTTCCACTTGTGCAGTTACTTATTTGTATACTCTGTCCCGATGAATATTTGCTGTCCTGGGCTCCTTCAGGAAGAAGGGTGGAAAATTTGCCGAGTTAATAATAATGTAATGCACTGCTGTCCTATACATCTGCTAGGAAGTAAGCCCGTTTTTAATTCAATAGGCCTTACTCCTAAGTAAGCATGTATACTAGGATTGCAGCCTTAAATGAAGTTAGAGCACAATCCAGTCAAAGTAAAGGACTTGTATGTACGAAGGAAATTTTGTGTCTGAACTTAAATATCTCTCACTGAAATCAACAGAAGTTAAGAGTGCTTCAATTGGGCTTCTGCTTCAATCTTTAAATGTGGAGAAATGAATATTACCATTGAGAGAGTGAAGGAAAGCTGCCGCCAATGTTACTGTGCTCTTACCTCTTTGTAAGGTAAGAAGAATTATCTTGATTCAAAAACACAAAAGACTAAAATCCCCTTCCCCCCCCCTTTTTAAAAGAAATTCTGGTCTTTTCTGCTTTTCTTGGAAATGTTTCTCCAGGGAAGATAAACATTGTGTAATAAAGATTACCTCAGGGTGAAAATTAATACACACGGACCAACTTCAACAAAGATTTTCTTTATTTGGAATAGGAAAAGCATTCTACCTTGAGTGCAAGGGTGGGTGGGTGGGAGCAGAAATTAAGGAAAGCACCTGGTATTGATGGTGATGGGGGTGATCAGGATAGATTATGGGGTGTGTGATGTTGTGGGCCTGACTGTGTTTTAGTCATTTTACATTCCTTAGTTTTTAAAGAACAACAACCTGCTCTTGTTTGCTCCTTTCTCTTGATTTACTAACTCTGAAAGTAGACAAATCGAAGCAGAAGAGGTGGTAAGAGAGAGAATGTCAAAGTGGGACCAACTTTACAAAAAGGTTGTAACTGCATGTCAGTCCCAGAAATATAAAATAGGTAAGAAGCTATCCTTTATTAGGCCAACAGAGCTCTGTGTAACTCAAAAGTGTACTTATGCTTACAATCAGCCAAAGCTGGCTAACAAAAGATAGTTTCATCTACTCAAAAAAAAGAAAGAAGAGGAATTGGTAAAGTCAGCCAAGTCTCACTTATACAAGGGAGTTGAAGGGAGAAGCAATGTGTCTGAGAGCTGTAGTTCAGAAAGGCACCAGGTTGTTGAAGGCGGTCTTAAGCACCATGTGTTTCTGTGGGAAGGGGTGGTAGTCCCCAAACTTGCACCTCATCTCTTTTGTGGCTGGCGGTGAGATCATACTGACAAATGTTTCCTTAGTGTGAGGTAGCTTAAAAACCAGGGACGTTTGAGAGTTGACCCTATGACTTCCTTCATTTTGTAAAGAGGGAGTAGAGAGAGTAGATGAGGCTTGGTAGAATTCAGAACGGTGGACAGAAGCAAAAATAGTAAGAAAAACAACAAAAATCAGATCAACTTGTACTTTCCAACGAAGGTTTTTTTATAATCAATTGATGTTAAAAAATACAGACTTGTTTTACAATAATAATAGCACCATTTTTAGTATTATACACAGTAATCTTGCTTGTGATACACACCCAGGGTTGGATGGATGGGTGGGGGGGAAAGAATTGGCTACAACCTGTTATTTTGGGGCATCAGCACCTTGGAGCATGCTAGTTAGCTTCCAAGAAAGGTCTTACAGGAAGACAATAAATAAATAATACCATTATTTGTTGTTCCTTTTTTTTCCTTTTTCTCCTTTGCTTGCTTTCATGGTCTGCCCAAGTGATGGTTGCTTCGGAAACTGACAGAGTCCAAAATGTAAGCGTGGGGAACGGATGGAATTTTGGGAAGGGAAGAAGGTTTGGTTCAACTCTTCAGTGCAGAAAGTCCTACAAGGTGATTTGGGGAGCACTTGGGTTCCTTGGGTTGGTTTTGTATGGTAATGGACTGGTTTTTTAAAAAAATATTAATTTTCGAAACTTTTTTTTCTTTACAAGAAGCACACCGGGCCAATGTCAACACCAAATTCTTGATCAGCTCCGCCAATGTCCATAGGTGCAATGTCAATGATGGGCAGGCGTGAGGTCTTCTGAGAACGGTATTCAATGATTGTCTTCCCCCATTTACCAGTGTGTTTCTGGAATGGAAAGAAAAAACCCGCAAAAGAATGCATTATTTTAAGTGCCACAAGATCCCCAGCTGGGATCAGTTGCTGGGGGTGGCTGCCTGGAACAAATCAAAGTTCTGGAAAGCAGGGCAGGATTAACCATGGTACTAAACATACTAAAGCAGAAGAGCTTTTACTGTGCTGCTGTTATCTGGGGAATCTTAAGATCTGCATTCTGTCCTGCTCAGGTTGCTTTGCAACTTTGGAAGCTAGTACTAACAACCCACAGGGGGTGGCGCTGTGGTCTAAACCACAGAGCCTAGGCCTTGCCGATCGGAAGGTCGGTAGATCGAACCCCCGCAACGGGGTGAGTTCCCATTGTTTGGTTCCAACTCCTGCCCACCTAGCAGTTCGAAAGCACGTAAAGTGCAAGTAGATAAATAGGTACCGCTCTGGTGGGAACAGCGTTTCTGTGCACTGCTCTGGTTCGCCAGAAGTGGCTTAGTCATGCTGGCCACATGACCCGGAATCTGTCTGCAGACAAATGCTGGCTCTCTCGGCCTATAGAGTGAGATGAGTGCGCAATCCCAGAGTCGTCTGTGACTGGACCTAACGGTCAGGGGTAACTTTACCTTTACTAACAACCCACACGCTCATGGCCATTAGAAAGGATCACATCTGATTTCATGTGCCATGAGCAGAAGCTGAAATTGTGGATGGGGGTGCAGAATGCCAGCTTCAGCATGAGTAGACAGTGGCTGCCAGCATACACATCAACCAACTAAAGGAAGCAGAATGATCCTCTGAATCTGTTTTGAGATTCCTACGACTCTTGAGCATAATGGTGGTTTTCTTGCTACAGCCATGTCTCCTCTGTGTGTGTCTAATTTTAAAACACCCATATCCTGTCTACTTTGAGAAGTGCCGCACTATGGCTGATTTCAAGGGGGCGGGGCAGGGAGAGAGAATCACGGTCTCTTTGATCACTTCTGTGAAACAAGATCAGCAAATGATGTGGGATTTAGTGAAGCAAAAAAGCAACCCCGTGGGACTGGCTCCAGGGGTCTCTTAACACTGCTCTCACCCAACAGTGCCCTCCCAAATAGTGGCAATAGGGCCAAACAAAGGATTTTGTGGGTCCCACTCAGGCTAGGGCCGCACTTTTCAATCTAGCTGGTTTCTCACATTAAATGGAAATATTCCTGACAGTTTTCTCTGCTGATCCTCTCATTATGGTCGGACTGGGCCTTGGCAAGTGCCCAGCCTGGCTGGCTGCTACCGTCAGCCGCCATAGTTCTGTGCCTTTAAACCCAGCAACGTCGTATTGCTGTGGCAGCCCCAGCAAACCCCTCAAACTTACCGTGCAGCCATCCTGCAAGGCGCTATATGTGAACCTGCTATTGCCCTCGGCTCTGATCTCCACGTCGTTGGATCCCTGTATCAGGAGAGCTTTCTTAAGGTTCCCAGAAGCCTCGTCCATGTAGGCAATGCTGTTCTTGCAGTGGTAGGTGATATTTTGAGAGCCTTCAGTAGACAAGAGGCGCAGGAAGGTCATCTGGATGTTGGCTGTGTTAGGAGCCAGGTTCTCATCTCCGTAGCTAAACTGGAAAGGGACCAAGAAGACAGAGGTTGAGAGACACCTTTCTTAGAAAGACCGCAGAAAGCAAAAACACATACCGTATTTTTTGCTCTATAAGACGCACCAGACCATAAGACGCGCCTAGTTTTTGGAGGAGGAAAACAAGAAAAAAAATATTCTGAATCTCAGAAGCCAGAACAACAAGAGGGATCGCTGCGCAGCGAAAGCAGCAATTCCTCTTGCTGTTCTGGCTTCTGGGATAGCTGCGCAGCCTGCATTCACTCCATAAGACGCACACACATTTCCCCTTACTTTTTAGGAGGGAAAAAGCGAGTCTTATAGAGCAAAAAATACAGTACCTCTGTAGATTGTGAGTTTCCCTTGGGCCTGCCAATACCTCCCCCCTGTCTCACAGTGACCCTACTTTGGCTACTGTCCTGTCTGCACTCACCAGCTGAGTTTGCTATCAGGGTGATGCCTCTGAATATCAGCCATCATGGTTGGGTTTATCATTCCCAAATTTGTCTAAATCTTTTAAAAAGCAATCTAAGCGAGTGGTAATCAACGAAATGTAATTGCTGTGAACTCTAAAGTCTCCCTGTTTCCTTTCTGCTGCCTGGTCACAACACTCAGTGTCGCTTGATTTCTTCTCATTTCTCCCAAAGTTAGAGAATAAGCTTCACATAGACATTTCAAAGACAAGAATAGTGAGGTGTAAGTATAAAAACAGAGGGTCAGCGTAACGATTAATGGGCAAACGGAAAATTAAGTGGCAAGGTGAACATTCCATAAGTGCAAGGAGAATATTCTCCCTGTTCTGGGTTTCTCTCCCCACTGCAACTTTTCAGAGCAGATTCAGAGAATGGCATAGTACGTCTGTGTGTGTGTGTAATCCTGTTATGCTAGCACCAAGCCTTGCACGAATGCAACTGTTTGCACGGGTTCACATTGGATTTGCATGCCTTGGATGAAATATCAAAAGCGTTTATTCTAGCTTGGCCCACTTACGTGGAAACCTCCATTGATTGTCTCTCCAAACCAGATGTGCTTCTTGTCTTTGCTCTTGCTTGTCCACCAGTTCTTCTTGGGAATGCTGCTAGGCTTGGGGTAAACACAGCTCTCTCCCGTCTCCATATTGCAGAAAACCTTTATGGCATCCAAGGTGCAACCCTGGTTGGGATCAATCCAATAGTCGCCTGCAAAATTAAGAAAGAAGCAGCTGGTACGGTGTTTTTCCTCTTTCTCTCTCTCATCACACCGCTGTTCTGTGCTGCTGGGTCTTAGTCACTGACTTCCTGCAGTGACCCCACCCCCCAATCCCTTAGGTGGCATGTGCACATCAGAAGCTTACGCAATTATAATATCTACAGGAGAATGGAATTTATTAGTGTCAGGTTGCAAATGGAAAGTTAACTACGTGTTAAAATATAATTGCAAAATGAGGCTAAACAAGTCACACAGTAATCCTGCTCTGGAAATTATGAGGATTGGAAGTGCAATTCTTTGAACTTTAAAGCCTCTGCAAACGGTAGGTTGTTAAAACATTATTCAGGCAATTTTCATTCTGAAATACTGATCAACAAACATATGATCTAAAACCTTTGTTTACTTTATTAGGATGCAATAACATGAATATCACACACACACACCCCAATTTAGTTACTATGGTCCGATGTGTTTAATGAAACACATTATATATTTTGACAGGAGCTTAAACTCTCTGAGGTTTTGTTAATGACTTTGGGTCAGAAAAAAGGTTGTGAATTGGGTGCCCAAGGGAAGGGGTGGGTGGGTGGGTGTCCCTGTGGCTTCCACAGAGAGAGGAAATGTATCCACAGTCAGCTGTGTAGATTGTACAGGCCACTTTCATGCCTTCTGCTGTGTGGATGAGGCTATGTTTCCCATGTGTTTTGGTGGCAGGAATCAGAAGTGCTGAAACACTAGCCTCAGTCCCTGTAGATGCTCTGGGTTAAGGTTACCAGACGTCCCCGTTTCCCGGGGACAGTCCCCGGATTTACAAATCAGTCCCCCGACAAAATCCATCCATTTAGTAGGAAGTTGAAAAGTGTCCCCGGATTTGTTTTTAAAAAATCTGGTAACCTTACTCTGGGTGGTGAGACGCAGAGACCTCTCTGGGATTGTTATGCTGCAGAATAGGAAGTGAGGCTCCTGAGCCCAAAACCCAGGCAGTGGCAAGCCCCAATACACTCACCGCTCTTCCATTCAGGGTGGCAGAGTTTTAGGTCACGGCAGGTACGAGCTGGGTTCTTCCTACTGCCCTCGGGGCTCCGGATGCTTTCGATCTGGTTGTTGAGCGACTTCAGGGTGGCATCGACCTCGGCATCATGCTGCCTCAGGTTGCTAGAAGCCTGGTCGGATCGCATGTAGCGCATGGGATCGGGGCCTTTCTCCGTCTGACCCAGGCCGGCAAAGGCGGACATGTCAATGCCGGGTCCGGGTGGGCCAGGAGGACCAGGGGGTCCGGGGTTTCCAGGAGGACCCTACAGGGTTAAAGGAAAGTAGACAGCCCTGAAATGCTTGCTGTTGGACGAAAGCAGCCCCCTGCTGTATGGTAGGTGCATTGATGGAGGTAGCCCATCACCTGGGCCCTCACGTTCCATTTTCTTTCACTGACATGGGACTAAGTTGAACCGATAGGACCTACAGTTTAAGTTCCAGAATGTCCCACTCTTGGGCAAGAGGGGCTGAATCAGACATCTCTTTCATGCTTTCCAGCTCCGTAGTACATCTGCTGCTGGAAGATGACTTAACAGAAGCTATCATACTTGCTGAGACATCAGCAAAGACTTCACCTTGCCGACAAAGGTCCGTATAGTTAAAGCTATGGTTTTCCCAGTAGTGATGTAGGGAAGTGAGAGCTGGACCATAAAGAAGGCTGATCGCCGAAGAATTGATGCCTTTGAATTATGGCGCTGGAGGAGACTCTTGAGAGTCCCATGGACTGCAAGAAGATCAAACCTATCCATTCTGAAGGAAATCAGCCCTGAGTGCTCACTGGAAGGACAGATCCTGAAGCTGAGGCTCCAATACTTTGGCCACCTCATGAGAAGATTGAGGGCACAAGGAGAAGGGGACAACAGAGGACAAGATGGTTGGACAGTGTTCTCAAAGCTACCAGCATGAGTTTGACCAAACTGAGGGAGGCAGTGGAAGACAGGAGTGCCTGGCGTGCTCTGGTCCAGGGGGTCACGAAGAGTCGGACACGACTAAACGACTAAACATCATCATCATCATACTTGCTGCTGTTTTGGAGATGGATTATATGGTTTAGATCAGTGTTTCTCAAGCTTGAGTCTCCAGTGGTTTTTGGACTACAGCTCCCATCACCCATAGCTAGCAGGACCAATGGTCAGGGATGATGGGAACTGTAGTCCCAAAGCAGCCACAGACCCAAGTTTCGGAAACCTTAGTTTAGATGTTATTTTATGGTGCTCTTCCGTAAACTGCTCTGTTGTTTTTAAAGGAGAGTGGTATATATTTGATGATAATAATTCTCATTGATTTCAAATATTTAATTCGATGTGCTGGGCTGTACATGAGATCCAGCTCATAGAACCCCATGCAATTCCCACAGGGAGGCAAAGCACAGTCCTTCCGTAGCACAGAGAGCTGTAGTCCACCCTCAAAAGGAGAACAGTTTGAGCCACTGATTAATACCTAGGCAAGCTCCACGGAGGCAGTCAAACCAGCTGCGTAAAGGGCACAAGGGCGGGGGACTGCCTAGACACAGGGTGTTTTAGGTGCAGTTTGCAACAGGGTATTTCATTGGCGCTAGCAGTTTCTGAGCTCTGGGCACAGTCCTGCGCCTAAGATTTCAGATTAAAACTGTGGAGTGGAAGGAAAGGAGGACCTTTTTTTTGCCTCCTCACTTCCAGCCACACTCTGAAGACTGGAGAAGAGACCCTCTTAAGAATATTAGGAAGGTGGGCAGGGGAAGGACTAGACCACGTGAAAAATGAGCATAATATTTTTGCTGCAGTTCATTCATTTTCAGCTTTGAATTGTTATAAAAAATCAAGCCGAGACATTCCATCGTTGCGCCCATAACCTTAAGGTGACATTTAGCTCCTAGCTTTCATATCTTAGTTTCTAACACTGGGGGTGCAGCTTCTTGTACTTCATTTATGCCATTCCTTCAGTCACTTACAGCTTGGCCGGTTTCTCCACTACGACCACGGGGACCGGGAGGGCCAATGGGGCCAGGCATTCCGTTAGAGCCATCTTTGCCAGAGGGGCCAACTGGACCTGGGGGACCCTAGGAGAGAGGCAATGTGCATGAGTTAACACCAGGCTGCCCATGAACATTAGCAAGTACTGGGATGGGCTTCTTAAAAGAACCATATAGTAAATTCTACAAGTGGTAGTATTGCAGTGCAGTAGAATTGTTTCTGACACTGTCCCCCAGATCCCACACTGCGTATGACATTTACCATATAATCGACCAAGAACCTTCTTCAGTTATCAGCCATGTACGCACTCTGACAACATTTCAAAACCCACCAGGCCAAAACAAATGTCCATATCAACACAAAAAAGCAGAGTTCCTCAGATTTCTGATCACTAAAATTTCTTTGTAATACAAAAATACTGAAGATCAGTCTTCTCCCTCTTAAAGTTCTCTCCTCCAAATACATTAATTTCTCCCCAAATCAGCTGGCACCCAGAAATTGGGGCCTGGAATTCTGTGTATAACAATCCCACATCTGCCAGCTGAAAAAACTGAGCAACACACAAGACAGTGAATAAGGTTAATGTACACAGCAGAGTCTAGCATCCAGCCACAACACTCCATGGTCTTTGACCAAAGAAAGGAGCTCTTCTTATCAGGGAGATTGGACTTACCCTGGGACCAGAAGGACCAGCTGGACCTGATGCACCTTGATCGCCAGAAGGACCCTATGGAAAAAGGTGAGGGGGCGGAAGAAAGCAAAGCCATAGTTACATACCAGGCATGTAACAGCCTCTCTGCAGAAGGGCCTAAAGAGTTTAGGAGTTGTAGAGAATGGCTTCAAGGACATTCCATGCCAGAATTATTTTCTACCTCCTTAAGTTTTTACTTTACTGCTTTATCTTCAACTGTATGCTGCATTTAACCAACTAGTAAAGGTAAAGGGACCCCTGACCATTAGGTCCAGTCGTGGCCGACTCTGGGGTTGCAGCACTCATCTCGCTTTATTGGCCGAGGGAGCCAGTGTACAGCTTCCGGATCATGTGGCCAGCATGACTAAGCCGCTTCTGGCGAACCAGAGCAGCGCACATACGCCGTTTACCCTCCCGCTGGAGCGGTACCTATTTATCTACTTGCACTTTGATGTGCTTTCGAACTGCTAGGTTGGCAGGAGCAGGGACCGAGCAACGGGAGCTCACCCCGTTGCAGGGATTCGAACCGCCGAGCTTCTGATCGGCAAGTCCTAGGCTCTGTGGTTTAACCCACAGCGCCACCCGCCCAGGGATAAATACCCAGGGAAGTTAATAAATAAACATATACTAATTAGACAGGCATCCCTGCAGGGAGAAATTGATTCACATCCCTGCTGCAGCAGATAGGCTCAAACCCAAAACTCCCCTGAGCCCATGACAAGCCTAGAACAGAACACCATGGACCGAATTCAACTCTGTAAAGATACAGAAACCAAAACTTACGGGAGGCCCAGGAAGACCCTGCAGGCCAGTGAATCCCCTGTGACCCTTCAGACCTCTCTCTCCTGCCTCACCAGCTTCACCCTTGTCACCACGAGGACCTTGTGGACCCTAGGAGGAGAGAACACAAGCGGCATTCAGGGCAAGAGAGTCATGCGCAAAGTCTGGCAACATAGTACAGGGTGGAGATGCTGCCTGCAGATCTGAACACAGCGTCCCTCCTGGCAGCCCTACACTTGGCCAACATCTCTCGACCCTGTTGCTATGTTTTGATGTCACAAAGGGCCTCTGTTTCTCCTGCAAGTGACCTGGCTTCAAGGTCCTATGCTGGCAAGGCCCTCTATGACGTCAGAGGGCCTGAGGGGGACACATTCCCTGTGACTGCCTATAACTCATTTGCCTAGTGTATTGTGCAAGACCTGAGGCAGCAGCTGACCAGTTAGCGGAAACCAGTTAATTTCTGGTTCTGAATCCATGAGCATCTTTGAGCTGAAACAGAGTGCAGTTACACCATGGGATTAAGAACTACGCCCGTGCAGATGAACTGGTTGATTTTAGAACCTTTATGCGGAAACAGACATATAACACTCGGCACTTTGAAGGGGTGTGTGTGTCGGGAAGTGGCACTGACTAATTACAGAGAAAGATGTTCTCCGTTGCTCTCTGGTGGAGGCAGTAAATAAAGCAGAAGTCCCCAGGGCTTTTACCTGTCCCTTAGGGCTGCAATTGCAAGGATGACTATGCTTTCTTTCTGGAAAGCAGAGGAAACCCTCACAGTACTGTAGCTAGGACCCTCTTCAGGGAAGGTGGGCAAAGTACTCCTGTGACTACTACAAGTAAGAGGCAACTGCTCCTGAATGACCACACACAAGAGTACTTATTGCTCTTTGCCTCTGGGTCAGATGAATACAACATTTTTGTTCAAATGGCAGGTGGTCGTGTTCTAAGAGCCAGAACTTCAAGCACTCATTCATTGTGTCAAAAGCACAAATTGGAAGGAAGCTTTCCTCTTTTGGATGTACACAGTAGTGACTCGGGGGATGCTCAGTAAATGCAACAGCCTCTATTGGGAGCCCAGGAAAAATGAAAGTGGGTAAAGGAGAAATACTCACGGGCATGCCACGTGCCCCTGCAGGACCAGCAGGACCCATTGGACCTTGAGCACCCTGGAGAAAGATGAAAACAAAAATTATAAGCTGACTGGCCACCCTCTCCCTCCATGCTAAGATGAGATCAGAGGCCACAGCTCTCCGTGTTGACCAAGAGGATTCGAATCTAGTACGGTACAGCTGTGCTCAGGGCTCTCCTTCAAGGCCTGACCCAAACCACACAGCAGCTGAGGTATGGATATTTGTAGCAGAAAGTCCCGCTAGATGGGAAAGGGTTGAGAAGTGCCTTCCTCATTCTTCTACTTATGCACTGTAAACCATTCAAAGGGGGAGGGATTACATGTGACTGAGCACAACATGCTGTTTGGCCCAAGCTAAGTAGCTGGATAGCTCAGCTGGTTAGAGTGCGGTGTCGGTAATACTAAGGTTGCAGGTTTGATCCCCATACGGGATAGCTGTATATTCCTGAATTTCAGGGGGTTGGACTAGATGATCCCTGAGGTCCTTTTCAACTCTGTGATTCTAAGTTTGGCCCAAACTGGGAAATCCTGTAGATTCTAAATATTCTGGAAGGATAAAAAGGTAAAGGACAGATAAGTTCAGTCGCAAACGACTCTGGGGTTGTGGCACTCATCTCACTTTACTGGCCGAGGGAGCCGACGTTTGTCTGCAGTCAGTTTTTCCGGGTCATGTGGCCAGCATGACTAAGCAGCTTCTGGCGAAACCAGAGCAGCGCATGGAAATGTCTGGAAGGATAGGATTCAGCAAAGCCATAGGAAAGGGAAAACCATCTAGCAAGTCAGGGCAATTCAGTCAACCTCTTATAGCATTCCATTAAGAAGTCCCCTCTAGCCCAGCATTCTGTTCCAACCTTACGTTTCAGGAAGTTCACAAGCTATCATGGCTAATAGCAACCGGTGCACCAGTTCCCAACCTTGGGTCCTTAGATGTTGTTGGGCTACATATCCCATCATCCCTGAACACTGGCCATTCTGGCTGGGGATTATGAACACTGTAGTCCAACAACATCTGGGGACCCACCTAGTGCACGGTGTGTTTTTCTTTTCAGCCAATTATTTTTTATTGATTGTCCAAATTACAACAATTTTTTCACAAATAATTACAAATTAATACCAAATCAATACAATTTTAATTAAATGGCTTCCCGCTCGCCATCATGTAGGGCATGGTTACTGGATACTCACCGCTTCCCCTCTATCTCCTTGTTTACCAGTTGGACCAACAGGACCAGGAGAACCAGGTGGGCCGGGAGCTCCAGGACCACCAACAGCACCAGTCATACCACGATCACCCTATCGGGGGACAAAGCAGATGCATTAAATACCAAATACAGTGGTGCCTCGCAAGACGAAAATAATTCATTCCGCGAGTCTCTTCGTCTAGCGGTTTTTTCGTCTTGCGAAGCACGGCCATTAGCGGCTTAGCGGCTAAGCGGCTATTAGCGGCTTAGAAAAAGGGGGGGAAAGGGGGAAAAACTCGCAAGACTCGCAAGACGAAAACGTCTTGCAAAGCAAGCCCATAGGGAAATTCGTCTTGCGAAGCACCTCGAAAAACGGAAAACCCTTTCGTCTAGCGAGTTTTTCGTCTTGCGAGGCATTCGTCTTGCGGGGCACCACTGTATGTATATGAGATGTGGTGAGGGACAGCAACCCCATTGATGGGACATTCCCCCTCCTTTCTCTTTTTCCCCTGACTGGTTCCATGCTCTTAGAAGATATGGCAGGTGCTGGGGCTGAAGGAGCAATCTGAGAAGGATCTTGGAAGACTTTGGTGAAGAGGTGTGGGAAAACCTTTGGTTGAACAGCAAGGAACAGACTAACAAACAAGGCACTGCCCTAGGACATGGGGGTAGAGGGAGAGAGCAGCCTTTCTTCCAGCCTCCCAAAATGCATGTTATGTGGCTGGAATAAATTGTGTAAGTAAGGGTAATGTTAATGGCTTATTCCACCAAATGTTGCTGCGTTACTCAGATTTCAGGGAAAGAGGTGGAAGAGATGCATGAGAAAATTGTGGGGCTAAGAACAAGGAAGGTAAGGGCTAAGAACGTGGACAGAAAGATTAAACAGGTGAGCTGCTCCCACCTGGATTATGCCCTGAGATTATAACCACATGGCTTTATATTTTGTACTCAAGCGACACATGTTCCTTGAACAAATCATATTTAAATACAGCAGTGGTTAATGCTCCTTTGAGATGGGACACTCACCTTCACGCCAGGGGAACCATCTCTCCCTGGGGGACCATCTGAGCCAGGATTGCCCTGAGAATAAGAATGATAGGTGTTTATCCTTAGGAGCCAAGGAAGTGGCGCTTTGTGTCTTTCTGAGAAGGCATAGCCAACCGCCCCAAACAGTGAGTTGCATTTCCTAAAATCATTCCCGATTCACAACCTTGGCTTGACAAGCAGCCTTAGCCAATATACACTCATCGCAGTCATGTATGCCCCTCCTCCAAGGGACTTTGGAGACTGTTCCTTCTTGGAATCTACTTTTGCAGGAAACTGCTCCCAGCAAACTTGGGCATCAGGTTTAGCAGATCCTAGTCCAAGCATTTGAAAGAGCTCCTTCGCAGCTCCTCTTGCAAAACCAGCCCTCAAGCCAAGCCCAGGCACCACTGGCTGGCAAAGGTGAGGAGATGGTAACCCAGAACTGGAAGAAGAACTGCTTTCTTGAATTGCCGAGGAACCACCTTTCAGCACTCCCCAAATTCACCTCTTTTAATTACTGCTTATAAACTGTACCCCAAGTTGCAGTTACAATTAATTGCCCGTCACCTCTACCCCGTGGAATCCCACTTGCAGAAAAGCCCAGCCCACTATAGGCAGGAAGCAATCAGTTCCTTGAACGGCTGGTAACTTTTTTGGCAGATGCCAGCATTTTAATGCCAGCATTTTAGAAACACTGGGTTTGTTTTCAGGGAGCGGTGGGGTGTTAAGTGGAGGAAAATTACAACATGGATCGTAGCTTTAGATTCCTGATCAGCAACAAAGTTTTTGGAAGCCTACTTGGAGAAGAGAGGGGGGGTAATCTAAAGCTTATTTAATCACACCCCTCCCTGACCCCCAATGGGCTGCTGCTAAATATAGCCACCCCTTACCAACCTCAAAAGCAAAAGGGGTCCACATGTAAGAAAAATGTAGATTGTATCCCTTACAAGGCAGTTGATGACTTCTAAATGACATTAATGGCTATGATTTTAAAGTAATTCCCTCTAAAGGCCAAGAAGGAAATATGTTTAGGATCAGGGTTGAAGAATGATGCATGCACTCTTTAGAATATTCCTGGAAATGCATCGCTAAATTGAGGCTGCTGCAGCATAAATCAAAACCAACAATCACTGTAATGGGAAATGCTACAAATACAGTATTGGAAATGCCATCACATCAACCTTCTCTAACCCAGCGCTTCCATGCTAGACTACAATTCCCATCACCTCCTGACCATTCACTATGCCAACTGATGGGAGTTGGAGTCCAACAACATCTGCAGAGCAACAGGTTGGGAGAAGGCTGATTTAAAATATCATCAGGGTGTTTCATTTTTAAAAGTTTGTTCCACTCTGGGGCATTTAAAGAAAGTTTTCATCCCCCCACCCCCCACCCCGCCCCTCATCCTCTGGCCCTTGACATGTTTTGCTGTAGGAATGCAGTTTTAAAATAGGATATGTTACTCTTTTCCCCAGGCCACACATAAAACAAGTTGAGTACGCTCACCTCACGTCCAGGTTCGCCAGAGGGACCAGTCAGGCCTGGTGGACCAACTGGGCCAGGTGGGCCTCTGTCTCCAGGGCCACCGGGAGCTCCTTGTTTACCAGGCTCACCCTGAAAAGAAGAGGGTGGGAAGAAAATATCAGCTCAGGTAAAGAACAGGTACTTTGCTCAGAGCAGACCTGGCATTATTTTGACTGTCACCTAAAGGTAAAGGGACCCCTGACCATTGGGTCCAGTCGTGGCCGACTCTGCGGCGCTCATCTCGCTTTATTGGCCGAGGGAGCCGGCATACAGCTTCCGGGTCATGTGGCCAGCATGACTAAGCCGCTTCTGGCGAACCAGAGCAGCGCACGGAAATGCTGTTTACCTTCCCACTGGAGCGGTATCTATTTATCTACTTGCACTTGACGTGCTTTCAAACTGCTAGGTTGGCAGGAGCAGGGACCGGGCAACGGGAGCTCACCCTGTCGCGGGGATTCGAACCGCCAACCTTCTGATTGGCAAGCCCTAGGCTCAGTGGTTTAACCCACAGCGCCACCTGCGCTAGGCAAAGTGAAAAGGGAAGCCTCTGAGCCACGGGTGGGAAACCAGTGGCCCTCCACTTATTTTGGACTTCAGCTCCCATTATCCCTGACCATAGGTCACACTGACTGGGGCTGATGGGAAATGTAGTCCAAGGACCCTTGGATTTCAAGGTCACAGGTTTCCCATTCCTGCTCTATGCACCAGAGTGGAAACTTCAGTTTCACTCCACAATCCTAGGGGACTAGAATCCTGCTTATCACTTTAAAAGTTTCTGTGCACTGAACTCCCACAAAAATCCTGCAGAACTGTGTTTATGCCTGCACTAGAATCCTGCTATCTGAAATAATATAGTATATCAGGGAGTTTGTCTTACACGACTATGGGCTTATCCTCTTGTCCCACTGCTTTCGTCCAGGGAAAGCTGCTCTTTAGCGCTCAATCGAAGCAAATGGCAACTTGGATTTTCCACAGATTGCTGTTTGTTCCAGTTAAGAGCCGAAAGAGTGAGTTTTCCCTGGGAAAGGAGCGGGCCGAGGGGGAAACCGCTCAAACCCAGGCCTACAAAATGTGTGTCAAGTGCAAAGCAGATGGTCCACGTAGCGCAGTACGGCCAACCAGCAGCTCTCCATGATCTCAGGGTGTTTCCTATGGAGGCAATCTTAACTCCTTTAACTGGAGATGGTAGAGACTGGACTTTGGGAATCAGGTCTCTCTCTCTCTGCGGGTCTAGATCTTTCCGCCCCCCCCCCCCCCCGGTTTGGCGCCCAAACATCAATTTCCCCCCAAAACCTTTCCATTTTCATACTTGGTAAGCTAAAGAGACTTATTTGTGATGTCAACTGGTCATTTATGAATCTGTAAAACAAATTCTCCTAACACATTCGGCGTTTCAGAATATGGCAAAAATAAATAAATCCTACGGGATAACTGTGACTTTAAGGATGAATGGGAACCCTTTACAAAGTATTTGAAGACGCAACAAAGTGAACTGGACTCCTTGATAGGTTTTGAATAAACACCCACAATTTTTTACTGATAATAATTAGCTAAACAGTTGGAGGATCTATACAACTCTGTAACATGCAGAAAATAGCATTATTGGAGAAACCAAAGACTGGAACTGAGGGAAGTTGGGGGGTGGGGAGGGGGGAGGGGTTTTGTGGGGGGTGGGGGAGGAAAAATGGGGCGGGGGGAATAAGGATATGTTTTTGGAAAATATGTTTTGTTATAACTTTGAATAAAAAAAAAAAATCCTGATGCCGATTCTACAAAAGCCCAAGCACTCAGAATGCGATAATTTGCACCTCTGACAGGTTTTGTAGTTCTATCGCCGATGGATGGTGCTGAGGCCACAGGCTCAGTATATACTTGAGAACAGACACACATCTCCTCGTACTTCAAGCCCAAAAGTACTGCCTGCCCCTCCACATTTTTGCTAACTTAAGCTCCTCAGATCACTTACGGAAGGACCCGGCAGACCAGGGAAGCCTCTCTCACCGCGCTGACCAGGGAGACCAACGATCCCTCTCTGACCTGCCAAGCCTTGAGGTCCAGGTGGGCCGTCAGCACCCTGCAGGGGAAAGATAAAGACAGAGATGGGTGTTCATTTGCAAATGACAAAGCAGCAAGCCAGATCCATTGTACATGCAAAGAAGGCAAGAGGAATACATACAGGAGGACCATCTTCTCCCGATTCTCCCTTCTCGCCTGGGGGACCAGCAGGACCTTGCAAACCAGGATCACCAGCACGCCCTGTGGGGCCTGCGTCGCCACGAGCACCCTTGGGACCATCTTTACCAGGAGCACCGGGAGGTCCTGCAGAACCGGGATTGCCCTATGGGGAAAAGTATATAAAAATATATATATATACTTATATACAAATATATAAAAGGATGTCACATAGAGGAGGGAGAAAGGTTGTTTTCTGCTGCTCCAGAGAAGCGGACACGGAGCAATGGTTCCAAACTACAAGAAATAAGATTCCACCTAAACTTCCTGACAGTAAGAGCTGTTTGACAGTGGAATTTGCTGCCAAGGAGTGTGGTGGAGTCTCCTTCTTTGGAGGTCTTTTAGCAGAGGCTTGACAACCATATGTCAGGAGTGCTCTGATGGTGTTTCCTGCTTGGCAGGGGGTTGGACTCGATGGCCCTTGTGGTCTCTTCCAACTCTATGATTCTATGAAAAGGGAGAGCCAGTAAGATCCCCAGAGACTGATTCTCTGCATTAAAAGTTATACTGTTGAGAGAAAACATGAATCCACCTTATCTGCAAGTTGTTAGGCTTCAGGACACAATAAGATTCTTTTGGGTGCAACATGAACTGAGATAAAAGCTTCCCGTCAGCCTCCAGATTTACTTATACCTCCCCAAAGTTAAAAATCTCCCCAGAGGTTTACATTTTTGAAGATGTTCCATGAGACACTGCTTTTTCTTGCATTCATGGCAACTAAGGTTACCACCCATCCCTCAAAAAACGGGACTGTCCCATTTTGGGGCACAAAGTACCCTGTCCTGTTTGGGCCCCAATCTGTCCCCTTTTCAAAGTCATAAAAAGAAAAATAGGCATTTGTGTGCTCACCCAAACATGCTTATCTTGCATGCAACCAATATCAAAATGGCTTTGAAGTCATTTCATTCTGCACCAGGTAAAGTAATTTTTAGCCCCCCCCCCCAATTCCCCCAGACTTGTCCCTTATTTCACCTGACAAAGGTGGCAACCCTAATTACAATGTAGCCTGAATCCATGAGCAGGTTGGTCATCAATTTAATCAGAGAAATGTCCTGATGATCCCACCTGAAAGCATCTAAACCAGACACCTGGAGTGAAAAACAAACTCCAATTGCAGGAGATAAAATATCACATCAGTCATTTAAGACCGATTGAGTTGTCCTCCCCACCTGCCCCAGACTCATATTAAAGGAAGTGAAAGGAGAACTTAAATGCATTTTGTAAGCTCCTAGGGTTGAAGGTATTCAAGGTTAGAGCCCCACTGGTTGCTGTGCAAGTAGAAGTCAAGTGATTTAGAACTTGGCAGGTCCCAGATTGCGGGGAAAGGAGGCGCAGGAAAAAAGGCCTCTAACCAATTAATACAGGTCAGGTTCAAGGGACTATTTCCATAATTCCACCAGAAGTTTCTGAATTAGAAGGTTTTTGCAGCAGAACAGAAAAAAGAAATCTGAGGAATAAGAGCTGGACTAAACTCGAAGTTGGAACATTTGGGACATCCAGACTTTAAAAGGATCAAGAAACAGAATCTGAGTTATATTCTTAAATATAGAGGTCTGGATGGAAGAAGAATGATCTTTTCTGAGAGTTTCTCCGAGATTGGACTTTCTGAAATTAAAAGCTATCAAAAAGACGGCAAAGTGGACTCGAGAGAGAGTTAGACATGGACGTGGGACCTCCAGTCTGGCAGCAGACAGATGGATGGATTTTGGGGATCGAAACCGGGAAAGGGCGGGGGGGGGGGAGATTTGGAATCCAAAGGCTGTAAAACTACATTCTTTTTATTTTCTTTTTTTTATTTTCTCTTGTTGTGTGAGAAAAATAGGGGAATTCGTGGAAGGGAATTGGGGTCGATCTTAGGGAAGTATAAAAATATAAAGAGAAATGGTTAAATAAGATAAATTAATTTTGAATAAATGGGCTAATTATAATTATAACAAGGTTTTAAAATTTGGGGTAAGAATTTGTGGAATCAATCTAATGGATATGGAATACAAGAGGGGGAGGGGGGGGAAGTCCTGGAAAGATGTCAATGAAATTAAGTGTAAACTTTATCCTTTTCTTTCTTCTTTCTTTCCTTTTTTATTCTGGAAACTTTAATAAATATTATTTTTAAAAAAAAAAATATATTTCCATAATTCCAGGTGGAGTATCAAAAGCATCAGAGCTTGTAGGTGAAAAAACCAGACTTGTTAGGAGGTCCACTCAGGTTACTAGTCAGATCTTTGTTGTTTTTAACTAGGTAAAATAATAGACCATGGAAGAAGGAACTTTCATGTGACTTAAGTTTTAGGGCTTTTATCAAGGCAACCCAACAGAAGTGTTTGATGTTTCTACCCACCGGAGTCCTAATTCTGAGTAGGCTTGTACTGTAAATGTAAGTCTAACTGTTCAATAGGGCTTACTTCCACGTAAGTGGGTGACTGCAGCCTCAGTTTCTGCCACTTTTATATCCCTCTCCTGCGGGATTTTATATCAAGTTATCCCTTATTAGCTTCCATGTATTTATGATTTCCTCTCTTTTATTCCTAAAACAATTTATATAAACACATAAAGCACATTTTAAACACCATATATACACACACACGCACGCGCGCACACACACACACACACACACACACACACACACCATATATATATACAGTGTGTGTGTGTGTGTGTGTGTGTGTGGCCTTTGCCACATTTAACCTGAATCACCCCAACACTGTTGTCAGTCTACCCACTCTTATCTCCTAAATATTTTGTTTTATTCACAATCCCACTTGGTTCCTGCTTCAGGCTTTTAGCTACCTCTTTGGTAAAGACATAAATCTATTAAAAAACAAACAAACCTGAACACATTGAATACCTCTTTCTTGGTTGCCTATAATACAAATTTAAAACAAAATAAATGCCTTTCAATGACCAACAACTTACGTTAGGGCCTGGTGGTCCAACTCTTCCTGCTGCGCCAGGGAATCCAGTAGCACCCTAGGAAGAAATAAAAAGGATTATGAACAGAGCACCCAGGAACATTTGAGGCACCAGCGGGTGGTTAGGGAAACTGCAGGACCACCCACTTTATTTTCAGCCTGTTTCACTGAAGACTCAGTTATACAGCTGCAAATAAAAGGTTTCAAGTGTGTTTTAAGTGCAATATGCAATGTGACACCAGATGGCGATGGTGAGCTTTTTGGAGAATTCAATGTATTTTCATAAACGCTTTTTAAAAAAGCATTCCCCCCCCCCCCCCGAAGATTTTTTTAATATGTGTGTAGATTCCACCTAAAAAAGGTTTCAGTTTGGTGAAGTTTGGAAGGCATATAAGAAACCCTCTTTGGCTTTGAGAATTACCTGTTGAGGTCAAAAAAGAGGCCAGACTGAATGAGGGAGTCCTTCTATTTCCCCCCTGCTGCGTGTCAGTGCTGACCCTTCACTAAAACAAGGTCAGTACTGATTCCACCAGCTGACCATGCTCTCAAAGCCCAGCTCACCACACAACCATCTCTTGGGCCGATGTCTGTTCTAGATCGTGGTTGCCCACGGCACCCATAACATCCAAGCTTGTTAAAAGCATCAAGTGAGTTAGCTGGCCCACAGATGGGCAGGAGACTAGGCTGTACAGTGGTGCCTCGCAAGACGAAATTAATCCGTTCCGCGAGTCTCTTCGTCTTGCGGTTTTTTCGTCTTGCGAAGCACGGCTATTAGTGGCTTAGCGGCTATTAACGGCTTAGCGGCTTTAAGAAAAAGGAAACAAACTCGCAAGAACTCGCAAGACGTTTCGTCTTGCGAAGCAAGCCCATAGGGAAATTCGTCTTTCGGAACGACTCAAAAAACGGAAAACTCTTTCGTCTTGCGCGTTTTTCGTCTTGCGAGGCATTCGTCTTGCGGGGCACCACTGTAGATACTTTGCCTCTAATAAAGCAGTGCAAATCTTGATGGTTCCCTGGAAGACCCATTTATGAAAGAGCCCTTCCACTTTAGCTTCTCCACTTCTTGGCCATCATGAAAGAATAATCAAGTTTGAAAAGCCTTTCTGAAGACAGGAGCTAGCTTGGCTTAGACTGTGATCCTTGTGTTTTTTATATTATATTATTATTATTAACAACAACAACAACAACAACTTATTTATACCCCATCCATCTGGCTAGGCCTCCCCAGCCACTCTGGGCAGCTTCCAACAGAACATTAAAAACAATACAGCATCAAACATTAAAAATTTCCCTAAACAGGGCTGCCCTCAGATGGGTTTTAAAATTAAGATTGTTGTTTACAGGCATACCTCGGGTTGAAGTTGCTTCAGGTTGAGCGCTTTCGGGTTGCGCTCTGCGGTGACCCGGAAGTAATGGAATGCGTTACTTCTGGGTTTCGCCACTCGCGCAGGCGCAGACAGTCAAAATGACGTCACGCCCATGCGCAGAAGTGGTGAATCACGACCCGCGCATGTGCGGATGTGGGGACGCAGGTTGCGTTCGCTTCAGGATGCGAACGGGGCTCCGGAACGGATCCCGTTCGTATCCAGAGGTACTACTGTATTTCCTTGACATCTGATGGGAGGGCATTCCACAGCGCTGGCACCACTGAACAACAGAATAAGGTACTGTCTTACAGTGACAGTCTCCCCCAGTCTGTAGCCTTCCAAGTGTTGTTGGACTACAAGTTTTATCATCCCTGACCACTGGGCATGCTGGTTGGGGCTGATGGGAGTTGTAGTCCAACAGTATATGGAAGGCACTAGGTTGAAAAAGGCCAATCTTATACTAACTGGCAGTGGCTTCCCACGTTTCCCACCCAAGAAACTTAAGCAGAAGCAACAGAGGCTGAACCTATGACATTATGTAGACGAAGTATTTTTAATGTTTGTTGGAAGCTGCCCAGAGTGGCTGGGGAAACCCAGCAAGACGGGCAGGGTACAAATAATAAATTATTATTATTATTATTATTATTATTATTATTATTATTATTATTATTATTATTGCTATATGCGACACAACAGCCCAGGGCTGGCCCACCCATGAGGTGGGATGAACCAGCCGCCAAGGCGATACTGCTATGAGCTGTCTGACTACCCTGCTGACTCCCACATCAGTGCCAATTTCCAGCAATATCTTTCCAGAACCTGTCATTGATGCTGCCATTTTGCACCCCCACCAACCCAGGTGAGGATTGTGTGGTGGACCGGCACTTCCTGTTTTGCCTCAAGTAGGAAAACAGTGAGGTAAATTGCCCACAGCAGAGTGTGGAACCTTTTTTGCCTCGGGTCCACATTCCCAATTTTAACCCGGCCACTTTTCTCACACAGAAACACACCTCAACATCCCCTCCTGTGCACATACTTTTAAAAACACATCTTCTCTCGTTGAGTTGATGCGGCTCGTGAACAGAAAGTAGCTATGGCATAAGCACATGGGGAAGTTTTACAGTTACCAGATAAACTGAGGGAGGGTGGCAGGCTAAGGTTAATTGCCAGTAGTCTTTGGAGCAAAGCTACCATATTTACATGAATCTAGAGCTGGACCATAAAAAAGGCTGATCGCCAAAGAATTGATGCTTTTGAATTATGGTGCTGGAGGAGACTCTTGAGAGTCCCATGGACTGCAAGAAGATCAAACCTATCCATTCTGAAGGAAATCAGCCCTGAGTGCTCACTGGAAGGACAAATCCTGAAGCTGAGGCTCCAATACTTTGGCCACCTCATGAGAAGAGAAGACTGCCTGGAAAAGACCCTGATGTTGGGAAAGATGGAGGACACAAGAAGAAGGGGACGACAGAGGACGAGATGGTTGGACAGTGTTCTCGAAGCTTCCAGCATGAGTTTGACCAAACTGCAGGAGGCAGTGGAAGACAGGAGTGCCTGGCGTGCTCTGGTCCAGGGGGTCACGAAGAGTCGGACCCGACTAAACGACTAAACAATGACAACAACAATGCGCACTTCAGTTTTCAAGACCTTGAAACCCAGGAAGTGTTTGCTATGTCAGCGGCGTTTTACAAGCTTGCGATAGAATCTAATTTGCCATCAAATCTAATGTGCACCCTAATTTTCACGGCGTAATTTGGCCCAAAAAAGGTGCACATTACATTTGAGTAAATATGGTATTTATACGAGTGGCGTAATCACCGACTTCTGCTATCCAAGGTACTGAACAGGGTGATCTACAGGAGAAGCTTCAAGTCAAGTATGATTATTTTAAAAACTATCACAGCACAGTTATCAGAGGTGCCAGTAAAGGGAAGGAATAAAGCAAATTATCCATAAAATACTTACCGGAGGTCCCTGTGCACCACGTGCTCCTTTAGGACCAGTCACACCAGTTGGACCCTACAGAGACACAAAACAAAATCTGGATTAGGCAAAATCACTGAGCTTCTGCTAGAGATCTCTGTAGCACAGATCTGAAAGAAGCAACCAGCCTCCTTTCTGACAGACCTCTCCCTCATCTTTCAATGTTTACTCTCTGCCACTCTTTTGCACTATGTGAACTCACGTGTGCCACACAGAGCAAAATCTCTGCTTTACAGGGTTGGGTGTTCTTTGACTTTGTAAGAGTACATGAAAATAGGAGCAACGCCCCTGGCACATGAAAACATGCTACAGAAGCCATTCCTACCAGTTCTCGTGCAGGGCAACATGCCCTGGTTGTTTGTACCCCAGAAACTAGTATTCAGAAGTACACGTCCTCTGAACTTGGAGGTACCACAACCATTAGCTGTCTGGCAGACTCGTCCTCCGTGAATGTGTTTAATTCCAGTTGACTAAGTTGGGGGAGGGAGGTTAACATAGTAGACAGATAATATAAGGATGTATACAATTTTACAATATGCAGAAGTTAACATGGGTTGAGAAATCAGAGAGAGGAGCTGAGGGAAGTCTTAGGGGGGAGGGGGGAGGGTTTGTTGGGGAGGTGGGAGGGAAAAAATGGGGGGGATAATGAAGATGATTTGTTTTGACAATTTGTTATATTGAAATTGTTAATTTTTTTTAAGTTAGGGGAGGGACATAGCCCCATATGAATGACGTTCTATCCACCTTATGACTCTGCTCCAATACTTCCCTCATATGAACCTTAAGCCCCAATCTTCTTTCAACGAGGAGACAGGTCTCCTCCAGCATCTTAAAAAAAGCCCCCACCTGGCTCTTGCTAGTCACTGGCTACCATCCCAGGAGAGGAATCCTAGAACTGTAGAGTTGGAAGGGACCCCAGTGGCCATCTAGTCCCACCCCCTGCAGTGCAGGATTTACCAACCTGTGGGCCAGGAGCACCAGATGAACCTTGTGGGCCTGGGGCCCCAGCATCTCCCTTCTGTCCAGTTTCCCCTTGCTCGCCTTTAGCACCAGGTTGTCCATCAGCACCCTGTATTGGAGAGGGAGGCAAAAGCATCCATGGTGAGAGAGAGAGAGAGAGAGAGAGAGAGAGAGAGAGAGATGCAGGCCAATGGGAGGAAAGAGGTTTAAGAGTCTGAGAATTACTCACAGGAGGACCAGCGAATCCAGCAGGGCCGGGAGCACCAGGTTCACCACGGTCCCCCTGAAACAGAAACAGTCGTCAGCTGCGGAAAGAGTTGGAGATAAAGAAAACACCATCCACCAGTGGCGTAGCGTGGGTTGTCAGCACCCGGGGCAAGGCAAGTAATTTGCGCCCCCTAACCCTAACCCCCAGATGTTGCACCCAGTGTGGCCGGCCCCCCCTGCACCCCCCCCCACGCTACGCCACTGCCATCCACCCTGTCATGTGGATACCCTATGCCAGGTATGGCCAATACCTGCATTCTCAAAGTCAGTTTTATTCTCCAGGAACTAGTCTAGTCTAGTCTAGTCTAGTCTAGTCTAGTCTAGTCTAGGGCTGGAACTTCCCAGGCCTCTCAAACATAATGGTAAAGGTAAAGGGACCCCTGACCATTAGGTCCAGTCGTGGCCGACTCTGGGGTTGCGGCGCTCATCTCGCTTTATTGGCCGAGGGAGCCGGCGTACAGCTTCTGGGTCATGTGGCCAGCATGACTAAGCCGCTTCTGGCGAACCAGAGCAGCGCATGGAAACGCTGTTTACCTTCCCACCGGAGTGGTACCTATTGATCTACTTGCACTTTGACGTGCTTTTGAACTGCTAGGTTGGCAGGAGCTTGGACCGAGCAACGGGAGCTCACCCCGTCACGGGGATTCGAACCGCCGACCTTCTGATCGGCAAGTCCTAAGCTCTGTGGTTTAACCCACAGCGCCACCCGTGTCATAGTGATCTGTAATTAAGTCAGCATCACCCACTGGTAGAGGATTCCTTCCACCCAATGGGATGAGGTCATTAACTGGGAGCCTTAGGAACAAACATGCTCCCCAAGGCACCCAAGAGAGGATGGGGAGAAAAAATGACTGCTAGTGCCACTTTGAATATGAAATAGCTGATTTTCCTTATAAGTAGAACTGTGAACAGTGTCCCCTCCCCCGCCCAGTTCCACACCTTGATTAAGGTTTGCTAAGGTCACCAAAGAAATGGCTGGCCTGTAGGCAGGGCTGGATTTAGGTTTGATGAGGCCCTAAGCTACTGAAGGTAATGGGGCCCTTAAAATGTCCAGCTATCCTTTGTCAACAACCAATTGTTGCTGTTTTTTGTGCTGAATATATGCTATATGGTAATGTATGGACCTAATAGGTATCTAAAGCCATTTGCCACTGTAGCTGTATGTAGGTTTTATTTTATTTGTTTTTTATCTTATATTTTGGAAATGTAGTTCAGGTTTTTTTCCTTTACATTTTTTGGGGGCCACCCAAGAGAGTGGGGCCCTAAGCCATAGCTTGTTTAGCTTATACATAAATCCGGCACTGCCTGTAGCCCACCAACTCACATTCTCTGCCCAATGCAAACAGTCCCACAACCTTACATTGTTGGGGCACGAAGTTGGAGTCTGTCTTTTCTACACTTAGCATAGCGAGGCTCACACGTTCAAGTAATGAGAACTGTTTATGTCAAAGATGTAAGGTCAAAGATTCGTGAAATGTTAAGCGGCACTAATTCATAATTGCTCTATTTAAAGAAAATGTGACTCCAGCTAAGGACTGCTTTGCTAAATGCCGGTCAAAGCAACAAAGGTCCCTCTCTTGAGATGATATTCACACACCACAGCAGCACACAGTTATGGAAACAGCAAGAAATGTGCTTGTTTGCCCCTCTGTGCTACTGATAGAAGCTGAAGGAGACCACTATTAGGGTTTCAAAGATTTTATAGGCCAAGCTGAATCTTTCCCCATTCAGATAAAGGTAAAGGGACCCCTGACCATTAGGTCCAGTCATGGCCGACTCTGGGGCTGCGGCGCTCATCTCGCTTTACTGGCCGAGGGAGCCGGCGTACAGCTTCCGGGTCATGTGGCCAGCATGACTAAGCCACTTCTGGCGAACCAGAGCAGCGCATGGAAACGCCGTTTACCTTCCCACCGGAGTGGTACCTATTGATCTACTTGCACTTTGACGTGCTTTCGAACTGCTAGGTTGGCAGGAACAGGGACCGAGCAACAGGAGCTCACCCCACCGCGGGGATTCAAACCGCCGACCTTCTGATCAGCAAGTCCTAGGCTCTGTGGTTTAACCCACAGTGCCACCTGCGTTCCCCTCATTCAGATACCCTTCTATAAAAGAATTCATAATTGTATCAAACTTACGGGGCCACCACGGGCACCTGCAGCACCAGCTGGGCCAGGGGGGCCAGATTCACCCTGGTGGAATTAAAAAAAGAGAAAAAGGTGAGGCAGTGGAGTCTCCAGTTCATAGCTCAAATCTTGCATAAATAGAAGATCAAGGATTTTATAACTTCCACATTTTTCTCAAACCAAATTGGTGCAATTATCTTCTTTTTGTTTGTTTGTTTTTAAAAACTTTTTCTTATTTTGAAATACAGTTCTTAGATTTTTTTTAAAAAAGGATAAAAATATGTATTTTAAGATTAAAATGCATACAAAATGTACATTTTTTTGGATCAAGTATGTAGGAAAAATGCATATTTTCTGAATATCTGTTTTAAAATGTAGCTTCCTTCATGCTTTGCAGATCAGTGAAGAAATTCAACAAAACAGAATTAGGAATAGAGGTGAATGAAACGCCATGGACCAGAAATAGACTGATCCATCGTGAAACGCATTAAAATATGCTAGAAGCAACAACAGACAGGAAATCACCATTAAACCATTTTTAGTCTGTAGTGAAATACGCCCATTTTTGACACAAAATGTGGAACAGGCTGTTACTGAGACAAATATACCTACAAGACTTAGAAACCACCTCTGCCTGCTGCGTAGCCTAACCAAGGACAACTCGTTTGCAAAAGACTTTCTTACCTTCTCTCCATTGGCGCCAGCAGGGCCAGGAGGACCAATGGGACCAGTCAAACCCTGGCAAAGGGGAAAAAAAGAATTAGGTGTGCTGGTGAAAAGCATCCCATTTGTATCAAAGGCATCCCTGCTTTACTAGCAGTTTCAGAACTGAGACATTAGCACAGAGTTTCCTAAAAATGGGGCACAAACGTTCCCCCCACTCTTTCTGAAGCTCATAGAAGATGGGGCTGGATGCACTTTCGGAAGAGTAGCCGGGAACGCCTGACACTTATTCATCAGTACTGTTTTTCTTACCTTGACAGCTTGAGAATATTCTGTGGTTAGGTCTTTGACCTAAACTGTATTTTGGCCTTGCCAAGTTTTCAGAGGCTCAGCTCTAACCAAAAGCCCACTCTTGCCTTGATCACAGTTCCCCAACGGTCAAGTCATTTCCCTCTCTTCTATAGAGGAGGTACTGTAGGTAATTTCCCAGTAGATGTGTTTTCCCCCACCAACAACCTCTTAATTGACTAAACCGGTTGCTTGATGTCTTAAGAAAGGAAAAAGCTAAGTTGGCCACTTACTCTGCCGCCATCTTTGCCAGGAGCACCTTCTGGTCCCTTCTCACCAATATCACCCTGTTGGAGGACAGCAGAAGGAAAGACGGTAAGTAGGTGGCAATTCTGAGAACCCTCTTTGTTTATGATAATTGCCCCAGAGTGAAAAGATTAAAAAAGTGATTTTCAATTCCACCCGGCTAATTGGCAGGTGGCAACCAATCCCTGATAAAACAGCCCTTCAAGTATTCCATGAAGAAGAGGAGGAGAAGAAGGTGACGACTTACCCTGTCTCCCTTTGGTCCAGAAATACCTGCAGCTCCTCTCTCACCAGGCATTCCCTGAAGACCTGGGGGGCCTTGTGCTCCAACGGCACCAGCAGGACCAGTTGCGCCCTGGAAAAGAAAAATAAGGCTCACCATTAAAGCTTGGCAATAGTTCCAAATATCTTCCAAACTCGGTTTGAAATCCGTATCATGGTATCGGTTTCATAATTTTTGACCTGGTAATATATGGCAAGTCATGGTGTGTGGGTGTGTGTGGCAATATTCCCATATATTTTCCAAGCTCGGTTTGACATCCGTATCGTGGTATCGATTCATAATTTTTGACCTGGCAATATATGGCAAGTCATGGTGTGTGGGTGTTTTGTGCAAAAATCAAATGCGGGGAAAACCATGAAGCCACCCAGTGCTGCTCTCAATTCCTGCAGCACCTGTTAACTCTGCTGGCTCAGCTTTCCTCTGTCTCCTGAAGAAGGCAGTGACTTACAAGAGCAGGTACTGGCAAAATTCACAATGTAGGAAAAAACATGAAGCCAGTCAATGCCTCTACATAAGTTAAAGGGACCCCTGACCATTAGGTCCAGTCGTGACCAACTCTGGGCTTGCGGCGCTCATCTCACTTTACTGGCCGTGGGAGCCGGTGTACAGCTTCCGGGTCATGTGGCCAGCATGACTAAGCCACTTCTGGCAAACCAGAGCAGTGCACGGAAACGCCGCTTACCTTCCCACCGGAGCGGTACCTATTTATCTACTTGCACTTTGAGGTGCTTTCGAACTGCTAGGTTGGCAGGAGCAGGGACTGAGCAACGGGAGCTCACCCCGTCGTGGGGATTCGAACCGCCAACCTGCTGATTGGCAAGTCCTAGGCTCTGTGGTTTAACCCACAGTGCCACCCGTGTCCCTTCAATGCCTCTACATAGCAACATCCTTATACTGATATATCACAATGTCTGAAATATCACAATGTTTAGCTGGTGATATATCATAGTGTTGAAAAGCAGGTATTGCCTAGCCCTAGTCACAATCACTATGCAGCTGCTTGGGCATTCATCACAATAGACTTGCAGGATTACAGAGAGAGGCACTATCATGTGTTATTTCACCAACATGGGATCAATGAGCTGAACGCACACCTCCCTTCTCTGGGAGAAGATGCCCCCCACATTACAAGATTGTCATGTACTCAACAAACTTGATAAAATGAATTCAGGATGCCAGACAAATGCAAGAGGCAGTGGAAAGCCAGGAAAGCATGACAAGAACTCTCTCAATCTTCTCTATGGAGCTACCTTTTCACAAGTAATAATAATAATAATAATAATAATAATAATAATAATAATAATAATAATTTATTATTTATACCCCACCCATCTGGCTGGGTTTCCCCAGCCACTATGGGCGGCTTCCAACAGAACACTAAAATACAATAACCTATTAAACATTCCTTCCAGTAGCACCTTAAAGACCAACTAAGTTAGTTCTTGGTATGAGCTTTCGTGTGCATGCACACTTCTTCAGATCTGAAGAAGTGTGCATGCACACGAAAGCTCATACCAAGAACTAACTTAGTTGGTCTTTAAGGTGCTACTGGAAGGAATTTTTTTATTTTGTTTTGACTATGGCAGACCAACACGGCTACCTATCTGTAACTATTAAACATTAAAAGCTTCCCTAAACAGGGCTGCCTTCAGATGTCTTCTAAAAGTTTGGTAGTTATTTTTCTCTTTGACATCTGGTGGGAGGGCATTCCACAGGGCGGGTGCCACTACTGAGAAGGCCCCCTGCCTGGTTCCCTGTAGCGTTGCTTCTTGCAATGAGGGAACCGCCAGAAGGCCCTCAGTGCTGGACCTCATTGTCCTGGCTGAACGATGGAGGTGGAGACGCTCCTTCAGGTATACAGGACCGAGGCCGTTTAGGGCTTCAAAGGTCAGCACCAACACTTTGTTTTTTTTTTTTTTTAAATAATATTTATTAAAGTTTTCCAATTAATTACAAATTAATATAACATCCAATTTCAAATCTTTTTCCAATTACATCCTTTCAGGACTTCCCCTTCCCTCCCCCCCTTGTATTCCAAATCTCTCAAATGATCTCAACAAGTTCTTCTCCTCAATTCAGACTTGTTATCCTTAACCCAAATTTTTTTTTTTTAAAAAAAACATTATTTTCCATTCCCCTAAAATCGGCTTATTCCCACCACGAGTTCCCCACTTTAGAATACCATGTAGATGTATATAGCCTAAATAAAACATAGTTTACGCCCTTAAGGATTCCACATTTCCCACCCCCCCCTTTTCCCGGTTGCGTTCCCAATGTTCCTCAATGTCCGATATTTCCACGTCTCTCTAAGTCATAGTCCTTTGCCAGTCCTCTTTAGTTTCGAATGTCCAATCATGGAAGGGTTCTGTCTCAAAGAGAGGCCCATTTTTTCCATCCAGATTTTTATATCCAGGAGCGAAAAACTCCAAATTATAATCCTTAAGCTTGTCAAATCTGGATGTCCCAAATGTCCCCACTTTTGACTTGGTCCAATTCTTGTTATTTTGTTGTTCTTATTGATCACACTCCTCTTTCTATTTCTTTCTGTCCCTGTTTTCCTGCACAAATGTCCTAATTCCAAAAGTTAGTTCCTTTACAGAGGCTTGTTATTCAGAAACAAAACATTACGTCAAGTTCCTTTCATTCCACAACAGATGATTCCATTGTCTTCTTCGGTGTAGTAGCCTCTGTAGTCATAATAATGTTCCATTTCTGCAGTTTCCCAGGAGATAAACAGTTCAGTTCCAATTTCCAGCTAAAACCACTTGTAATATCCCTCGGCTCCTCTAGGTGGATTGCAAAAACTGAGTTCTCTTCCAGATCGCGTCCATTAGCCCTAGTAACTTTATAATCCTTATTTAAAACAATTTGTATCCAATTTATAACAAATATAACCAGCAAAGTCCTTGTAACATAGTCTCTATCTTATTTTCCGCTTTGACAGCTCTTTGACAGCTGTCAAAACTTGCCTTTCTCCTCTCCAAGCTCCGTCATCGATCGCTCCCGGGGTTCCAGGGGGGGTTGTTTTTAAGTCCGAACTCTACTTTCCTCCTCCAGCTCAATCTCATATTCTTCACTCGTGAGGTTAAAAACTTGCCAAAATGATGTTACTCCGATCTTAGTTATCAGATCCTTTGCTTTGACCCTTCTACAATGGAGGGGGTGGCTGACTTCCTTTTTTGCGCCTCCCCCGCTCGCTCCGAAATTTTTAAAATTTTTGTCCCTCTTTTTAGTCCAAGTTCCAATTACTTACGGGTTGTTCTTTTAGGTCCGAATTTTCAAAGGAAAAAGCCAGCGCTCTCCGCCGAATGGCATGCGGCTTCGCACGGCAGGGATAGCAGAGGACTCAAAACACCACGCTTCTCCCCGGCACCCGATCCGTAGCCTTTAAAAAGGCTCCTTCACGAGTCGGGAGGGCGCTAACGGTGTCAGCCGAGTCTCCATGTCCACGGCCCCCGTGGCCGTGGTTTTTAAGGGTCCCCGCATCGCCGGTGCGGTAGGACCCAGCCCCTGCCGTGCAGGCTCCCTCCGGAGCTCGGAGGGAGTCCGCCATTCGGCGATGGCGCCGACCCGGAAGTCCAGCACCAACACTTTGAATTGTGCTCGGAAACGTACTGGGAGCCAGTGTAGGTCTTTCAATTAATCAGTGTAGGTCTTTCAATTAATCTAGTCCCTGCTGAACTCCGCTGCCCAAAGTCTCTTCAAAGAAGCAGCACCCTGACAAGGAAGCTTGCCACAATATCTTCCCCGCCAACGGTCCCTCAGCTGATTTCCCTATTATCCTCTTTCTCTGAAAGAAAATGAGCTCATAATGTACCTGGCGGTCCATATACTATGAGGCTCTTTCTGTATGGCAGCCACGGGGTTGGGAGGTGGGAGAAAGGTGTACAGGCTGCCCTGCAGAACAGGAAGTAATGCTAAGTTGCCACCTACCTTGGGTCCATCGGTCCCAGGAGTGCCGGGAAGACCACGAGGACCCTGCAAGCCTTGGGCACCTGGAGATCCACGCTCACCTGGGAAGCCGCGCTCGCCCTAGAGAGGAAAGAGATCATTTTAGTGCTGGGGTGACAGCTCAGGATGAGTAGAAGGCTCTGGTTCTAGAGTGGCATGATTATGGTAATGTGTTTTTGGGAATGGCTGAGGATTTTGTACTTTCCTCATTTTAAAGCAAACACCCTGTACTTAATATGCAGCCTGGAATCCTTCATTTATCACAGTCCTCTGAATTTTGAGTTTTCAGCTCAAAAACACACCAAAATACAAATAAAAATGAGTATTTTTGATAGGGTACAGAAGTGTGTATTTTAGGATAAAATGCATACAAAAATGTCCATTTTGTGGAAGAAAATTATATTAAAAACCAAAGCGTGCTTGTAGCGCCAAGCTTTTCCTAGAGTCTGTCCCAGATCAAAGGCCAATTTAAAATCCACAAAAGCTGCATATAAAGACCCCCCCTTTTCTAGAGTATTTGTCTGCCAGGTGTTGAAGGATAAGGGCCTGGTCTATAGTTGAACGCTTTGCTCTAAAACCAGCTTGAGCTTCTGATAGAATATGCTCTCTTTCCATCCACTCCACTAATTTATCACATAAATGAGCAGTGTACAGTTTGCTGATAATACTTAATAGACTGATTGGTCTATAGTTAGCTGGCTCAGATCTGTTTCCTTTCTTGAATATTGGAATAATGATGGCTAAACCCCAGTCCTCAGGGATAATAGCTGTTTGATTTATACTAGTGAATAAGGCAGCTAGCACAGGGGCCCACCATTCAACATTTGCCTTAAGAATTTCTGGTGGGATATTGTCAGCACCCGGGGCTTTCCCTGATTTAAGAGACTGAATAAGGCCAGTAATTTCTTCTGTGGTTACAGGGGGCCATTCCTTGCCAAATTCACTTGAAGCAGGAGGCAGAACTGGGACCAGTTGATTTGATGAATATAATGAGAGGAAAAAGGCCTCCCATGCTCCAGCAGGTATAGAATATTCGATTTCAATCGGGGAGTCTCTCCAGCTTTTTGCAATTGTTTTCCAAAACGTAGCAGAATCTTTCCTTTGGGAGGCCTCCACTAGGCACTGCCATTCCTCCCTTTGTGCCTGGAGCTTTTTCTTGTTAATCAAAGCTTTATAACTACGTTTTAACTCAAACCAGTCTAATGGAAGCGAAGATAAGGTTCCTGAAATCACGATCAATGTTGCTAAATTCTGTGTAGCCGCTATTAGGGGCAGGAAACAAGAGCTTTCCAATGTCAACATGCAGGCGAAGGCAAATACTTAATTTTATTCATGCTGTCTAATTTTAAATTGCTGTTATGGCCTAATCTGTATTGAAATTGTCCTTCGTTTTTTCCGGTGTCATGCTTCGCTGACTAGCTGTATGAGTTAATCTGGTCTGTGACCGTTTAATAAAATTTGATTTGAATGCGTGCTTCATAGTTTTTTTTTTAAGTGACAACTGATACAAAAATAAAATGGACTTACGATTTATTTTTAGTATTATTTAACTAAATTTATATACCACTGACTCAAACTAAAGACCTCTAAAATGGTTGACAAAAGACAATCCAAAATGGCAATAAAAGCAAACATTGAAACAAGTTACATTAATAAATTAAAACATAAAAAAAATCAATTAATTTAAAAACAATTTTGCTTACTAAAATAACACGCCAAAATTACATGCCTGGGTAGGCTTACTGGAACCATAATGTTTTTAGCAGGCACCAAAAACAATAGAATGAAGGCACCTGCTTACTAATTTCAAATGGCATGGCTGCTGCCACATTAAGATTTTATTTCTTGCAAGTGAGGAATGGATAATATGGGGCAGTGGTAAAAGTGCCAGTTCTGCAGATCTGTGTGGTCAAGTGGGTATCTATGAATTAACCACAATGTGAAAGTGACAGTGGATTTAGACTGATTCACCCACCCCAAGGCTCTTGATTTTAATTTTACGCTACTCACTCTGGGACCAACAAGACCGGGAGCACCAGCCTCTCCAGGAACACCCTGAAAGAAAGACATACATATATATTTAGGAGCAGGGAAAGAGGGAAGGAGAGAGGTTAGCAAATCTACAGTCCCCTGAACAACCATTAAGATTCCCCCTTGGATCAAATACTTCTCAACCGTTATACTTAAACATACTGTGTTGCTAAACTCATATTTGCAGAGAATAATCTTAAAATACCTATGAACAGAAGGGCAAAGGGGAGGTAGAAAGAGAATCTCAATGTTCAGGTGGGCACTCTGTGGCAGATCTCATGCAGTTTTTCCTCTGTGAACATTACTGCCAACAATTAAATGAGCCCAAGCATGCATCTGCTTCAAAACAACATTTGTTTATCTAGCTTGCTGCACTGAATACATATTGACCCTGCCTGCCCAGTTCAGCTGCCTGCCAAGAATTACTATCTGGAACAAGCAGGGCTTCACAAAATAAAACACCTGTGGCTGATTTATTCCTCATATACACAGAAACTATTGACTGGAAGGATTCCCTTTGCAGCAGGACACCCTTAAGGTTAGAAAGTCAACACTCTGCAGATGTGGGTTCTTATTCTGCCCAGATTATTCCAAGGGTGATCCTCAATGCCCATCTCTCTCTCATTACTTACCTGGTCACCTGGCTTTCCACCTTCACCCGGAGGACCTGGGGGCCCTGGAAGTCCCTGAAAACAAGAAATATAGTGTTAGCATGACACTCTTGGGGAAGTGCCAGTCTAGAAACACCAATAGTGTCCACGGTAGGAAGGGAAGTCTTGTGAGCCAAATTGATTGCCATTAAATTTTTATCAGTCAGGAAGTAAAATAACTTGGTTTAACTGTATACAACTGGAGCAATGGTCAAAGAAGTGGTTAAGGGAAAAGAGGAACTGCAAAGAATATACAAAATTTGAAAAAATGATTATAAAAAGGGGAGATAAAGAAGAAAATACAGTTATAAAAGGGGAAACCAGTGAAATTTATAAAATATTAGTAGAAATGGAGGAACAAGAAGATCAATTACAAGAAGTGTGGGAAAAGGAGACAACAGGGCAGATAGATAGTCAAAGCTGGGGGAAAATATGGGAGAAACATACGCTGAAAATGTTGCCTATAAGAATAAAAGAAAATTATTATAAATTAGTTTGAAGATGGTATTTAACACCAGATTAAATCAAATAAATAAAGGATATTCGGTGTTATGTTGGAAGGGATGCTAGGTAACAGGGAATTATGTTCATGTGTGGTGGGGGTGTAAATATGTACAATTTTTTGGCAAAGGGTGTTTAAGGAGATAACAGATTCCACAGTTCAGATAATGGAGTAACTGGAAATAAAATATTGGAATGAATACCCCAACCCCGAGACATTTGCAACAAAATTATGCCTGCCCACCCAAGCACCTCTGATTAATACAAGATGAAGCTTCTCCACGCTGGTGCCCTCCAGATGTTGATGGATCCCCAGCTGGCATGACCAATGGTCAGCGATGATGGGAGCTGAAGCCCAACAACATCTGGGGGACAGCAGCTTAGGGAAGGCTGACATATCTCAAGCAGCCCTAGGCTATCCCTGCAAATCTCAACTGAGGCACACCTCTTTGAGGAGCTCCTAAAGTGAGGCACCTTGGGAGGTGTGAGGAACTCAATGCAGCTTAAGACCCAAGTAGCTGGGACAGAGAGCTGGACCATAAAGAAGGCTGATCACCGAAGAATTGATGCTTTTGAATTATGGTGCTGGAGGAGACTCTTGAGAGTCCCATGGACTGCAAGAAGATCAAACCTCTCCATTCTTAAGGAAATCAGCCCTGAGTGCTCACTGGAAGGACAGATCCTGAAGCTGAGGCTCTAGTACTTTGGCCACCTCATGAGAAGAGAATACTCCCTGGAAAAGACCCTGATGTTGGGAAAGATGGAGGGCACAAGGAGAAGGGGACGACAGAGAAAGAGATGGCTGGACAGTGTTCTCAAAGCTACCAGCATGAGTTTGACCAAACTGCGGGAGGCAGTGGAAGACAGGAGTGCCTGGCGTGCTCTGGTCCAGGGGGTCACGAAGAGTCGGACACGACTAAACGACTAAACAACAACAACAACCCACCCACCCCCTGCAGGTTCATGGATCACTCTGCCAGAAAACCTGGTTCTGGGCATCTTGCTTAGCAGGTACTCACCACTAAGGCATGCAAGACCAGAGAACATGGATTCATTCTTCACAGACAGTTAAGAGTTTATGACAACACTGTGCTTTTCTGTCATATCCTTCCAACGGAGCTAGACAGTCATTTGGGATGGGGGGGGGGGTCCTTTCCCTAACTTCTCTCCACATTTTCAGTTCGTGTTACTTGTGCAAACAGTTGCACTCCCCAGCACAGGCAGAATTAACAATGGTGGGCACTGCCCTTAAAGAGGCACAAGAGAATCGCTCTACTTACTTGGAATCCAGAAGGTCCGGGGGCACCCTGTTCGCCTCTCTCTCCTGCTGGCCCCTAAGAAGAAGAGGAGGAGAAAACAATAGATTAAGGGCAGGCCTAACAGTGGGATGTGTTGTCTGGGGCAAAGAGTATAGCTCTCACGTGAAAAATCAAACACCAGCTAGTCAAACACATACAAGTTTTCTTAAGTCTACACTTTCCTCTGTTAGCAAAGAAGCTGCAGCCATAGAAAGGACCCCCTTCCATTTGCCTGCTAAACCTTGAAAAGTTGCACATTCCAGCACGTTCACAAGTTCCTATGCTGGCCCCAACATAGAGTACAAACTCAGAGCTGATTCATGCATTAAACTTTTAGGTCCTTTTTTGATTTAATGTGTAAATGAGGGGGGTTTTTTTGGGGGGGGGTTAAACAACTAGTAGGAGAGCTAGAACTGCCTACAGCTCTGTTAAGTGCACTCTCCATTTCCAGTTTTCAAGGATGCATTGGGGTGGGTTTTTTGGCCATTTGTTAAATGGTCCTCAATGGGAGCAACTTTTCTATGGGAGAGGGAACTAGGAAAAGCGCTTGCTAATACAGATAGACAGGTAGACTAGGAGGTTATAGCACTATTGCTTTTTAAAAAAATGCAAAGTGAAGCAATAGTTAAAGAGGGAAGGCTAGTAAGATAGCACCTCAGTTCTAAATATACAGTGGTGCCCCGCAAGACGAACGCCTCGCAAGACGGAAAACCCGCTAGACGAAAGGGTTTTCCGTTTTGGAGGCGCTTCGCAAGACGAATTTCCCTATGGGCTTGCTTCGCAAGACGACAGCCCATAGGGAAATCTCCGGGACAGTGGGGAAGCGCAGCTCGTCTTCCCCGCTGTCCTCGGACCTCCTCCGAAGCCTGGCGGCGGGGCGGGGACACCTCCTCCCGCCGCCGGGCTTCGGAAGGATGCCCCGATGCCGGGCGGCGAGGCGGGAAAGTCTCCCCCCGCCGCCCGGCATCGGAACGATGTCCCGAAGCCGAGCGGCGGGGCGGGAAAGTCTCCCCCCGCCGCCCGGCATCGGAACGATGTCCCGAAGCCGAGCGGCGGGGCGGGAAAGTCTCCCCCCGCCGCCCGGCATCGGAACGATGTCCCGAAGCCGAGCGGCGGGGCGGGAAAGTCTCCCCCCGCCGCCCGGCATCGGAAGGATGTCCCGAAGCCGGGCGGCGGGGCCGCAAAGCCTGGGCGCGCTGGCAACTCTCCGCAAGGAGCGCTCCCGCTGCTTGCGGAGAGGTCCGCGAAGCCTGTCCTGGACCTCTTCTGAAGGCAGGCGGGGGGCAAAAGTCTTTGTCCCCCCTGCTTGCCTTCCCAGGGGCTTTTAAATCGCCCGGACAGCGGAGAAGTCCTCCGCTGTCCCGGGTGATTTTAAAATGCCGTCCGCCAGAAGAGGTCGGGG
This sequence comes from Podarcis erhardii, assembly GCF_964252035.2. Taxonomy (NCBI): domain Eukaryota; kingdom Metazoa; phylum Chordata; class Lepidosauria; order Squamata; family Lacertidae; genus Podarcis; species Podarcis erhardii. The sequence goes on from NC_138498.1 coordinate 10,062,402, forward strand.
GAAGGCGGTTTCCATAGGAACGCATTAATTGATTTTCAGTACATTCCTATGGAAAACCGTGCATCGCAAGACGAAAAACTCGCAAGACGAAGAGACTTGCGGAACGAATTAATTTCGTCTTGCGAGGCACCACTGTATTTGAAATTAAGTGCCGCAGATGTCACTTCAGAGTGGGGGATGTGTGGGCATCTCATGGACACAGACAAGCCTGAAGAAATGCACACAGGTCAGTTTAGCCATAATAGCTAAAAGGTAAAGGGACCCCTGACCATTAGGTCCAGTCGTGGCCGACTCTGGGGTTGCAGCGCTCATCTCGCTTTATTGGCTGAGGGAGCCGGGATACAGCTTCTGGGTCATGTGGCCAGCATGACTAAGCCGCTTCTGGCGAACCAGAGCTGCGCACGGAAACACCGTTTACCCTCCCGCCAGAGCGGTACCTATTTATCTACTTGCACTTTGACGTGCTTTTGAACTGCTAGGTTGGCAGGATAAGTACACACCAATTATCTCCACACAGGAAAAATGCAATACTAAAACTGCTCTGAACTTTAAAAAAAATTCCAAAAGAAATCACAATTATTAGAATGATTTTGCAGCTCAGTTAGTATGTGACACTAAGACAAACCATGACTTAGTACAAATGTGTGAATGTACCGGAACCCAGAGAGGAGACTGTAGCTGCCTCAATGTTGCCTGGTTCAGGTTTGCATCCACTTGTAACAACACGAGGCTCTCTTCTGTCTCTGCTCACTACTATGAGTGTGTGCAAGGCATTAAAGAAGGTATAATGGAAGAAAAAGAAGCATGATCTTATAAAGCAGGCATGTCCAACAGGTAGATCGTGATCTACCGGTAGATCACTGGATATCTGTGGTAGATCACCGGTAGATCAGTGGCTCCCCCCAAAGAAGCTAAAAAACTTTGGTTCCCCTAAAAAAAAGGTCAACATCTTTGCCCGGCACCCCTAAAATGACCTGAACCACCAAAAACAGGGCTTCTCTTCCTTAAAAAAAGCTCAACGTCGCTTTCCTCTTCCGTAAGGAAGCTCAACAACTTTTACGTGAAACCCCCCCCCAAACAGGGCTGTTATAAAGCAAGAGGAAGCACCAACACCCCAGAAAATGTCACCAAAATTCTCCAGACACCTGAATCTTTGGAGCATATTAAGTTCCTCCCTTATGCCTAAAAAAATGCAGGATTTCGATTCGGCCACCCTCCTGCCTGCCAGGAGAAAAACACTCATACTCACAGCAGGCCCTGGCGGTCCACCTGCTCCCGTCTCGCCATCTTTGCCAGGAAGACCCTAATGAGAAAAAGTGGTACATTTGAGACAGGATCGGAAAGTCTTGACGAACAATGCAATTTCCCCTCCCACAGACCAAAAAGTGCCCCCAAGTACAGGGAGCTGGCAGAAGGAAAGGGTATTCTTTTTGTATAAGTTTCTTACTAAGCTAGGTTTAAAGAGTAGCTGCCAGAAGTGCTCATTATGAAGGAAATGATTGCTGGTTGGCACGATTCTAGGGTGCAATCCCTCTTCCCCTGAGGGCAGTAGGTGTCTCTGGTGCAGGAATGCACAGGGTATGTCAAAACTGCATGTGAAGGTGCAATTTTTTTCAAGAGGGATGGGAGCCTCCAGGAAGACTCATGCCTAAATTCTGAGGTCTCTCAGATGCATGCACAGAGTTATTATTAAGTAAATTTTCCCTCTGCCATTCTGCATCTCATCCTCTAAAGGGCTCGTGGCTCTGAATTATTTTACTAACATTTCTGAAAGTCTGATTGCTTTATAGGTGTAATAGTTCCCATCGAAATTAGACTAGAAGCTATGTCAGGTTTGTCAGAGGTGAGCTCTCTGCAAAAGCAGCATTGAAGTTAGGAGACCCAGAGCTTAAACCCTTTTATTTCAATCGTTCTGTGGCCATGCAGCAAATTAAGTCACAGTCATTCAACAGACTGTATGCAACTGAGAGGGACCTTAACTGGGACTAAGATGTCACACGGTATTTTATGAAGCATCTGCCTTCAGTGGCTTCTTCACGTGGTTGGTTGTGAGCACTCTGCATTCCAAAGCACCATCCCCATGTCATCTGGACTGTACCCCAATAGCTGGGTGGAGGGAACCAAATAATGGTATCCTTTTCAGGCCAGGCAGAGAGAGGCTGGGTTTGTCTCTGCTGCAGGACAGGGTGGGGAGAAGATGGCTTCATAATGGCAGTGGGAGGAATAAACGATAATCAGCCCCACTTACTCTTAGGCCAGGAGCCCCAGGAAGTCCCTTCTCACCAGCTTTACCAGGTTCACCCTAGATGGAAAGAAAAAACGCAAGTCGTCACTGGTGTGCTTTTGGAAGAAATCTGAGCCCTCCAATCTGGTGAGGAGAGCCAGTTCTACTTCTCCTGTCCAGCTCTCCCCTTCTCTGTTGTTATAACCAAGGTATAAAGGTAAAGGGTAAAGTGACCCCTGACCATTAGGTCCAGTCATGGCCGACTCTGGGGTTGCGGCGCTCATCTCGCTTTATTGGCAGAGGGAGCCGACATACAGCTTCTGGGTCATGTGGCCAGCATGACTAATCCGCTTCCGGCAAACCAGAGCAGCGCACGGAAACGCCGTTTACCTTCCCACCGGAGTGGTACCTATTTATCTACTTGCACTTTGACGTGCTTTCGAACTGCTAGGTTGGCAGGAGCTGTTACTGAGCAACGGGAGCTCACCCCGTTGCCGGGATTCAAACCGCCAACCTTCTGATCGGCAAGTCAGTGGTTTAACCCACAGCGCCACCCGCGTCCCTTATAGCCAAGGTATAGGCAGTGCTTTTTTTCTGGGAGGGAGGACACATGGGGGAATGCATACCCCTAAACATTTTGTGAATCTAAGTTTGGCCTCATTGAGGGGCAGTATTTCAATATGAGTAGGAAAATGAGAGTACCCCTAAACATTTTTTTAAAGAAAAAAAGCACTGGTTATAGGTATATGATTTTTTGGGACCAGCAGAGCAAGCACATTACCCAGCCTGTACAATAACTAAGTGACTCTCCTGCTGTGCTAGTTACAAAATGGAACTATTCCATGTTACAACCTTGTACCATTTCCCCTCAAACATCTTCCCTAGTGACAATGCTCGGGTCATAGTGTCAATGGTTGCTGAGTGCAGATTTACTTACATTTGCACCTTTCGGACCTGGGAAACCCATGACGCCAGGCTGGCCACGGGCACCTTGTGGACCAGGTGGGCCAGGTCGCCCATCTTCACCTGGGGCACCCTATTGAGAGATAGAGAAACAGGCATGCTTTGTTAATGATGCTGGGAAGACAAGTAAAGGTAAAGGGACCCCTGACCATTAGGTCCAGTCGTGGTCGACTCTGGGGTTGACAAGTAACATATCCCATATAGAGTGGACCCAACTTTATGGAAGTGCTACTTTGACCCAAACATGCTGGATGTCTTTCAGAACCTCAAAAAGCAAAGGAAAGGCATCAACCCATAATAAAAATCTATTGTAGGGCAATGCCTTTATTATGCCAAGCAAAATGTCACAAATTAGTGAGCAAGTTTTTCTGTTTGTTCCCATGTGGAAAATCAGCATACTGGTGCATATTAGAGCTTTTTGTGCCCTTAGATAATTCTAGTTCCCAAGTGTGATTTTGATTTTAAAACGCTCACCACTGCAGCATTCACATCCACTTGCCATTCAGTAATGCTGCTCATATAAACAAACACAGACTTCCAGTGTTACTACTGTACCCCTACAATATTCAAGGTTCCATTAAGCATTCCTAAGACTCCACCATCCACTTCTCTTGCACACTCCATATTATGCATTGCCTTTGAAACGAACCCCAGAAATTCTGCAAGTCAGCACCCACCTATTTCCTGAATCCCATCTCCTCAAATTGTCTACCGACCACTGTTCCGCTCACCTACATATTATCCACTCGCTGTCTTTTACCTGGCATTGCTCAGGAATTCTAAGAAACAAAACAAAAACTATGTGGCTTTGAAATCAGTGGAGTTTTGAACAGTTCCGTCCATCATCTTGATTCAAAATGGTGTCCAATTGTATCCAAACATCAAGAAAAGCCTGCTCCTTCATCTCAAGAACCATCAAGCAAAATTTGGTTACAAGATCTTTAGAGGTGGCTAAATGCATAGCCAAGAAGCCAACAATTTCCCAAAATATATAGTACATCCATCACTCCTTTCTCAAAGCTCTCGGCGCCCCTATTATTTTGGATGACACAAGATGAAAATGATGGAATATACTTACAGATGGGCCAACTTTGCCTTGGGGACCAGCATCACCCGGGCGACCAGTGAGACCCTAGATGCAAGAAGAAAAAGGCAGACCATTAAGACCTTTTCCCAGTCTCTTTCCTTGAAGAGTCAACAATACAATTTATACACATAGCTGCAAAATGGTTCATCTAATCTATTTTTTGATGCAGGTTCAACAATCAGTTCTACTATTGGTTCAATAGAAGCCGTCAGCCAAATAAATTTTAGATCGTAATGGTGGTAAACAACTAAGTTTTACTCAGGGTAAACCCATCAAATTAATGAATATGACTAAACTAAGTCCATTAATTTCAATAGGTAAAAGTTGAACATGACCTTAATTTACTTTCTTTGGGACAGCTATAACAACACCTTTGCTGTGGTCAAAGGCTCAACCCAGGCCAGAGAAACTAAAGAGGCTTAGGACATGATAAAGTCTCCTCAAAGGATATTCCTAATCTAAATTTAATAAATCTGAAACATACCGCTTTTAAACTGAATTTGAAGCACCCAGAATGGGCTCAGAGAATAAAATGGTCAATGATGTAGTACCATCGTAGAAGCTAACAAGTCCTACAAGTTGTTTGGATGGGAAACTATCAAGAAGTATTATATTAGACACTCTGAGCTCCTCAAAGAGAGAGAAGAGCAAAAGTATGATAAAGTTTTGAAGGAGATAATCACTGCACACCATGCTAAAGTATAACGAACTGAGCCTTGGGAAACCAAGGAAATTCAAGGCTTCCTAGCAGTGCCACTGCAAGCTAGCTGCCCAATGCTTTTCCCACTCTCAACTGGATTTTCAGCTTACTCCACGAAATGGAGAAAATGCCATTAGTAGCAAGTCTGCGTGGGGAGAAGCTCCACTGGTAGAACATCTCCCAGGCTCAGATACTCTAAACTTGTACTCTGTCCTGGGTCACAGGAGGTAACAGAACTGTCCATCAGTCTAAAAAGAGGACTGAATTTTGCAAAAATGGGGAAATGCCTATTGTTCTCAGTGATGGGACTCTTTACTTTTGCAGACAAAAGGAACATTCACCACGTTATCCTAAAAGATTGTTCTTTCCTTCTAAGACTGTTAGGTGCTCTCCAACCCATCCAGTCTTATGGAATAAAGACAGACATTCCAAATACAGTGGTACCTCTGAATGCAAACGGGATCTGTTCCGGAGCCCTGTTCGCATCCTAAGTAGAACGTAACATGCAACTGCGCGTGCGCGGGTCGCCACTTCCGTGCATGCGCGCGACGTCATTTTGAGCGTCTGTGCATGAGTGGCAAAACCCGGAAGTAACGCGCTCCGTTACTTCCGGGTCACCACAGAGCGTAACTTGAAAACGCTCAACCTGAAGCATATTTAACCTGAGGTATGATTGTACAGTGGTACCTCTGGTTACGTACTTAATTCGTTCCAGGGGCCTGTTCTTAACCTGAAACTGTTCTTAACCTGAGGTACCACTTTAGCTAATGGGGCCTCCTGCTGCTGCGCCGCCACTGCACAATTTCTGTTCTCATCCTGAAGCAAAGTTAACCCGAGGTACTATTTCTGGGTTAGCGGAGTCTGTAACCTGAAGTGTATGTAACCCAAGGTAAGGTAAAGGGACCCCTGACCATTAGGTCCAGTCGTGACCGACTCTGGGGTATCGCTTTATTGGCCAAGGGAGCCGGCGTACAGCTTCCGGGTCATGTGGCCAGCATGACTAAGCCGCTTCTGGCGAACCAGAGCAGCGCATGGAAACACCGTTTACCTTCCCGCCGGAGCGGTGCCTATTTATCTACTTGCACTTTGACGTGCTTTCAAACTGCTAGGTTGGCAGGAGCAGGGACCGAACAACGGGAGCTCACCCCGTCGCGGGGATTCGAACCGCTGACCTTCTGATCGGCGAGTCCTAGGCTCTGTGGTTTAACCCACAGCGCCACCCGCATCCCTGTACAAATGTGCTTTAAATTGTTACTGCCATCTGCTGTTGGGAATGGACAGCCGCATGCAGAAAGAGTTTAATGTGGGCATCCTAAGAATAAGAGATAGTAGATGCAGGGGTAGCCAGTGTGGTACCTTCCCATACTCGCTGTGCTAGTTGGGGCTGATGGGAGTTGGGAGTACAAAACGCATCAAGCACTTTCCCCCTCCCCAAAGTCTAGCAGAGTTTACTCATGGTCCAGTACAGTTGCGGTCCAACTTTTCTGTCAGGCTTCCAAGTCTGTAAATGGCATGTGGCAAGCAGAAATTAAGCTGGTGAGGTTCCTCTCAGCATGCAGGTGCTGTGATGAGGAAATATTCACCTGGAGAATATCTACCAAATGTTAAAGGTATAAGAGTCCTGATAGAAGCGAGTTGGAATGCTTACTTGCAGTCTATCATTATTATTTCCATTTTACAGAATGTGAATTAAGCTGAGAAGTAGTGGCATCTCTTTCCTGTCACTATTACTGTGATGAAGGCTGAAGAGCCTGCGTGAAATGAAGGAAATCTCAAGAGACTTTAGAATAATGTAAAGCTTTTTCAAAAGGACTCCGTCTTCCTTTAGACATCAAAAACTGTCCCGTAATTGCAGAAAAGACAGCTACCCAACCAGCGTTAATGGTGGAGTGATTTGTGACACTTAAACATTTTGTCATTATTTGTTCAATTTATATATTGCCCTTTAACAAAAGTTCCCAGGGCAGTGTACAACATTAAAAACACATTACAGAACACCCATGATAAAAACATACTAAAAAGGATACTGGCAGACAGCCTAAAATATAACAGTCCCCTCCCCCACACTTTCACAGGCCGTAGGTTATTTAATAGTCATAGGCCTGGAATGTTTTTTCCTGGCGCCTAAAAATATGTAATGATGGCGCCTGGCAAGCCTCTCTGGGGAGAGCATTCCACAACCGGGGAGCCACCACAAAAATGGCCTGTTCTCATGTTGCCACTCTCTGAGATGGGGAACACAGAGGAGGGCCTCAGACGACAAGTGCGCAGCCTTGAGGTTCTCCCACACTGTTTATATAAACTTCTGTTAACAGGAAGGCAAGGCATTATACTGAGAATGAACATTCTGGTCAAAGCGGGATTTTTACAAAGCGACTGAAGCAAGAACCACTGTAACCCTCATGTGCGCAACGTCTTACCCTAGCGCCAGGCAAGCCAGGCTCTCCAGGACGGCCAGGATCTCCAGTGGCTCCTTTGGGACCCCCAAGGCCAGGAGGTCCACGTTCACCAGGAGCACCCTGCCCAGGAAAAAGTAAGCAAGAAATGCATTAACTCAGAGAAATCAGGAAAGCTAGACCCAGTGATGCTTGGGTCAATGGTTTACCATCCAATGGTTATCTCTGGAAATGGTAATAATAATAATAATAAATAATAATAATAATTTATTTATACCCTGCCCATCTGGCTGGGTTTCCCCAGCCACTCTGGGCGGCTTCCAACAAAACACTAAAATACAATAACCTATTAAACATCAAAAGCTTCCCTGAACAGGGCTTCCTTCAGATGTCTTCTAAAAGTCTGGTAGTTATTTTTCTCTTTGACATCTGGTGGGAGGGCGTTCCACAGGGCGGGTGCCACTACCAAGAAGGCCCCCTGCATTGTTCCCTGCAGCTTTGCTTCTCGCAGAGAGGGAACCGCCAGAAGGCCCTCAGTGCTGGACCTCAGTGTCTGCGCAGAACAATGGAGGTGGAGACGCTCCTTCAGGTATACAGGACCGAGGGCATTTAGGGCTTTAAAGGTCAGCACCAACACTTTGAATTGTGCTCGGAAACGTACTGGGAGCCAGTGTAGGTCTTTCCAGACTGGAGTTAGAAGGTTTGTAGGAGCTTTCATTTGTTTTAGTCTATTTCACTGTGGTTTTAAGCTTCTGTATGTTTTAAATTACAGTTGTAACTTTTTAAGCAATCATTTAATCATTTTCGTACACTGCTTTGAAGTTTTTCTACAATCAATCCCATCAGATGTCAAAGAGATGAACAATTACACGATTTTCTGAAGACAGTTTTTAATGTAATATGTTTCATTGGGGCAACCCAGTACAATGGACAGGGTATAATAAATTTATTATACTTATTATCATAAGTATATAATTTTTATGAAATAAATAAAATTTTAAAAAATAGAGCTCCAACATGGCTTTGATGAAATAATATTTGAGATTACAAAAACATTTAAAAGAAAGCTTTACTAGAAACACAGAAACTTATGCTCTGAGACCCAACTCAGGGGCTTAAAATTTCTTATCAAGTATCTCCAAATTCCATTTGTTACAGAATAAAGTTGACTTAACCTGTGTTCCGCCCCACCACCAATGTTTCTGGAATCCCAACTATCATCAGTCCAAGCAAGCATAGGTAATAGTCAGGGATGATGGGAGTTGTAATCCAGAAATACTGGAGGGTCACAGGTGTCCTATGTCTATTCTAGAGGAAAGCACACAGGGGAAAACATCGCTCTTTCAAAGAAGCAGTCAAAGAACCCTATACAACACAGAGCAAGGAAGCAGGAAAGGGCATCTAAATTCACTCTTAACCCTCCCAAATTTGTCCTTTCATTCAGATGGAAGCTCAGCAGGCCCAAATGCTCACCTTGGGACCAGCCAATCCATCCTGACCTGGGAAGCCACGGTTTCCGGGAGCACCCTAAAAACAAGAAAGCAATGATAACATAACCTAGTAAGTCAAGGAGTGCAACAGTTCAGGAAGCTGGGAAGGACACTAGGAAGCATTGCCAATAGCAAGGAGTAAACCAGGAACCGTGGACATCTTCAGTTTAAAAGGCATGGCTCAAATAGCACAAGGAAGCAGCACAAACAAGAACTACTAGGGGTGCTACAGCCACCAAGTGATCCGATATTATACAACCACTAGACAGGTGACACAGTCCTGCAGTATTTGCTAAGCTTCTGCACGGGCTTGTTCTGTATCCATATAATATAACCCATTCTAGGTAAAGAGGGTTTGTGCAACAGAATTCCTAATACTCTAAAGTCCACTTCAAATAAGGTCACTTCCTGTTCATTGAGCATTCATCCTGGTCTGCACAAGATTTGTAGGTAGGTGAGACAATAGAGCACTAGGCACACTTTCCCAGGACATTTCCCTATCACTTTCCTTCTTGCACAAAGTCCAGTTTTAAGAGGAAGCAGGCGAGTTGCACAAGAGCACCAAATCAGCTGCAATCGCGCAACTTGAACTTGTCGGTATGTGTCTGAACCCACCCCAAAACCATCAAATGTCTGGAAGTGTCCTTTGTCAATGTGAAGTGTAAACAACACACATATTTGCAAACAGGAGTGTTAGAGAGGTTCACTCTTCAAACAGCTGTGACTGGCTGCAGCTCAACTGCTGAGGGTATAAAGGTCAAGGGACCCCTGACCATTAGGCCCAGTCGTGGCCGACTCTGGGGTTGCGGCACTCATCTCGCTTTATTGGCCGAGGGAGCCAGCGTACAGTCATGTGGCCAGCATGACTAAGCCGCTTCCGGCGAACCAGAGCAGCGCACAGAAACGCCGTTTACCTTCCCGCCGGAGCGGTACCTATTGATCTACTTGCACTTTGACGTACTTTCAAACTGCTAGGTTGGCAGGAGCAGGGACCGAGCAATGGGAGCTCACCCCGTTGCAGGGATTCGAACCGCCGACCTTCTGATCGGCAAGTCCTAGGCTCTGTGGTTTAACCCACAGCGCCACCCGCGTCCCTGTTGAGGGTATACTCTGTGCCAAAAAGGTGCACAATGAGATCCACTGTGCAAGCCATTGGGCGTTTCATCAGGCTGGGTCTCGGGCTGTGCACTGCAGTGGTGGCAATGCTACAGTTCCCAAGGGACCGCTGCAATTTTAGGGTCAGGACTCACCCGCCCCCATGCATCTTAATGAAGAAATTGTTCAAAGTGTAATCATTCCTTGCTTGGCCCTTCAAGCTTCATTCATGCTCCACCTCACCTCCCACTTCCAGAGCCCAGGAGAGTCCCTCATCCATCTTTCAGCAGCATCCCACCATTCTGTGCTCAGCTCCTCACATCTCAGAGTCTGCTCCCTGCTACTTGTGATCCCTGCCTCTCTAATGGCTTCCTGGCACACTCTCTAGCTCTTCCTGGTCCTTTGAGCCCACAGGCAATTCTTCAATGCAGCTCTATACTAAGGTTACCAGATTTTTTTCAATGAATCCGGGGACACTTTTCAACTTCAACAGATTTTGTCAGGGGACTGATTTGTAAATCTGGGGACTGTCCCCGGGAAACAGGGACGTCTGGTAACCTTACTCTATACTCCATTACAACGACCACTCACCTTCCCCCTTACCACACCTGCTGAAAGCTGAGCAGGAGGTAGCAGCTTGCCCCTGGTATGCCACAGAGACGCCAGTAAAGCAAAGTTCTTCTGTCACTTTCTGCATTATGTTGGGCACCCCACAGGGCACACTGCAAGTTCCAAAGCAAGCCTATTGGCAGGGGTTCGAGCCATTTGGCTCAATGGCTTTCCCCCACAAAGAAGACATCTGCTCTTCATATAGGAAGGTTCCTTGCGCTCCAAACGATGTCACCTACCCTTTCTCCAGGTGGTCCAATGGGCCCTGCAGCTCCTGGCTCACCACGGCCGCCTCTCTTGCCTTCTTCTCCAGCTGGTCCGGGAGCTCCTTGTGGGCCTGAAGGTCCCTGGGGTCAGCGGGGAACAGAACATACAGGCTTCGTCACTCTTTGAGCCCCTTCATCATTTTATGCCAAGCCCTACCAATGGCCAGCCCACTATACTGTCTTATCCTCGTAACAACCCTGTGCGGTGGGCTACAATGAGAGATCCAAAGTTACCCAATGGGCTTCCTGGCTGTGGATTTGAACCCGGGTCTCCTCAGTCCTACCCTGACAACTCTAACCACTACCCCAACACTACCTCTCTTTCAGAGATTTTTCAGTGCCCAATAAACTGGGACCATTAATGGCGATCCCATTAAATTTTATCCTGACAAAGTTTCAACCCAAGAAGGAATTAGATTTCAACCTTGAGGTGCTGCTGAGTGAAAAAGGAGCATCAACTGAATTATTTTGGCCAAGATACACATGAAGCTTATATTATCTGCTTGCAAAGAATTTGCAATCCAATATCTATTGAGGGATGATATTCCCAAGACTACTGAGATTGTTTCAGGATATTTTGCCGAGATTTTTAAAGCCAAATTTAAAATTTTAATTTTACTTCATGGTGGCTATTGTGTCTTTTAGACAATTTAATGTATTTAATATGTCTGGATTACCAATGGTTTATGGATGGTTCCTTGGTATGTTAATTTATTGTCTACCTTATGCCAATAAAGGCTGAATAAATATGTATGATTCTGCACAGCCATGGGATGTGGAAGCCCTCCTGACATCCTGTTGGATGAACTGTCTCACATCTATGGAAGCTGATGAGCCAGAGAACCACTTGGTTTGTTTACACTGGCACAGCTTCACTAAACCCAGCAGGCCTTCTGCTGAAGCACACACACTACTGTAAGGGATTCTTTGAAGGCCTCTGATGCCAACCTGCTGAGCATTATCTCCTCATTTTCAGAATGGAAAATGAAGCGGTATTCAGCACAGAACGACATCAGTGCCAAGCATTAAAGAGTGGGGACCCAGATGCAACAGGGCAGCCATTGTTTGCCAAGCCCCAGGTCACCCATAGGACAGAATTTTTAGCCAAAGGGACTGGCAGGGGAGATGACCGAGCCTTATTCCTCCCTGAAAGCAAGCAGGGGAGATGGGCACAGAGATCCTTTATTATACCAGATAGGCTATAAAGAAGGCTGATCGCCGAAGAATTGATGCTTTTGAATTCTGGTGCTGGAGGAGACTCTTAAGAGTCCCATGGACTGCAAGAAGATCAAACCTATCCATTCTGAAGGAAATCAGCCCTGAGTGCTCACTGGAAGGACAGATCCTGAAGCCGAGGCTCCAATACTTTGGCCACATCATGAGAAGAGAAGACTCCCTGGAAAAGACCCTGATGTTGGGAAAGATGGAGGGCACAAGGAGAAGGGGACGGCAGAGGACGAGATGGTTGGACAGTGTTCTTGAAGCTACCAGCATGAAACTGACCAAACTGCGGGAGGCAGTGGAAGACAGGAGTGCCTGGTGTGCTCTGGTCCATGGAGTCATGAAGAGTCGGACATGACTAAACGACTAAACAACAACAAAGGCTATAAACTAGTGTTTACCAAACCTGGGTCTCCAGCTGCTTTCGGACTGCAATTCCTATCATCCCTGACCACTGGTCTTGCTACGTAGGGGTGATGGGAGTTGTAGTCTGAAAACAGCTGGAGACCCAGGTTTGGGGAAGCACTGCACAATTTGGGATGCATTTGCCCATATGAAGCGTCAGACCGTTGATCTACCTAGTCAAGTTTACTCTTTGACTAGCGTCTGTGGCGCTGCAAGGACTCAAGCAAAGTTCTTTCTCAGCCCTGCTACCCAAGACCTTTTTAAATGGATATGTAGGGACCATCTGAATGCAAGACATTTGTTTCGCCATTCAGCCAAGCCCTTGCCAAAGGCACAAGCTCCTGGTAAGGTAAAGGTAAAGGTACCCCTGCCCGTACGGGCCAGTCTTGACAGACTCTGGGGTTGTGCGCCCATCTCACTTAAGAGGCCAGGGGCCAGCGCTGTCCGAAGACACTTCCGGGTCACGTGGCCAGTGTGACATCGCTGCTCTGGCGAGCCAGAGCCGCACACGGAAACGCCGTTTACCTTCCCGCTAGTAAGCGGTCCCTATTTATCTACTTGCACCCGGAGGTGCTTTCGAACTGCTAGGTTGGCAGGCGCTGGGACCGAGCAGCGGGAGCGCACCCCGCCGCAGGGATTCGAACCGCCGACCTTCTGATCGGCAAGTCCTAGGCGCTGAGGCTTTAACCCACAGCGCCACCTGCGTCCCCACAAGCTCCTGGTAGCACCTGATTAAATCAGCATGCCATTTCAAAGTCACATGATACAATTGTGTGTCTTTGTCCCCCGTCCCCCAGATGACCTCTGCAGCAGTAAAACAGTTAACAATGAACTGGCCCTAATGAATTTACAATCTACATGTAGGTAGCTTGTGGCTATGTGTCCTCTGCTGGTGTCCTGTTCCATGTTTGGGTCTGCCAGACAGCCACATATAAGCATTTCATTTGCACAGAGAATAGCATGGGAAATCCACGAGTAGAACTGAACTGCAGTCATTTTCAGATTTTTATATAGGATTTCATAGAACAAGGCACCCACACATGAAAGTACAAAGCCCAGAAGGAGGAAAGGTGGGCATTAACCTTCTCCCTTGCCCCATGTAGTCTGGGGCAGTGGCGTAGCGTGGGTTGTCAGCACCCGGGGCAAGGCAAGTAATTTGCGCCCCCTAACCCCTAACCCACCGGGCGCCAGGTAGGAGCAGAGAGCTGCGAGTGCGAGCGGGCCCCCCCCCCAGATGTTGCGCCCGGTGCGTCCGGCCCCCCTGCACCCCCCACGCTACGCCACTGGTCTGGGGGCAAAGGAATTCTAATTTCTGAACCGTGCAGCTGGAGGGGATTATGATGCAGCAGAATTCCCCCTCTACCAGAAGCCCTGGGTGCACATACCATGACGTGGGCTATTGACAGGCTACCACAGTGTTCATGCTGGTAGTAGCTGGCAGATGGCCCTGAAACTCATATCAGATTGCTCAGTGCATCCACCCTAATGCCCAGAGCAGGGGTAGCTGGAAGGTGTTATTATTTTTTGGGAGGTGTTATTGGATTATTTTTATTTTATATATTATGATCTTTTCTGTGAACTGCCCGGAGACCTCCAGTTATAAGGCGATATATAAATTCAATAAATAAATAAAATAAATAGCCACACCCACAACTGGCATATGGCCCTTGGAGGGGTGGCTGAGAGTCAATGTGGCCCCCGGATCGAAAAAAGTTAGCCACTCCTAGTGTAGAGGATGAACAGGGAGCAACTGATACCATATTTACTCGAATCTAATGCTCACCTTTTTTGGCCAAATTACGTTGCGAAAATTAAGGTGCCCATTAGATTTGATGGCACATTTACATTTCATAGAATCATAGAGTTGGAAGAGACCACAAGGGCCATCGAGTCCAACCCCCTGCCAAGCAGGAAACACCATCAGAGCACTCCTGACATATGGTTGTCAAGCCTCTGCTTAAAGACCTCCAAAGAAGGAGACTCCACCACACTCCTTGGCAGCAAATTCCACTGTCAAACAGCTCTTACTGTCAGGAAGTTCTTCCTAATGTTTAGGTGGAATCTTCTTTCTTGTAGTTTGGAGCCATTGCTCCGTGTCCGCTTCTCTGGAGCAGCAGAAAACAACCTTTCTCCCTCCTCTATGTGACATCCTTTTATATATTTGAACAGCAAATACCTTTTTTTGGTTTCAAGGTTCTGAAAATTGAGGTGCACATTAGATTCGATGTTGCATTAGACTCGAGTAAATATGGCACATCCAAAGAACAGACAGCATGCCAGGCATAAAGGCACGTCAGCAAATACTTACAGGTTCACCCTTGGGACCTTGTTCACCTTTGAAGCCTGCAATCCCAGGTTCTCCCTACAGAGAAAGGAAAGGAAACATATTAAGAGTAGTCAAGCTCCTATTATCACGTCAAGCTACTTGCTGATCTGGTCAGCAGAACTTCCAACTCAGCATCCTCCGTGTTGAAACATCCAAAGGGTGCGTTCCTTTGAATAAAAGGGCAGAGACCCAAAACACCAGGCTGGATAAGTGGCAGAAGGACTGGGATGATACAGAGGATGGGAAGGGAAACACTGATGAGTGAAAATTGGGAGGCGTGGGAAAGAGAAGATTCTAAATGGAAAGAATCGCCAGTTTAGCTTTCAAAGTCTCCTAACAGCATGTGCTACAGCCGGTGGATTCTGTTGTTGTACTCCAGCTCGCTTCTGTTTCACAACCATGTGTCTAAGTCTTCAAACATGCACCACAAAAATCCAGAATTGACCTCATCCCCTAGCAGGTGTGGATATCCTCACTATCAGACAGATTTTCTGAACTTGGGTAAACAGAGCTGTACACAGAATTCCCAATGTGACCATATCCGATTCAACTTTTGACCCCTTTGCTAATAATCCCTAATTTGTCTTTTTTCACTGGCACATCACATTGTCAATATTTGCAGTGAGCTATTCATCATGACCTCAAGATACCCTGCCTGGGAAGTCATTGAAAGGTCAGATCTCATCAGCGCAAGAAAATATCTCCTCTTATCTCATGACTGCATACTTGTAGACACTGCCAAAGAGCTGCAAGGGGTAGGATTTCCCTTTGTAGAAGCCATGATTATTCTCTCTCATGCTTATAATTCTCTTTTTAAATAAAGCTTTCCACTAATTTTCCAGGACTGAAGTTAGGTTAATGAGCCTCTAATTTCTTGGATCGTGCATGAAAACTGGTGTGCTGATAAATATTTTCCAGTTTTTATGGCAAAGAAGCTGATTTTAGTGACAAGATTCATGTTTTTGCTAGAAGCCAAGTAATCGTCACATTCAAGAACTCTTTAAGAATACCTGGGCATCTGTCACCCAAAATCCAATGACTTGTGTGATTTTAGATGTCAAAGCACCTCTTTGTTTTCTCAGAAGTTGAGTCCCTCAGAGTTCAGCTGGCGGTCTGCTCCTGTATACAGTATGTGTCTAGTACAGAAGCTTTTGTCCTTCAGATGCTCCCAACCCCAAGGTGGTTCAGATGTAGGTCTCTTTCTAATATCTTCCACAGTGAAGAGCAATGCAAAGCATTCATTTAGCTTCTATGCAATCTCCTCACATTATTTTAGTACAGTTGTACCTTGGTTCTTGAATGCCTTGTGACTCTAACGTTTTGGCTCCCGGAAACCCGGAAGTGAGTGTTCTGATTTGCAAAAGTTCTTTGGATCCCGAATGTCTGACGCAGCTTCCACGGCTTCTGGTTGAGTGCAGCAAGCTCCCGCAGCCAATCGGAAGCTGTGTCTTGGTTTTTGAACGTTTTCGGCATCCGAACAGACTTCTGGAACGGATTCCGTTCGAAAACCAAGGTACAACCGTAATTCTCCCATGCTGTTGTCACACCTTTTTCTCAACACGGACAATCCATCACTGGGGCTGCTTTGTTCCATCTCAGCTGAAGTTCCCCCACAAATTCTTCCATAATATACTCTCTATCTAGAAGCCGCCTGCTTCTAAAAGACACCTGCTTCTTGGGACAAAAGCAATGAAAAACCTAGACAGCATCTTAAAAAGTAGACATCACCTTGCCAACAAAGGTCCATATTGTAAAAGCCATGGTTTTCCCAGTAGTGATGTATGGAAGTGAGAGCTGGACCATAAAGAAGGCTGATCACCGAAGAATTGATGCTTTTGAATTATGGTGCTGGAGGAGACTCTTGAGAGTCCCACGGACTGCAAGAAGATCAAACCTATCCATTCTGAAGGAATTCAGCCCTGAGTGCTCACTGGAAGGACAGATCCTGAAGCTGAGCCTCCAATACTTTGGCCACCTCATGAGAAGAGAAGACTCCCTGGAAAAGACCCTGATGCTAGGAAAGATGGAGAGGAGGAGAAGGGGACAAGGAGAAGGGGACGACAGAGGACGAGGTGGTTGGACAGTGTTCTTGAAGCTACCAGCATGAGTTTGACCCAACTGCGGGAGGCAGTGGAAGACAGGAGTGCCTGGCGTGCTCTGGTCGAGGGGGTCACGAAGAGTCGGACACGACTAAACGACTAAACAACAACAACAACAAATCTAGAAGCCGCTTGCTTTTTGTTGCTCAGCACAGAGTGAAAGGTGCCTCTGCTTCTCTGCGTATCACAGAGAACTCTGAGGTTGAAGGACTCTCCCTTTGTGCTGGGCACAGAGAACTTAAAGGGAACTAAGGATGCAGTTAGCCAGATAGACCAAAATAATTTCTCACCACATCCAACATAGGAAGCTGCCTTATACCAAGTCAGACTGTTGGTCCATCTAGTTCAGTATTGTCTACACTGACTGGTAGCAGTTATCCAGGGTTTAAGGCAAGGAACCTTCCCAGCTCTATCTGAAGATGCTGGGGACTGAACTTCTACATGCAAAGCAGGTACTCTATAACTAAACCATGTCCTTTAACCCAAGTGTTTCTGAAGCCCCATGTGCACTGAAATACTGACCTCTCCACACGGCAAAAAAAATTAGGGGACTGGCAGGGTTAGGGCTGATCATCGATAATAACTGGCTACAAAAGCCAGTCAAAATTTGTGGGTTCCTAGCTGCTTCCACCTCTTATTATCCACTTTCCCAAAGCTTAGTTAAAATGTGAATATCAGCATTGGGGAGAGGTTGTTAGTTTCCGTTTTGCCACTGAGCAGCTGCATGGAGTCACAGGACTCTGTTTACATTCCAGACAGTCCAGGCTATTGGAAGTCTCACGGGAGACTAGAGACGGATGTGACGTTTCCTTTGTTCAGTTGCTCTCTGCTTTCATAGAGAGAGGATGTGTCTTTGCTCTCTGCGTAGTCAGGATAATAAAACTCTTTGCAATGTAGCCCAAACCTCTCGTCTCTTTCCTGTGCTGGAAACTCTGCTGAACGGAACGTGCCTTGGAGCCTTATCAAAGGCTCAGGTCGTTAAACACGTCGGGAGGCGATTCCGAAGGACTCGGGGGAAGAAAATGAGCTTTATCAGCTTGGCCGAGCGGAGATCCCAACAGAGGTTACGCCAAGTAACTTTGAGCACAGGATCATCAGTCTGGAGAGTCAGACACCTTAAAGTTTTGCATTGGTTTGGGTTTCTTACCGCCTGGCCTTTGGGACCCAAAGGCCCAGTTGCACCTTGAGGCCCAGGTGGTCCACGTGGGCCAGGAAATCCCGGAGCGCCAGCAATGCCAGGAGCACCCTATGGACAGAATCGAGAAAGCAATTAAGGACAGGAGGGGGAAAGTGCAGGGGGTCTGAGAAACAGCAAATTACTCAGCAAACTATTGTACAGGTTCTTGGTCGATACTGTTGATGTGATGGGCAGAGGTTATTGAACATTCACCAGATCTTCTGCAGACAACATCAGTAATGTGGCACTTACCGCTGATCCTTTGGCACCAGGGATCCCATCAGTTCCAGGGTTGCCCTAAAAACAAAAAGAAGGCATTGATCAAACCTCTTTCCAATAAATGGTTGACTTGCTCCCTACCATGTTTCCTTCCCAGAGGGCTACCCAATATATAAATGGACATATTATTAAAGCATGGGTCTTGGGGCAATGGTGTTTTTTTGTTTTTTTTTTCAGAAAAGGGATAAGAGTACCGAGAATGGTGAGCCTGGAAAGAAAGCACATCCATATTCTTCATGGGGAAAGTTAGCAGGTCACCAGACATTTAGTAGTCTTCCTGCATTATGTTTAGACAAACATATTTCACTTCCCTCATCCTGTCCACTATCAGAGCCATTTTCTTCCATCTTTTTAAAAAATATAGAACACGTTTTGCATATATCTACCAACTTTACTATAGACACTTTTCTAATTCTCTTGTTGAGGAAAGGGGTTGTTGTTGTTTGTTACCTTGCACAGCCCCAGCAATTTCACAACCACGTGTCAAAATTCTCTGCTTTGTTCAATAATAATAATAATAATAATAATAATAATAAGCCGGTATCAGGGCAGCTAACATCATAAAACTCAGTATACAAAGAAGATAAGAGCAGAAAAACAGGCAATCAATTAATTAAAATACATCATAAAACTAAAAGATCTACAAAGCAAAAATTTTGATGTGCACATGCTAGTGTCACGATCCATGCACAAATTAACTTTAAAAGGGGGAAGGGGGGGAAAGCAAGACCCAGATCCACATCCTTGAGAGAAGGAAGCATATTTGAACGACAAACATACAAGGAGAAATTGAGGGCAACCAGGCCCAAAATGGGAGGGGAGCACAACAGAGAGGTTCTGGTCTAGACAGATATCATTTAGAAATCTAGACAGATATCATTTAGAAGCATGAATGAGGACAGTGTCACTGTAGCAGCTGGGTGGGGATTCCCTCCTAGCAAGTAGAACACGACAGGCTCCCCTTATGCAACAATTTTAGCACTATAGGGTAGCAAATTGTCAATCGTCAAGTTTACAACTGCAGTTTAACCAGGTGGGTGGGAAAAAGAGACACCCCTTCTTCACATGACCTTATTGATGCACAGCTCACTTATTATTTACCTATCCTAGCAGGTGAAAAACACTGATTACCGGGGGAAGAACACGTCAAGGTAGAACATGAAACTCAGAGTTGTGAGTTTGAGCCCCACGTTGGGCAAAAGTTTTGTGCATTGCAGGGGGTTGGATGAGATTACCCAAATGTCCTTTCCAGCTCTACAATTCTATTATTCTAAGGTTGTAGCAGCAAAGAGCCCTGTAGCGCCGTAAAAAGCCAGCAAATTTAATTATGCTTTCGTGAATTAGAGTCCGCTTCACGAGATGCATGAAGTGCAAACCTGCAACCGAAGATTATATTTAATGCATTTGATGAAAGAATCAAGAACTATGATAATTTATGCCATAATAACATTGGTTAGTTGTTAAGGCACCAAAAGACTCCAGCACACTGTCTTTTGATCCACTGGGTATGGTGTTGAGTTAAGTTTGTGTCCATGCACAAGGGCTCAAATGGCAGATTCCTTAGGGTCATCACACCAAATATAGGCAAGGTCAAGATTAATCATCATGCCAAATACCCTGCAGAATATGGCCCAGACAAAATGTTACAACCTAATTGTCTAGAATTTCCCAGTTGCAAAAAAGGGGCATTCTGTCCTCCCTTTCCTTAATATAGTCTTGCCATCCATAATATGTTGATTGCCCCATTATCAAAAGGCAAGTAAAAAGTGGCTAGCTGTAGTTAACTACGTGCATGCGTGAGTAGATGGGCTTTTTGTACCCACATTTTAACAGGTGACGCATGGAACGTGTGTTAGTGAACACATGGTTCAGCCTAGGGCTTCCCAGGTCCTTTATTTTTGTGCCCGATTTTGGCTGGTGGCCCACATAGCAGTTGAACTAGAGAGGATCTTTTGGGACTCTTTCAACTCTGCAAGTCTCTATTCCATGAAACATAAGCAACTACCATATTTTTCGCTCTATAAGACACACCAGACCACAAGACGCACCTAGTTTTTGGAGGAGGAAAACAAGAAAAAAAATATTCTGAATCTCAGAAGCCAGAACAGCAAGAGGGATCACTGCGCAGTGAAAGCAGCAATCCCTCTTGCTGTTCTGGCTTCTGTGATAGCTGTGCAGCCTGCATTCGCTCCATAAGACGCACACACATTTCCCCTTACTTTCTAGGCGGGAAAAAGTGATTCTTATACAGCAAAAAATAAGGTAGTACTCATGCAGAGAAAGGTTGTGCAAATCCTGACTTAGCACTGCCATCTGCTGGTGGTTCCTGTATTTACACCTAGTTCACTTCCCATTGCTTGCTAAAACACAAGCAGCTGGGAAATCAGGGAATATTTTTGCATATATCTACTGGGGGAAGAAAAAGAGTAAATAACCACAGAATAATCAAGCTGAACCCTATACCTGATTAGAAATAATCTGTCAGTTAAGAATGAGGATGATTTCTCCCTCAAGGATAATTTTGCCCTCACACCACAGCTACAAGTACTTGCTAAATGTAAGGTAAAGGGCCTCTGGACAGTTAAGTCCAGTCAAAAGTGACTATGGGGTTGTGGCGTTCATCTCGCTTTCAGGCCGAGGGAGCCGGCATTTGTCCACAGACAGCTTTCCGGGTCATGTGGCCAGCAGGACTAAACCGCTTCTGGCGTAACGGGACACCGTGACGGAAGCCAGAGCACACAGAAATGCCGTTTACCTTCCTGCCGCAGTGGTACCTATTTATCTACTTGCACTGGTGTGCTTTTGAACTGCTAGGTTGGCAGGAGCTGGAACAGAGCAACGGGAGCTCACCCCATCGCGGGGATTCAAACCGCCGACCTTCTGATCGGCAAGCCCAATGGGCTCAGTGGTTTAGACCACAGAGCCACCCACGTCCTGGTAGAAGTACTTGGACAACACTTTTATTCAGGTGAGGTAAGACTATCTAGCAGGTGCCTTTCTCCACTTGCTAAGTGGAATGTGTCATCCAAGTCAGTCACAAGGAAAAATGCAATCACGGCACTGAAGAGGACTGGATTAGATGCCTCTCAGGGTCCCTTTCAACTCTACAGTTCTACGATCATAGAGCTGGATTACCATTATTCTATATGCTCTACAGAACAGTGCCCCAACCAAATGGCTAGGCACATTTTTCCCGGTCAAATTAGTTCATACACTGTTGAAACAATGTGGTTTTGTCATTTAAAGGCAACAATTATTTTTGAGTGCACCAATGCCAATAGGTGTTTTTTTGTGGCTCTCAATGCTCCTCTAAAAGATTTCCGTATTTCAACTCTTCTCTCTCTCTCTCTCTCTCTCTCTCTCTCTCTCTCTCTCTAAATTACTGACTGCTCCCATAACCTCCCACTGTGACACTGTAATGCAGCATGAATAACTGGATCTGGCCAGCCCAGCTGTCGGTCACCTGATGACATCAGGTGACCCATTTGCACAACATGTGGTGTGCATGGCACTTTGACATGACAACCAGCTGACAGTCTGGGCTTCAAAGCACCACCATGCTGTTTGTTGACAGCACAATCAGCTGAAAGGCTTTGTGTCCTGCCTCCCCTTTGCCATTTATAAAAATAATAACAGTAATACTTCTTTTAAAATCAAAACATTTTAAACTTGGCATTCCCCCTGCTCCCCTGCTGTGGTTCTGTGACGTGAAAATGTTGTTATGGCATGCCCCCAGGGCACCCAAATTTGTTTCTGAAAACAAAATTACAGTCATACCTCATGTTACGTTTGCTTCAGGTTGTGCATTTTCAGGTTGCGTCCTGTGGCAACCCAGAAGTAACCCGTTTCACCACTCGCGCAGACGCGCAAAATGACATCACACGCAAGCACAGAAGCGGCGAATCGTGACCAGCGCATGCACAGACACACAGACACGGGTTGCGTGTCTTTTCAGGTTGTGAATGGGCCTCCAGAACGGATCCCGTTCGCAACCAGAGGTACCACTGTGATGCTTTTGGTCACAGCCATGTTTTACACTTTGGCCATGCCCAGTTTGACCCACAACTTCTGAAGGGCTAACTATGGGTCAGTATGGCCCTCAGCTTGAGAAAGGTTAGCCACCTTTGAGTTAGGGGGCCTCAGAAGGAAAAGCTGTGGAAATCTTTTAATGATGCCCTAATAAAGCTAAACCATCTCCATGCCCCCCTGGAAATTCTGGTTCTCGCCGGAAGAAACAGGTACTTACAGGAGCTCCTGATGGTCCAGGGGAGCCGGGGGTTCCAGATTCACCTCGAGAGCCTTGGGCGCCCTCAGGGCCACGAGCGCCAGTGGGACCAGCTTCACCCTGCGAAAATATGAGAAGGAACATTAAGAGGTCAAAGGGAAACATGACAAAGTATCCACTAGGATGCCACAAGAAGTAGAACCGGATGCTTCATAACTTATGGTGACCTTCAAATGCTGGACTAATGTCCAAGCAGCTTGCCTAACGCTATCAGTCTTTCAGCTATGTGTCCTTGGGGCCTGGCACTTTTCGTTCCACCTTTCTGCATTTCCAGATTTAACACCATTGGGACTCCATATTAATGGGGAGTGGTGCATGCTCTAGTTATCTCTCGCTTGGACTACTGCAATGCGCTCTATGTGGGGCTACCTTTGAAGGTGACCCAGAAACTACAACTAATCCAAAATGCAGCAGCTAGACTGGCGACTGGGAGCGGTCGCCGAGACCATATAACACCGGTCTTGAAAGACCTACACTGGCTCCTAGTACGTTTCCGAGCACAATTCAAAGTGTTGGTGCTGACATTTAAAGCCCTGAACGGCATCGGTCCAGTATACCTGGAGCAGTGTCTCCACCTCCATCGTTGTGTGCGGACACTGAGGTCCAGCACCGAGGGCCTTCTGGCGGTTCCCTTGCTACGAGAAGCCAAGTTACAGGGAACCAGGCAGAGGGCCTTCTCCGTAGTGGCGCCCTCCCTGTGGAATACCCTCCCACCAGATGTCAGAGAGAAAAATAACTACCAAACTTTTAGAAGACATCTGAAGGCAGCCCTGTTTAGGGAAGCTTTTAATGTTTAAAAGGTTACTGTATTTTCGTGTGCTGCTGGAAGCCGCCCAGAGTGGCTGGGGAAACCCAGCCAGATGGGTGGGGTATAAATTATTATTATTATTATTATTATTATTATTATTATTATTATTATTATTATGGGGAGCCGGTTTTAAGTGGCCGCCACTACATGCTATCTCCTGCTATTGTTACAAGGACGAAGAGTTCACTGAACTGTACAGAAGATGGACAGCTCCTTCCTTTACTTTTCACTTTATTTTTATTTTGTTCAGTATTGATTCCTGCATTAGCTGCTCTCAGAAGCACCCTCAGTGAAAACATCTATTCCTTGTGGAATACTTGTACTCTGATCTTTCTCTTGCTTTGCGCATCTTACTAATGCGCGGCCCTCCTCTTCAGAAGGCTCCCCACTTCATCTTTTTATAATGAGGACGTTGATTGTGATTGAAGGCCCACTGTCAATTGCTGTCAGGTATCCCACAAAAGGCCTCATTCCCCCTCTCCCCTACTGCCTCTTCACTGTCTGGTTACCATAGAAACCAGTCCTCGGGGAGCTTAGCAACCCAAACCCATACTCACCAGTGGCAATGGGAATTCCCAAAGGAATCTCTCTCCCATCTCCCTCTTTCCCGTCTTACCCTAAAAGGCCCCACCATTAAGGAAACCCGATATGCTGTCTTGAGATTTTGAAGCACATACCACTCATGCCACAGACAGAGGAGAAACACAGCAGTGCCAACGCCCCCCCCCCCCTTGACTTGACCCTTTGGACAAAACCTGAGCCCCTTTCAAGACCATGGCAAAATGCAATCGGAATTTGACTGCCACAATATCTCTTGCCCAGGTAGAATTTTAAGCAAGAAGGGCTTCAAACATCATCAAAACAAGCACTGCTAGGTGCTAGGCCAGGGGTAGGCAAACTAAGGCCCAGGGGCCAGATGCGGCCCAATCGCCTCCTCAATCCAGCCCGTGGACAGTGCGGGAATCAGCGTGTTTTTACATGAGTAGAATGTGTGCTTTTACAGTGGTGCCCCGCAAGACGAACGCCTCGCAAGACGGAAAACCCGCTAGACGAAAGGGTTTTCCGTTTTGGAGGCGCTTCGCAAAACGAATTTCCCTATGGGCTTGCTTCGCAAGATGAAAATGTCTTGCGAGTTCCTGCGGGTTTTCCCCCCCCTTTTTCCCCCTTTTCCTAAGCCGCTAAGCCGCTTATCAGCTGATCCGCTGATGAGCCGCTTATCAGCTGATCCGCTAAAAGCCGCTAAACCGCTAATAGCGCTAATCCGCTAAGCTGTCAATGGGCTTGCTTCGCAAGACGAAAAAACCGCTATATGAAGAGCCTCACGGAACGGATTAATTTCGTCTTGCGAGGCACCACTGTATTTAAAATGCATCTCTGGGTTATTTGTGGGGCATAGGAATTCGTTCATTTCCCCCAAAAAATATAGTCTGGCCCACCACATGGTCTGAGGGACGGTGGACCGGCCCACAGCTGAAAAAGGTTGCTGAACTCTGTGCTAGGTGCACTCATTACTTAAATCAGGCAGTGGGGCTTCTTGTAACATTTGAAGGGGAGCGTGCACAGACAAAAAAAAAAAAAACACAGAAAGAAGAATAAGAACAAATCATACAAATAAACACCGCCAGCTGAATGTGGGAGTGACGAGGCATTCAGTTGCCAATGTTTCTTTGATAACATACAAGACCAGATATATTGCTTGTATGTCCTTGAATCAAAGTCAATCGTGGGCAAGAGAGGCCGGGGCACTTCTCAACATGTTTTTCAGACCACATGTGACTTACTATGGAAGCTACTAGTTCCACATATTGATTACTATGTAGTAAAAACAGTCCTGTGTGAGGAAAGCAGAGGAACAACAGAAATCCCTTTGCAAGAAGAAGTGACTTTTGGACCTATGCTCTCTTAACACATCAGTTTAGGTTGCAAACCTACACATATACACCTGAGTTTGTCCCACTGAACTCAGTGGAACTTACTTCAGTGTGGATATGCATATGGTTGTGCTTTTCATCATTAATATACCTGAGACTTTAAGCTGTGCTGAGAATCTTGCTCCCCTCCAACCCAAAGCTCTTCTCTTTCAGTACTCTGAAATAGCACCCCTGCTCCTAGTTTAAAGCAATATATAAGCATTTTGCCCTCCAGGGAATTAACAAATTTTATACTAGCCTCCATCTCAAATGGTTTCACTAATAGCAGAACGGTATTTCTGACAGCCTTGGAAATTACACAGCCCTCTGGGCATGATGCACATATACTCTGTGTGTTTTCCTTGCAATGGGTTTGTTTTGGGGTCACTGGGTTTTCCCTACTTTCACAGCACTAAATAATGGTTCACAAAAAAGTAGGTAAATCTCCAGGGAATGATGGATTAGAAGCCCAAACTGCTTCAGTGTAATTCAGTTTTCTTTCGAAGTGGAAGCAATACATCTGAAGAACAATTCACACATGCCATTTTCCCAAAGAGATCTACAGGCAGTTAATTTGTCAAGATTTAACAAGACGAGCGCAAACAGGAGTGTTGTTTTAGGATTACACTTTCTGCAACATTGCTCCTACAACTTGTGCTTCTCTCTACACACTCAGCTTCCATTTTCCTTCACAGTTGCCTATATGTTGATTTCTATCCAGGCCTTTCCCAGACCTTCTGAAACTCCTTTTCCTAGTCTCCTTTCCTCTCACACAGATGTTCACAGACATGTATTTACAGGCTGCTGTTTCTTGGGGGCTGTCAATCTCTCCACCTTTTTCTTACTTTGCAGGAAGGCAGACCTGACGAAATGCTTCAGGCCTCTTTCCAAAGCGATAAAAGGAGCAAAATACTCAGTGGGCTCTGGGAGGAGAGTGTTTCACAGTTGCTTAGAAAAAGCAGTTGTGTGTGTGTGTGTATCATAACAAGCCAGCGGCTGCAAACACACTCATTGGGCCTTGAAGCGCTACTTACCTTTGCGCCTGGTGCACCTGGGAAACCTGGAGCTCCAGCGGGGCCGACAGGTCCCTGAAAAAAGAGAAAAGGGTTTCAATAAGTTTGAGAAAAGGAAGGCAGAGTTATTTTAATTATTTAGCCTCCACAGCTTTTATGACAGCCATACAAGTTATGTAATGGCTCCTTATGCCTGAAAGTCTTTTGCAGAACATATACATGACAGCTCTCTTTTGCCTCCCCACTTTTTTTTTTTTTTGTAAAGTTTACGTCTTTAAAAAAAAAAAGCCACAGAATTTAGGGGAGAACAGGAATTCTTTTTTAAAAAATAATAATTTTAGAACTATTTAGTATTTCAGTGATAACATATCCAATTTGCAAGTTTCCATTTTAGCAGAAAAAAACTAAAAATAAATGCATGTTCAGAAATCTTTTAAAAAGCAATTTCTAATCTTTCAAATAGCAATTTACTTACGGGTGGGCCAGCTGGACCAGGGAGACCATCGTTACCACGAGCACCCTGCGGGGACAAGAGATCACGAGTGAGAAAAGTGTTATCAAATAGCATTGCAGCTGTGCTCCCAATTATGCCACCAAATGGAACTGGAGCCCTGGGAAAATCTATCTTGCAGAACATATAGAATCCACTGCATAGGAGTGTATCAGGAGACATAAATGGACTAACTATTCTGCTGCTGTGAAAACAACCAAGGTCTTGTGTCACCTTAAGGACTAATATGTATTGTGCCAAGAGCTTTGTGGACTGGACTACAGATGTATGAAATGGAATCCTCAGGTGGCAGGTTTACACAAACATGACCATAAAGGAGGAAAATATGTAGGAGTTAAATAGCAATGGAATTAAAAAAGGACATTCTTTGACAATTCAGTTAGAGCTTGAACGGAATGTTTTCTGGTGTTAACATGCATATAAACAAATATAAATACAGGAAAAACAGAACTGAAAGCATGACAGCAAATCAAAGTGACAACATACAAAAATCAAAACATAAATCCAGAAATAAAATACTAGGGTAAATGGGTACAGGCCCCACTAACCATCAAAGGTGTGGCAAAGAATTATAGGTGCCAATTAAGCACAT
Organism: Podarcis erhardii; assembly: GCF_964252035.2. Classification (NCBI taxonomy): domain Eukaryota; kingdom Metazoa; phylum Chordata; class Lepidosauria; order Squamata; family Lacertidae; genus Podarcis; species Podarcis erhardii. The sequence goes on from NC_138498.1 coordinate 10,089,858, forward strand.
TTTTTAGAATAGTGCCTGCAGTCACCTCTGGTGAATGAGCATCAGAAAAGGCTTTGCGTTGTGCATAAAAAGGTAAAGGGACCCCTGACCATTAGCTCCAGTCATGACCGACTCTGGGGTTGTGGCGCTCATCTCGCTTTATTGGCCAAGGGAGGCGGCGTACAGCTTCCGGGTCATGTGGCCAGCATGACTAAGCCGCTTCTGGCGAACCAGAGCAGCGCACAGAAACGCCGTTTACCTTCCCGCCGGAGTGGTATCTATTTATCTACTTGCACTTTGAAGTGCTTTCAAACTGCTAGGTTGGCAGGAGCAGGGACTGAGCAATGGGAGCTCACCCCATCGCAGGGATTCGAACCGCCGACCTTCTGATCAGCAAGTCCTAGGCTCTGTGGTTTAACCCACAGCACCACCTGCATCCCTTCAATGGGATAGTTAATGTGGCATAATTCTTCCTATAGAAAAGCTTTGCTAGAAATTAAATCTGTGACTCACACTGCTTACTCAGATGTTCGAGATAACTTTTGTCTGTGCACAGAAGCTTTTCACTCCCGCCCCTGCTGTGCCTGTATCAAGAACCACTTCTGAGCTCTCCCCCCTCCCCGATGAAGTTGCAAACAGACAGAAATAGCTTGTCAAACAGGACACAAGGCTGCTATTTGGAGTGGGGGGGGGGAGAGAACAGCTTCACTGCATATAGGAAGTTGGCTATGTGTATGCCTCTGGATTAATGCCATTTTTATGTGAGACCCAACACAACAGGAGCAGACATCCACTCAGGCAACAGAGCATCTCCTTCCTCTCCTCAGCCCCCTCCGCCACTAAATTGTAATTGGATAAATTGTTTTCCTCTTCCCCACTAATTGGAGTCTGGCTGACACTTTGAGGCAGAAAGGGGAGCCGATTCCTTCCAATGGGTGCTCACTGAACATGTTTAGAGTTGCTAAGTTAAGCCTGGTTACTTCAAGGCTCTTAAACCGTCTTGGTTACTTTATCTCCTTAATTCTCTCAACTATCTGAATTTGTAAGGAATATGAAGACTGGAGCTTTGAGCTAAAACGCTCCCGCGGAGCTTCACAGCCAGCCCTATGGGGGCTTTGACATTTGTTCAATAAACAGCCAGAGGGAATTTCACGCTAGGTTTATTACAGTATCAAGTGAAGGCTGAAATCTCTGGAGACGTAGAATGGAATGCTGGAAATAGGCCCAGGCACGATGTCTCTGGCTTGCTAGTTTGCTAAACTGAGCACAGCCGTGCCTGTTAGCTTTGCTTCACAAAAGACCCAGTTTCAAATAGCCATGCAACCGCACAGTTTATGGGTTGACACAGGATCAGTAGTTAACTCTCAGCCTGATCTATCGTGCAGAGTAGCTGTGAGAATAAAATTAGGGAAGCCGTGTAGGACATAACTCCCTGAGCTTCTTGAAAGGCAGGACAAAAGCAAAGTGAATCAACGAACATGTGGATGTTCACATAGTTTTGCTAAGGAGGGTGTGACACAGCAGTGGACAGCTGCACTACTCACCTGACCGCCCACCAACTGGGTCGCTGCTGCGAACCAGGATGGAGAGGGGGATGTAGCAGAAAGGTCAGCACAGGGCTAACATGCTGGCAGGACAGCAAGATTGGCTTTGGAGTGTTTGCGCCGCACTGACCTCGCCACCCTCTCGCTCCTCTTGATCCCAATACAGTGGTACCTCGGGTTAAGTACTTAATTTGTTCCGGAGGTCTGTTCTTAACCTGAAACTGTTCTTAACCTGAAGCACCACTTTAGCTAATGGGGCCTCCTGCTGCCGCCGCAAAGTTCTTAACCTGAGATAATATTTCTGGGTTAGCGGAGTCTGTAACCTGAAGCGTATGTAACCTGAAGCATATGTAACCTGAAGCGTATGTAACCTGAGGTACCACTGTATGTAGTAGCGACTCAGCTGGAGGGAGGTCAGGCGAGCAGCACCAAACACTACCGGTGTGACATTTCTCAGCATCCACATTTTCCCCCATGATCCAATCAATACACTAATCTTTCCAGTTTAGCCAAACCCCCTGAATTTTGCACCCGAGCATCTAAACCAGAGTTTCCCAAGCTTGGATCTCCAGCTGTAGTTGGACTACAACTCCCATCACCCCTAGCTAGCAGGACCAGTGCTCAGGGATGATAGGAGTTGTAGTCTAACAATAGCTGGAGACCCAAGTTTGGGAAACTCTAGTCTAAAGATGGCCTCTAGGGTAGTGACTTCTCTTATACCTGATGCTGAACTTTAGATTTACAGGGGAAGTACCGTAAGTGGGAGAAGAGGCAGGCACAGTTCCTTCCGCCTCCTCTTCCCCTCTCTGGCACTATATGGCTCTGTGCATATGGCACACCTACAGATTTGAGGAACTGTCTGGATGACAGAATCATGCAACATATGGGCAGGAGGACCTGTTTCGGCTCCTGCCTTAGCCACTCATCTGACCTCTAGTCCATCATGTTATTCCTGCTTATCCGGAGCTGGAGAGGGAGGGGCGAGGTAGCAGCGAGGTCAGCACGGCGGAAGCTCACCAATAGGAGCACCAGACGGGGTCTGCCGGTGCACTTGCACTGCGCTGATCTCACCACCACCCCCTCATCCATCACCCACTCCTCACTTCCAAAGTAAGTAGCAGCAACATCACCAGTCAGAGGTCAAGTGAGCAGAACATAGCTCAACTGGTAGAGCATGAGATTCATAATCCCGGGGTTGTGGGTTCGAGCCCCATGTTGGGCAAAAGATTCCTGCATTGGAGGGTTGGACTAGATGGGCCTCGTGGTCCCTTCCAACTCTACAATTCTATGAGTGGAGGCACCCTGCCACACTATCCGCTCCATCTGATGCCCAGGTTACAAGGTTTTGTGTTATTTATTTAAAAGCATTTATATACTGCTTAATAGTCCAAAAATCTCTAAATGGTATAGCATGTAAAAAAACAAGCTATATATCAGTAAAACAAAAATGCAACCTAAAACCAGTAAAACAGCAATAAAAATAAAAATAAAAGCACATGCCAATGAATAAAATAAAAATTCAGAAGGTTTGGATATGTAAAACAGGGTCTGATCTTAAGACTCAGGGGAAAAGATAAATTGACACAAGGCGTCTGAAGCCACTGGTGGCTGCTGCTTCACGTATGGCAGAGGGAAGGGCATTCCACAGTAGAGGGGTAACAGCAGAAAATACCTGCTTTTCAGTCACCATCCTACAATATTCTGTAGAGTGTGGTGCCACAAGTAGAATTTCTCCAGATGATCTAAATCAGTGATGGCCAAACTTGGCCCTCCAGCTGTTTTGGGACTACAACTCCCATCATCCCTAGCTAACAGGACCAGTGGTCAGGGATGATGGGAATTGTAGTCCCAAAACAGCCGGAGGGCCAAGTTTGGCCATCACTGATCTAAGTGGTCTGACAGTCTTTGACTTAACATTTAAGGTCCTGAATAACTCAGGACTAAGTTAACAACAATATGATGAACGTGGCCCAATAGCTGGCTGGTATCCAAGGCATACAAAACGTTGCACCTCAGCACAGGTGTAATATGTGTGCACCCAGGTGCTCTAATCAATAACCTGGTCTCGGGTTTCTGAATCAGCTGCAGCTTCTGGACCAGTCCCAAGATGGCAACTCCAGTTACTTCCTACCCTTTGAAAAGCATATCTTCCTGAACAGCCTATCTACAACTTTACAGCATGAATGGGGAACCTGTGAACCTTCAAATGTTGTTGGACTCTGGTTCCCATCAGCCCCAGCTAGCAAGGTCGGGGGGTCAGGGATGATGGGAGTTGTAGTCCAAGGGCCACAGGTTCCCCACCGCTGCCTCTATTTGCATAGGAAAAAAGATCCCATTTAAGCAAATGCAAGTTTCTCTGCAAAGCAAACAGCAGCTATGCGGAGGGGGACATTCCGGATTGGGACCACAGCAGGGGGCAAAGGATTAATGCCCCCGAATTCCCATGCTAGATCCCCACCACCATGTTCACAGCAATGTGTGTAGAAGAAATTCTGCACTTAACAAAAGTTTGGTCCCCCCTGCAGCAGGCTGGATTTAAACTAGAAGTTAGCCCCATTCGGTGCTACTGATCAGAGGCTGCTTTCTGCTTCTCTCCTCCACGGTCAACATAATAAAGCATGCCATGTCCTTTGGGGAGATGCCCACTGCCATCTTTTGAGATATGCCCACTGCAGTAACAATCTGCTGGCTGACGGGTAAAAGACCTTTACCATGCATCTTAGGGCACAGCAACTTAAACAGCCTTTGCCAACTCATGCCCTCCAGGCATTGGAGACTAGTCCATTGGGCAAATGGGGCACTGCTCCACCAACCTTGGTTCCACCAAGCCTACCTGCCTTCTTACTTACAACCAGTCCAGGGCCCTGGCTTTCTGTTTCCTCCTCCTTAGTTGTCAGAGTTGCTGTAGCCAAACCCAGCAGGGAGGTGGATGGGGAGGAAACTATAGCTAACTGCTGCTGCCTGCCGCTGGCTATAGCGCCTCCTACTGTTGGCCTCCTTGCCTTCTGCCCTACCAGGCCCAAATAGGCACCAGCCACTTCTGCCTCCAGATGTTCAAAAACCAAAAGCCACAGCAAGTATACTGAAAAGGGCAAAGAAATCTCATTCCATCCTTACTTTTATGGAAATGTGGTAGGCCATGACAAATGGGGTAGGGAGGCAAGGGGCAGGAGGTTTTCCACTAAAGTCACGGGTGTGTACATTTTGTCTGCACTAGCAACATTTCCAAGATACAGGACTTGCAGTGTTCAAGTTAATGCTGATACTTACCGCAGCACCAGATGGGCCAGGACGTCCTCTCTCACCTGGAAGACCACGGGGACCCTGGGAAATAACAATAACAAACGTGAAAAGGGCATCACAGCCTAATCTCCCAGAGTGCAGATTTCAGAGTGCAAAGGAACCTACTTTTCAACATTATGGCTAGTGAAATGTTCATCAGCACAACAGTGTGGTGTAACAGTTAAAAGGGTTGCAGTAGGGTCTAGTGGTAAAAGGTGAAGGAGCCCTGACAGTTAAGTCCAGTCGCGAACGACTCTGGGGTTGCGCGCTCATCTCGCTCTATAGGCCGAGGGAGCCGGCGTTTGTCCGCAGACAGTTTTTCCTGGTCATGTGGCCAGCATGACTAAGCCGCTTCTGGCGAAACTAGAGCACCGCACAGAAACGTCATTTACCTTCCCGCCGAATGAGTGTGGAGTCACATGTGAACCTGGCACAATTCACCGCGAATTCCAGGGAGGTCCTGAATATGTACATTTAAGTTGCACAAACTCTCAGGACTATTTCCGAGCACAATTCAAAGTGTTGGTGCTGACCTTGAAAGCCTTAAATGGCCTCGGTCCAGTATACCTGAAGGAGCGTCTCCACCCCTATCGTTCTGCCCGAACACTGAGGTCCAACTCCAAGGGCCGTCTGGCGGTTCCCTCACTGTGAGAAGTGAGGTTACAGGGAACCAGGCAGAGGGCCTTTTCGGTAGTGGCACCCGCCCTGTGGAACGCCCTCCCATCAGATATCAAGGAAATAAACAACTACCTGACTTTTAGAAGACATCTGAAGGCAGCCCTGTTTAGGGAAGTTTTTAATGTTTGATGTTGTCGCTTTATTATTAATATTCTGTTGGGAGCCACCCAGAGTGGCTGGGGAAACCCAGCCAGATGGGTGGGGTATAAATTATTATTATTATTATTATTATTATTATTATTCAAATACAGATGGGCAATTCCCAGATAGGCTAAGAGCGGATACTCACCATCGGACCTGGTGATCCAGCTTCTCCAGCAGCGCCAGCTTCACCCTAGAGTAAGAGAGACCATGGTAATTATGGAAGCAAAACATGTCTTTGCTACCAAACCCCATATCTGTGTGGATCAGGGGTGGGAGATGAGACTCTGAAGGTGCTTCCAAATGACCACTTTATTGTGATTTGTTTGTGAGGACAACACAGGTTATCTCAAAACTGTTCGAAAACCAAGGCGCAGCTTCCGATTGGCCGCAGGAGCCGCGATGGATGTTTGGCTTCCAAAAAATGTTCACAAACTGGAACACTCACTTCCGGGTTTGCGGCGTTCGGGAGCCGATTTGTTCAGCAACTAAGCAGTTCAAGAACCAAGGTACCACTGTACAACTGTAACAATGGCAAACAATTGCCTGCAGATGCATCTCAACTGGCAACCCCATTTCTGGCAGAAGTGGAATAGAGTGGGATGGATGATTGCTGCCAAAGAGGAGGCTGCACAACTGTAAGGAGCCTACGCAGTTTCAGCACCCATACAAAGCCGAGTGCAAAGTCCTCCAAGTTCTTGTGATACTTGCTGGCTGCAGAAAAGGAAGACCTCTAGATGCCATGCAATGAAATGAGCATATACTATAAAAAGTGGGAAAGGTCCTAAGCTACCGTTAAGAATCCTAATACAGCTTCCCCCCACCCCTTATTGTCTTAGGCTCCTAGGCATGGGGGGGGGTGCAGGGGGCTTCCAGGCAGACTAGGAAGCTTAGAGATGTCGTGTGCGGTGGGCATCCATGATGCTACAACAGCAGTTAGCAAAAGACATACCGGTTGGCGGAGACAAGTGTAGTGATAGACTACGGCTGTTCATTGCTCTTAAATAATGCATGCTTAATTACTACAGGAAAACAGCAATCTGCTAATTATGCACTTGGGTGCTAAGAGAACATGGTCATTTTCAGCATCCACTTTCTTGGGTGCTGCTGAAAACCAAAACAGCTCCCTGCTTTGAAAATCCTGCTCTCGTTGCACCGTTTATATCCCTGGAGGACGGATTTTTAACACCAACTAAAGGAAGCGTTTTCGTTTCCTGACACATCTACATCAATTGGTCTACCTGTCATGATTTCTTTGGGGCGGGGGGAATACAGTGTCGTTTACTTTGAAAAGTCTACAGGGAAATTTTAAAACTGTACACTGTAAATTCACTTAAGAACTGTTAATTTCACCCTGGCAAGCAAATTTACATTGGTTTTGATGTGCAGGGCTTCTGTTTTAAAGGAATATAAGCTCTCAGTCAGCTTAAACTGCACACCTTGGATTTGCAAGGATGTGATTGAATCCCACCTGAAAATAGTGATAGCCTGGAAGTGCCTACAGTCTGAAACTTGGTAAGGGGGCGTTGACGGGAAGTTACTTGAGGTTGCAAAGGGACCTTGACAATATTTAGAAAAACTAAAATGGTATTCATTGGTTGGAGTGGGAGGCATGGGAAAGCCATAGGTGCCCATGGCTACTAAAATCGAATGTCCCTTACCTTAGCACCTGCAGCGCCAGCTTCTCCCTTGGAACCATCTAATCCAGGATAACCCTAGAAAGAGAGAGGAAATCATGAAGAGGTTTCATTGCATATCCTTGGCAGAGACTTTTACTAAAAATCCAGCCTATTTAATGCTTGCATACTTACTCTGTGACCTTTTACGCCGGGAAGACCTGGGGTCCCAGGGAAACCTCGAGCACCCTAAGAGTCAACGAGAGATCAGTTCAGGTAAATAAATAAAGTTTCTCAAACAGATGCTGATAACTGCACAAAAGCTGGAATACTGAACAGCTCACTGCAGAAGCTAAAGGGCCAAGTTTCTGGCCTATCAGCCATTTATATTTAAGGAAGACCTATCCAATACGCATACATGGATGTACTAGAGTATGGAAACAGGAAGCAAAACCAACTTGCTCATGTTAAGCTGTGACTTCTTTAGCCCTTTATTCCATCTCTATCTATACTCAGAATGTAAAGCTCTCTGTTCCCCATCACTCTCCCTTTTCAGCAGGCTTTGCTTCAGTGACTTCAGTGGGAAGGCAAGCAAAATTGCTGACATCATAATGCCAATTCATGACACCTCTACTGACTGCCAAGTTTCAAGCATGCCCTAACCTTTTCTCCACACACAACCCAGTCTCAAATTAATACCATCTGCAGATAGGTTTGTGCAATTCCACACTAGTCGCAGAATTTAGAATTTTGTTTTAAACCAAGCTTTCTACGGCTGCAAACATAGGCTTCGAAGATATATAGATATTTGCTGTTGCAATTTGTATACAAAAGTCCAAATATATATGGTGTAGAACAGATCAGATAAAATTGCCAAACAAAACAAAAATGTTAAAAAGTATACAATTTAAACCTCAGAGAACAAAACTGTGGGCCTTATTTTAATGGTAATAGCTAAAAAAAATTGCAGCCTTTGCTGTCACCAGCTTATCTTGTTCCTCCAAGAGAAAAGTTACCGTATTTTTTGCTCTATAAGACTCATTTTTCCCTCCTAAAAAGTAAGGGGAAATGTGTGTGCATCTTATGGAGCGAATGCAGGCTGCGCAGCTATCCCAGAAGCCAGAACAGCAAGAGGGATTGCTGCTTTCACTGGTCAGCGATCCCTCTTGCTGTTCTGGCTTCTGAGATTCAGAATATTTTTTTCTTATTTTCCTCCTCCAAAAACTAGGTGCGTCTTGTGGTCTGGTGTGTCTTATAGAGCGAAAAATACGGTACTTAATACCCCAGGTGAGATAATAACAGTGGGGTGATTAACCCTTTACGCAAGTCTCTGTATGCAGAGCAAAATAACTGCATGCAGACCAATGTTTCTTTTAAAACATGTTTCTTATGGCTTCAGAGTTGGGCTTCAAAGTGCTCAGGCAATGATGGCAGGGGAGAATTTTCTAGGGATCAGGGAGCAGAGTTTCAATGGCTAGCAGAAGCAGAATAAAATTCATAAAAACGTAAAATAAACATTGATGTATTTAATTTGAATAACGTAGACAGATTGGAGAATTTAGTTTTTAATGAGATACAGAATTTGGTCTTGTGGGTCTTAATGTTGCTCAACACTGATAATTTTGTTTGCAATGCGTTTCTAAACGCAATAAAAGTCTTGGTCACCAGCATATGGCTATGAGCTACAGGAGTTAGTTATTCTCTGGCTCTCTAAACACCCTGAGAGCCAGGGTGGTTTCAAAGTCAAATTCAGCAGAGACTCCCACATTTACCCAGTAGTCTAAGCCAGAAATCCAACATACTATTTTTATTTTTAATCAAGGCTTTGCTCTGGTGGGGAATCCTGAAATTCTAAGCCCATCTTCAGGAAGAGTAAGAAGATCCCTTCATCCAAAACCACAGAATATTTCCTCCCAAACTGTGCCTGTTTATGTCAACTAAACGTACTCTCAGAATAAAAGTGCATTCTGCTGCATTTCTTTATCCAGTCGTATGTGCACAGATATCTGAGATTGCTGGACAACGCCATACCTGAGGCCCAGGTGGCCCACGCTCTCCCGATTTGCCAGGTTTGCCAGATTCACCCTGAAAGAGACAAAAGTGATCAAGTGGTTAAAACATACCCTTTAAGAAAAGGATGACATTTATACAAAAGTCAAGGTCAGAAGAAGACATCAAAATTGAATAACTTAAAGCTGCTGTGTACTTCCTAGTTTGCTGTTCTGTCTCCAACAAAAACTACAGTTGTACCTTGGATCCCAAATGCCTTACGACTTGAATGTTTTGGCTCCCAAACGCCGCAAACCCAGAAGTGAGTGTTCCGGTTTGCGAACGTTCTTTGGAACCCAAATGTCTAATGCGGCTGCCGATTGGCTGGAGGAACCTCCTGCAGCCAATCGGAAGCCGCGCCTTGCTTTCCAAACATTTTGCAAGTCAAACAGACTTCCGGAACGGAATGGTTGTTATGATGAGAGATGCAGTCCAAGAACATCTTGGGACACCAGGCTGAGCAGGGAACTTTTGGCCCTTCGCTCCCATCAGCCTTGACTATCGGCCATGCTTGCAGGGGCTGATGGGAGATGTAGTTCAGCAGCCTCTGGAGGGCAAAAAAGGTTCTCTGCCCCTGACATAATAGCAGATTAGAAATCTGCATTAAAAATAGGTAAAGGTAAAGGGACCCCTGACCATTAGATCCAGTTGCGACCGACTCTGGGGTTGTGGCACTCATCTCGCTTTATTGACCGAGGGAGCCGGCATAGAGCCAGCATGACTAAGCCGCTTCTGGCGAACCAGAGCAGCGCACAGAAACGCCGTTTACCTTCCCGCCGGAGTGGTACCTATTTATCTACTTGCACTTTGACGTGCTTTCAAACTGCTAGGTTGGCAGGAGCAGGGACTGAGCAACAGGAGCTCACCCCGTCGTGGGGATTCAAACCGCCGACCTTCTGATCGGCAAGCCCTAGGCTCTGTGGTTTAACCCACAGCGCCACCCGCATCCATTAAAAATAGTTGGTTCAAATAAACGATGTAAGTAAAAAACTCCCTGCTTAACAGCAGCTACCCAAAAAAACCCACAAGAAAACAGCACAAGTAGTTTCAGTTCTTTTGTTTTATACCTCTCTTGACATATACCGCCCCCCCAAAACCTTCTCATTAAGGTAAAAAGCCCCCAATCCTTGCAGGTCTGTTACAAAGGACATGTCAATTTTATACCAGTTTAACAAGCCCTTCGAAGAATCCTTGGAATTGTAGTCTGATAAGAATGCTGAGATGTCTGTAAGAAATTACAAGCCCCTTATCACAGAACTACAGCTCCCAGAATTTCCAACTGCGAAGCAATGACTGTTAAAGCATTTTAAATCTGTAGTGTTTCTTTTCCTCAGGTTTTTTTTATATACTTTTGCAAACCTTGAGTTTTCCTACTTGATACCTTTCCTCTTGTATGCAGAATGTGCTATTTCGGCTGTACATTCCGAGAATGACTTCCATATTAGCCTGAGTGATACTGTGTGTGTGTGTGATAGGATGAGACATAAACACTCTGTGCCTTAAAACGTCAACTGTTTTGTATTTCACTTTAGCATTCACTTTTGCAGCAAACTCCTCGTTCTGCTATGTATGTGCTAAGCTGCTCAAGTCCACCATCATCGTGATGGGCAGATGTCAAAAGATAGGATACTCACATCATCGCCAGGTTTTCCGGGTGGCCCAGGTGGCCCACGGGGACCCATTGGACCCTAGAGAGAGGGGAAGGGAAAACAAAATATATTAGAAGTCTGAGATACAGCCTCTTGTATATTCTACGCCACCTGCTGTCACCTGTTAGTGGCTAGGGCGTCTTAATAAGGTGAATATGTTGACAGTATACGTAGGGATCCATCCTTTCTGTAACTGTGGACTCCCCAATTCACTGGCCATGCTGGTGCTTCCTGTATCCCCATCTGCGGTTTTATGTAGCTTCTTGAAATCTGTGCTTCCATATCAGGAGAAAATGATTCTAGAATAGGCTTTGGCCAAGAGATTTCCATGACAATTACCGACGAAAGAAGAATGGCGTATGAAAATGATGGACTATGCAGAATTAGATAAACTAACAGGAAGAAATTGAAACATGTGGGACCAGAGATTCTCAGAAGACTGGAGTAAATTTACGGATTATTTGAAAAGTAATTGGGATGAACAGATTACGCTAGTAGGTTTGCAAGATGTTTTGTAAGGTGAATTATTTGAAATATTGCAAAAAAAGACAATGAGGAGAATTGTTAGTTAAAGATAATTAAAGGGAATATGAAATTAAGAAATGCATAATAAGCGATAAGAACGGAAAATCATCAGAGGTGTTGACGGAAGTCCAAAAATTATTGTATAAGATGAGAAGTTTTGTTGTATGAATGATAATTAATATGTTAAAAACTAATAAAAAATGTATTTTTAAAAAAGAGAGATTTCCATGACATGTGGCTGCTAATACACCACTGCAAAGCTCAGGAATGGGACACCCTTTTGGGGGGTTCAAGGGCCACATTCCCTTGGGGAAAGAGTTCGGGAGGCAGGCAGAACACTTCATTCATCTCCCTCACTTTTCATTCATATATTCATTCTCTTCCATTCATTATATTCCTCAGCAGGCAGAGCAAAGGATCCAAAGCGTGTCATTTGCCAACCCATGGCAAAGCTGATGGTCAGTTCCAGTGGCCAACAGCACAGGTCAGAAACTTGAGGAAGCTTCTAAAAGAAGGCACCATATGCCTTTTGCTTCACCCCCACTCTTAACTAGGCTTTCTAGTTATCATATTGCATTCACAATTAGAATGACGAAAGCGTTGGGGTTTTTTTTCCCCTTCGCACACATGCAGTGCATCCCTCTTAGGGAACTAATCTCAATTTCATGACTGGCAAAAGGCAGTTCTTGTGCAAAACAATAAACCATGGTTTAGCGGGGGGGGGAGCAGTCTGTACTGGGCCGGACTGGGCCGGGGGAACCACATAGGGAACCACGTAGATCTTTAGGGTGGCTCGGGGATCTGTACTGCAGCACGGTGGCTGCTGTGCATCAGGTTATGTGATTCTAGGGTAGCAGGAGAGCTTGAAATTGGTGGCTGCCCTGTAAAAAGGTGTAGTGTGTGAGATTAAGGCTCACGGCAACTCCTTACAATTTATGCATAAATCACTCAACAGTGATTTAACAGAACATGCAACAAGGCCCCTGGCGTTGTGCTATACTAATGCAGGATGTGCAGATAATATTCCTGAGCAGCACTGATATGAAATACAGTTATAAAGGTAAAGGGACCCCAGACCATTAGGTACAGTCATGGCTGACTCTGGGGTTGCAGCGCTCATCTCGCTTTATTGGCCAAGGGAGCCGGCGTACAGCTTCCGGGTCACGTGGCCAGCATGACAAAGCCGCTTCTGGCGAACCAGAGCAGCGCACAGAATCGCTGTTTACCTTCCCGCCGGAGCGGTACCTATTTATCTACTTGCACTTGATGTGCTTTTGAACAGCTAGGTTGGCAGGAGCAGGGACCGAGCAACGGGAGCTCACCCCATCACGGGGATTCGAACCGCCGACCTTCTGATCAGCAAGTCCTAGGCTCTGTGGTTTAACCCACAGTGCCACCCACGTCCCTCATGAAGTACAGTTAAGCTGTATTTTAATTACACCCCAGACAGTTAGAAAATGCTTTTTAAAAATTGGCGAGAGTTATCTTCGGCAGCTCCTGAGTCTCACACACACAACACACTGGTTAAAGAGGGCTCATTGCTGCACTCTTTCCCCCATGAGCCTCCAAAAACTCTGAAATCATAGTTCTAGCCACCAGCAGAAATCTGCCCAATAAAAACATTTTACTATTTTACTATTCTACCCTATCCTACCAGATAGAATAATTGTCTGGACTCCTTTGGGAGCAAGGGCAAAATACAAAATTAATAAAGAAAGTAATACATTGCTATTCAGGTATGGTACCAGATTGTGGAATGGTCTCCTACAGGAGACATGCCTTCATCTCCCATTTTTTAGACAAAGTCTGAAAATGATGCTGTTTCAAGAAAGCATCTTTAAAGGTCTTTAAATTGTGCCCTACTTCACAGCTGATTTTGCTATTGCTTTAAACTGCCATTCCTGATGCTTGGATTTGTTCTTTAGTGTGTCATTTTTTTGTTTGAACAAAACAAATTCCTTCCAGTAGCACCTTAAAGACCAACTAAGTCAGTTCTTGGTATGAGCTTTCGTGTGCATGCACACTTCTTCAGATACACTGAAACAGAAGTTTCCAGACCCTTCTATATAGTGAAACAGAAGTTTCCAGACCCTTCTATATAGTGATTTTTTTGTTTGCTTTTATTAAGGTGCGGGGAAGAAATCTGAGGCAGAAAATCCCACAAGTGCCTCTTCCCCGTCCTTGGCAGTAAAAATGGAATAATAGCACCGTTATGTAACAACTTGATGCCCTTTTGCAACACCCCACATCTGCCTCACACTGCCTAATGATAGGGCCGGCCCTGACTAGATGTGATGCTCAACACAGAGCTGCTGATCGAAACGGCAGCGTCATGTCAAGTTCCATCACTGTGACAAAAGTCAGATAGTGGACAGCGCAGTGAGGCTGCACTGCATCCTTGACCTCCCTCTGATTGTGCAGTTACTATAGGCTGGGATGGAGAGGGGTGGGGCAACTGTGAGGTCAGTGTGGTGCAAATGTGCTGGTGGAGGCAATCCAGCGCTCCTGCCAGCGCATTTGCACTGCGCTGACCTCACCAGTGTCTCACCCCATCCATCTCTACCACAGTAGGCAGCACATCGTACCATCGCTACTGAGACTCACCCATGTATTCTCCCTACACATCTCCACCCCCAGGAGTGGCGACCAGGAATATTGAGTGTAACAGGGAGATAAAGGTACCCCTGACTGTTAGGTCCAGTCACGAACGACTCTGGGGTAGCGGAGCTCATCTCGCTCTATAGGCCAAGGGACGCGACGTTTGTCCACAGACAGCTTCCGGGTCATGTGGCCAGCATGACTAAGCCGCTTCTGGAGGACCAGAGCAGCACACGGAAACGCCGTTTACCTTCCCGCCAGAGCGGTACCTATTTATCTACTTGCACTTGGCATGCTTTTGAACTGCTAGGTGGGCAGGAGCTGGGACTGAGCAACGGGAGCTCACCCCATCGCAGAGATTCGAACCGCCAACCTTCTGATCGGCAAGCCCTAGGCTCTGTGGTTTAGACCACAGCGCCACCTGCGTCCCTTAACAGGGAGATAGCACAATACAGCTTTGCTTTTAAATGCAAATGGAGGTGAACTTCTTCCCCATAATTATACACAGCTGACATATTCAGTAGCAGACATGTGTCAAGGATCACTTCTTGTTCCTGCGCATCAGGCTGTTTCCCACCACAACATTGTTCTCATATTCAGTGTAGAAGTACATTAGAACCCTGGGTTAATTGTAGGACACCACAGACCTTCCTACAGAAACCACTATCTATTGATGCTCTCCCAGAAAACAATCTCCTAGCAACTATAGATGTACCAGCCCTGTGGACCAACATCCCACTCAGAGATAGACGGAGGGTCACAACCCACAATGATACAGAATAACTGCTATGTCTATTCCCTTATGCCAACAAGTTCATAGGCCAACTTGGAACCTTTTAAGCTGCTCTTTGCTGCCTAAACTACATCAGTGACATTTTTATCTGCTGGATCCATGGGAAGAATGCTCATGAACAATTTCCACCCCTTCCTACACCTGAGCCTGGAAACAACTAAAGCAGGAAATCCACTCTGCAGTCATCACAATGCAACTGTGTACTGGATACCTAAGTCCACTGGTCGCTGCACATAAGTGGCCAGCTACTACCCTGAGCACATCAAATGGTTGACAGTGGTGGGCCAAGTTGTAAGGTTCAAGCACATTTGCTGCAGCCAATCAAGGCCTCTCACCTGGTGGATATATTCAGGTAGGAGCTATTGTCTTTGTTTGTTACTATGGTATGCATTTTTGTGTTTTTACATTGCAAACTGCCCTATGATCCTTGGATGAAGGCCGGTATGAAAATTTAGCAAGTGATGATGATAATAACAATAATATTCATTAAATTAGAATACATTTCCAATGAGAACATTGATTAAAAAACAGCAACAGGCTGGCACCAGGGTCATGAGCCATGCTGAGCCACATGCCTTAGGACCCTCGTACTTATGGGACCGCCCCTCCCGGTATATCCTACGGAGAGCCTCAAGGTCCATAAATAGCAACACCCTAGTGGTCCCGGGCCCTAAGGAAGTTAGATTAGCTTCAACCAGAGCCAGGGCCTTTTCAACACTGGCTCCGGCCTGGGGAAACGCTCTGCCTCATGAGACCAGGACCCAGCAGGATCTGATTTCTTTCCGCAGGGCCTGTAAGACAGAGTTGTTCCACCTGGCCTTTGGCTTGGAGCCAATTTGATTCCCTCCCCCTCTTTCTTTTTTCTTTTTTCTTTTTCCTTTCTCCTGTGATGAGGCTGCATTTTAATATTTTAATGTTTCAATATTTTAATGCTGTATTTTAATTTTGTTCTTAAGTTGTATTCATTCAACTTGTTTTTATTATTGCTTGTTAGCCGGCCTGAGCCCGGCCTTGGCTGGGGAGGGCGGGGTATAAATAAAAATTATTATTATTATTATTATTATTAGGTGGCAGATCAGAAGGGAACCAGATCATACACAGTTCAGCCATCACATGTCTACCTGGCTAGCTTTCCAGTAGGGCTGGGCGATATATCGTCCAAAACTGGTTCGAAGTCCATATCGCGATATCGGTTTTATAACTTTTGACCTGGCAATATAAAATGAATCACGATGTCTGTGTGCTATGCAAAAATCACATGGGGAAAACTGTGAAGCCAGCCAATGCCTCTACATAGCTCCATCCTTATTTCAGACATTGTGCTATATCAGTGTATTGGGATGTTTAGCTGATGATATATCATGATGTTGAAAACCAGATATCTCCCTATTGCCCACCCACAGCTGGTGGGAACCCTGTACGGCTCTCCAGAACATCTGTCCTGCTTTAAACCTGATCAAACATGGCTCTTCTTATCTTTTTTATGTTCCTCTCCAATCCACTAAAAGCCCATCATGTCCACTCTTAGTCATTCTCCCACAACTAAAAAGCTGCAAAGTCTCTCCATGGGATAACTGTTAGACCTGACTTCAACTGCAAAGCTCAATAAATCTTTTCAGTTTGCTCGTGCCCTTACTTTTTGAGAACCCCTAAGCTAAGAGCTTTTGATTGATACTTTATAAACAGGCTTTCTCCGGACGTTGAGGATCCCAGAAGTGAAGAGGGGATTTGCAGGTGCATCGTGGCAGGAGGGAAAGGAGGAAAACACGAGCGCATGAATTGTGCCACAAACATGCGCACTTCCTAGATACTCACGCCAGTTCCAGGTTCACCAGGTTCACCAGGGCTGCCTTGAAATCCTTGAGGGCCCTGAAAAGAAGAGCACAGATACATAGTGGTCCCCTTGGGAAATTCTTCCATCGGCCTCATTTTTTTCTTCCAAACATGAGAGATCATCCAAAAAAGAGGGGAAAGGTTTTGATACTTACAGGAGATCCTGGAGGTCCCGGAGGGCCTCGTGGTCCCATAGGTCCCTATAATAGAAAAAAAAATTAAATTAAGCAATCGTTACCCTCCCAAAAAGAAAGGAAGATACAATCCCAGCACAAGAGATACACTAGGCCCTGGCTGTACAGGCATTAAGAACCAGAGCAGGGCTTCTTCAATGGCTGCTTCTTCTTTAATTCTCCCTCTTTCTTTGTAGCATCCAGGGCTATTTATATTTATAGAAGTCATTCGGCGGTGAAAACACACACACACACACACACACACACACACACACACACTCGCTTTCTCTTGGAAACTGTCCATGTTTACTAAGCCCGAATTTCATTTACTGCTTGCCAAGAAATGCTAGAGATTAGAAATTTCCTGCTGGAAGTCTTGTGGGATCTTGAAGAACAGTAGCTGCTGTCTGTCTTTGCATAATTCAGCTCTCGGTCCAAGTGCAACAGTGACCCGGCCCCTTAAAACAAATCTCTCTATTACTTCCCTGTCCATAATCATCTGTTTCAACTCTTTTGGCACATGGCTTGGGAAGTTCTGGCAAGTGATGCAAAGGCCCAAAGACCTTCTCTCTCTCTCTCTCTCTCTTTAGAAGTCAGTCTTTCCGTTATAGCGGCTTGCTTGAACAATCTTGGAATAGCAGGTCAACAAACGTTTATCAAGTAAGTTAGGCAATAAAATTAATTGATAATGAAAAGAAACGTGGTTTTCTGGAACTCTGGGTACAAAGGAAGGTGGCAGCGATGAGACTTTGATGGCATCAGTCTAGCTTAACATCAGGAATGGATTGGACTCTGTGGGCCTCAATAAAACTATGCTGTTTGGGGTGCAAGCAAAAGCTGTAGTTCCTTTGGGCCAAATGTAGCTATGCTGGTGACTCAGCTACCCTATTTTAAGGGGACAGAAACAGTCCCAGTGTTATTGCAGTGCAGGGATCAGGAAAAAGTGGCCCTGCAGATGTTTCTGGACTACAACTCCCATCATCCCTGACCATTGGCCATGATGTTTGGTGCTGATGGCTGTGGGAGTCCAACAACACTCCAGAGGGTCACAAGTTTCCCCTTCCCTATTGTAGTGTATTATTTTATGCAAACCATCTTGAGCATCCTTCTGAAAATATCAGAAGAGATTTTTTTAAAATAATTTTTTAAAAATAAAATAATCAAATGCTATCTAGCTATCTATCGATAGATCTATACACACGTTGTCAGTGTTACCTTGGAACATTTTATTTACTTTTCTTAACATTTATATATCCCACTTTCCGTCCATCACAGAACCCAAGGCACTGTACATGCGGCTCACATGACCAAACCTAGGTGGTGGCCTCAGGTGGCTTCAAATTGTACCTTGGGAGAGCCTAAATGGTACACGGGGTGTCTGCTTGTCTGTTTTACTGTAGCCATCAGTCAGAGAAACTAATATGGGCTATTAAACACTCTGCATGTCTGGAGTGGAGGTGAGGAATCAAACACATATAGCACCATACCAGATCTACAAATTTAGGGCCATTTGGAAGAGCTCCTGTAACATTTACTCATTGGAAGTCCCACCACTTTCAATGCAACTCAACCCCAAAATGTGCTAAGGATTATGGCCCAGGTGTACATCATACCTAGTTCT
This sequence comes from Podarcis erhardii, assembly GCF_964252035.2. Taxonomy (NCBI): domain Eukaryota; kingdom Metazoa; phylum Chordata; class Lepidosauria; order Squamata; family Lacertidae; genus Podarcis; species Podarcis erhardii. Next base: position 10,108,339 of record NC_138498.1, read on the forward strand.
CAAGATGGCTGAACTCTGACTGGTCTCACTGATGTCTTTCGTAATTTCTCTATTTGCTCTGCAAAATGCATCTTCTGTCAAGCATTTTCCAATGTAAAACGAGGCTCTTGGCCTAGCCTACAGCACATATCCCTCACAGGTTTAACAGAAAGCAGGTGTGGCGGTTAAGTGTGTTGGACTAGGATTGGGTTCAAATCCACACATGGCCACAAAGATCACTGGTGACCTTGAGGGTTGTGGCTGAGGTTAAAATAGAGGGGAGAGGAAGAGGCATGTATGCTACCTTAAGCTCCTAAGAGGAACAGTGGGACATAAATATAGTAATTAACACAAATAAAATATCCATTAGTAGTTGGTCACATTCCAACAATCAAATGTTGTCTTAAAAATCCAATATTATGAATAAGTCTCAGACACCGGCATAAGGCAAGAAGCTGCCGTTAATCACAGCTTCCTATTACATCTGAACAAGAAAACTGGGGTCAACGGCTTTCACACAAGCCAAAATGCAAAGCCATCATTTGAAGATGGTTTCTGAAGCCTGGCTAGCTTGGAAGTCATTAAACGTAGTCCTGGCTCGGACATGACCTGAAGCTATGGTTGTCTATAGCTTCTTGTTTCATCACTCACGCGAAGGAAGGAGTGACACAGCTGTGTGCAGGTACTTGAAGCTCATACCTATCTCTGTTTACTAGAGCAATCTCTGATCAACTGAATGTGACAATTCCCTCTCCGCAGGATAGAATGGCTCCAGAGGGTAGCATTTGCGAAGTTCACAGGACCAATGGATGATCCACCATCAGCCCTAATCAACAGTGTCACCATTCTGTATGGGACACCCACCCAATAAGCCCCGAAGCACCCACCATTTTCAGGGTAAGGCCCAATGAAGCCCTGAGTCTTGCCTGAGAGCCTCAAAACCCTGCAAGGTGGGCACTGTCTGCAGGGAACCTAGGAAAATACCGTTGTGCAAGCGGAGCTAAAAGTCTCTTAACAGACTGTTCTCACCATCACTAAACTACAATCAGTGACACAGTATGGGAGGAGCCACAGGGGCGGTTGCCCCAGGTGCAAATTTGTTAGGGGCGCAAAATTTCAGCACCTGGTGCTGCCTCATGCTTTTGCTGCTGATGGCTTCTCCAAGCGAGCCAGGAAGTGACCTCTCTAGACAACGGAACAGCTCTTTTCTTACTTCCGTGGCTGTAATCTCCTGGGTGACGCGGATGCTATTAGTATGCACATGCATACTCCGTCCATTTCCCTGCCTTCCACCCACCTCCTCTGCATGGGCCCCGGGCGCTGGCAACCCATGTTACGCCACTGACTACAATTGCCAGGATTCTTAGTGGAACATCATCCCACGGCAGCCAACTGCCATAAACCCAATATACCAGGTATATCTGGGGTGAGGAACCTATGGACCTCTACGTCAGAAATTGCCAAACCAAAAGGCTTCCAGTGGCACCCCTGGGCAGGTGCCCGAGACTTTGAGCTTTCATTTTTTAAAGAGCTCTAGCCCTTCGAGAAAGAAAGTTATGAGGTGAAATGTGCAAGTACTTTCTAAGCAATTTCTGTGTATATATTTCATGATACCGAGGAATGCTTCTGGTTGTTATTAGACAGCAACAGCATCTGTGTGTGTGTGTAAGAGAGAGAGATCTCCACAATCAGGGCCAGCAGGACATAGCTGACTTTCCACAGTAAGCATAAGATTGCCAGGAGTGGCTGCCTAGCTAATTTTGTGTTATGCCACACTCCTTCCATGGCAGCCATTTTGTGTCTAGCGCCCACTAGTCCAAAAAGTTGGGCAACTCCCATTGTTGCTGATCATTGGCCGTGCTGGCTGGGTTGTAGTCCAACAATATCTGGAGAGTCACAGCATACCCACCCCTGCAATATACATTTGTCGCACAGACATGAGCTCAAACGACTTGGGGAGACTCTCCTGCTCCTTACCATTGGTCCTTGCATCACTCCCATCTGAGCGCCGCCTGCTTTCTCGTCAAATCCTCCAGCCATCTGAGCACCAAAGTTCTGCAAAGATAAAGCACGGAGAGAATGTGGTCAGTTTCAGTAGAACGTGATGTGATGTGATCTGATGGAGAACATTCACACAATGAGGAATACAAGAAGTCTTTTGAAAAGTCCAGAGTTTCCCGTAGTATCTGATGGGCAAGCATGCCCACATCACAGAGGAAGAAATTAGGGCAAGCTCGTTTTACATTTTTTTACGCTCCTTGGGGACTATACCTCCAGACATAGGGTGATATTTTTAGGCAGAATTTCATCTGGAGAGAAAAAGGAAGGGGGCTTTCTAAGTAGCAAGTTGTATTTTTTTGCCCACCCTATTATCAAGTCATTGTTTTGGTGTTTTCCACAGCAGTAAACAAGCGGGGGGTCGGTCTGCAAGGATAGAAATCAACTTTGTGGTACACAAACTTTCCAACAAGTTATCGAAAACACAAAACACTGTTCATTATATCTAGAGACAGGGTGTCTGGAACACAGAGCTACATCACTGAATCTAAACAATATTCAAGTGCACTTGGAATAATTAGAAAGTGTGGCTTTAAAATGGACACCGACAGGTCAAACGTAGCTCCAAAAAAGCACTGTTATGCATTCTGAAGAGACATCACCTTGCCGACTAAGGTCCGTATAGTTAAAGCTATGGTTTTCCCAGTAGTGATGTATGGAAGTGAGAGCTGGACCATAAAGAAGGCTGATCACCGAAGAATTGATGCTTTTGAATTATGGTGCTGGAGGAGACACCTGAAAGTCCCATGGACTGCAAGAAGATCAAACTTATCCATCCTTAAGCCCTGAGTGCTCACTGGAAGGACAGATCGTGAAGCTGAGGCTCCAATACTTTGGCCACCTCATGAGAAGAGAAGACTCCCTGGAAAAGACCCTGATGTTGGGAAAGATGGAGGGCACAAGGAGAAGGGGACAACAGAGGACGAGATGGCTGGACAGTGTTCTGGAAGCTACCAGCGTGAGTTTGACCATGGGGTCTCGAAGAGTCGGGCACAACTAAATGACTAAACAACAACAATGCATTCTGAGGAGAGCAGAACAACCCCATCAGATTTATTTATTAATCCTATTATGAAACCATTAAATACATCTCTATACAAGGATGCATGTCCAAAGGCAGTGGTGGAGCGTCTGCCCACCAGTTTGACCCAGTGGCAGAGCTGGGTGCAAGGTGTACAGCAGCTGAGGAGGGTGGATGGCAGTGTTGGCGCCCATTCTCCTGTTCAAATCCCCTGGGTCAGGCCTGAACTGGGGGCTGAGCTGCGGCCGAGCACAAGCGCCCAGTCAAGACTCAGCTCCTTCTCACTCAGAGCCAGGCTCTGATGAAGGAGCCTGCTGCGGGGGCCCCTGTTTGCACCCCCTCACAAAATTGTGCTCTGAGCCACGGACCCCCACAGACACCACCCCACGCTACGCCTCTGTCCAAAGGTGCAACCTCAAGATCAGTTACTCCTTAAAACATTTTAACTCTACCTCCGTGTCCACAAAAGACTGAAATGGGAAGAACGGACCTTTTTCACTCTTTTCAATGGGTGTTTTCATACAGAGTAGGAACTCTAATGTTTACCAGTAGTGACTCAGTAAATAATGTGTATTGTTGGCTACCCTATAGGAACCTGGAGTAAAGGAATATGACTTGGTGAGTGTGGAGTAACATTCAAAAATCAGGGTTAGTTACTGCAATCAAAGAACAAGAACACATTCTACACATTAATATCCTCCAGTATGCCAGTCTTTGATATTGTTTAGGTAAAGGGACCCCTGACCATTAGGTCCAGTCGTGACTGACTCTGGGGTTGTGGCGCTCATCTCGCTTTATTGGCCGAGGGAGCCGGCGTACAGCTTCCGGGTCATGTGGCCAGCATGACTAAGCCGCTTCTGGCGAACCAGAGCAGTGCACGGAAATGCTGTTTACCTTCCCGCTGGAGCGGTACCTATTTATCTACTTGCACTTCGTGCTTTTGAACTGCTAGGTGGGCAGGAGCTGGGACCAAACAACGGGAGCTCACCCTGTCGCGGGGATTCGAACCACTGACCTTCTGATCGGCAAGCTCTAGGCTCTGTGGTTTAACCCACAGTGCCACCCACGTCCCACATATTGTCCCACATATTGATACTGTTTACATGCCCCTAATAGCAATCAAGTGTGGGTTGCAAAAAATATATACAGTCATTAAACTACGTTAGTGTAGTGTACCTCAAACATGGGCCTGCAGATGTTTGACTACAAATCCCATCATTTCTGACTACTAGCCAAGCTGGCTGGGGATGATGGGAGTTGTAGTTTAGCTCCACTAAGTTCCCTGGGACTTCTTCCCAGGTAAGAGGATATAGGATTACAGCTTTAGCGACTCTAAAATACAACCTTAAGGAAATGCACTAATGGAATGTCTGCCTTTGTCCAGACCTGCCACTGTCCTGATTTGATTCATAACCTGACACAAAATCAAAACCTGCTCAGTCCTAGCAACACTGTCACTGCAACCCATTGCTAACTGGCTTCCTCAGCTGAAAATTACAGTTCCAAAAATTTCCCTGAAATAGACACAACTGGTTGGTGTAGCCATTAATCTGCTGGGGCTAATAAAGGCCACCAGACCTAACGGCTCTCAAAACTAGAGTTGCCTAGACAAGTTGGGTGTAATTAACTAGGAATGAATTTAAGGTGCTTTGCAGAGGAATTTACAAATGTATTTTGGACCTACAATGGAGTGTGGAGATAGGTATGCTTAAGACTACAGAAATCAGTGGACTTATGAACATCTAATTATATATTGGGCTGTCGATCAAAGTCTATAGACAGTGGTGAGCCCTGATGATGATCCTCCTCCATTCTCTAGCACAGTAGATTTCTACCTTGAGGGAACCTTTTCCACATCAGCTGATTGTAGGGGGTTGGACTAGATGACCCTTGGGGTCCCTTCCAACTCTAGAATTCCATTATTCTATTATCTCCTGCGAAATTATCTATGCCCCTGCCACAGAGCCCCAGTGCATTAAAAAGTATTCTATGACATCTCACAGTTAGGAAAAAAGCCGCAGCCCAGCCTGTTGAGCAAACTATCAGTCTTGCATGAACTGAGAATGTATTGCTATGAGTCGGGGGGGGGGGGCGGGGGAGCAGGCTGTATGCCAAGACCCTTCTAATTCCTAGATCCAGCAAGTGTTAATATCTAAGGAAGGATTCAAATGGTTGGAATGGCCAGAAAAGTTTTTTTGATAATGGCCCTCTAAATATAGGTCATTAAGGTATCAAAGGAAGTCGCTCTGTGCCAGACAAATGGGGGGGGGCTCCCTCAACTCACTATTTGTTAGTTAGAAAAGACAAAGGCCAGAAATGAGTTGTGTAAGGGTAAGATAGAAGCTGGAGGAAGAAGCAAGCTGAAGCCTATGAAAGAGAGAGATGCCTGATTTCTGTGGCTACAGAGAAGCAAGACCCGCTTGGGGTGTCAGTGCTGTGAACCCATCCATCACAGGCTCAGGTTGTTTAAATAAAGCATATGCCACAGGGTCCTCGTATCTACAGGACCGCCTCTCCTGGAGTGCCCCACAGAGGACCTTAAGGTCCATGAATGACCATAGTTTAGAGGTCCCAGGCCCTAAGGAAGTCAGACTATCCTCCACCAGGGCCAGGGCCTTTTCAGTGATGGCTCCGACCTGGTGGAATGCTCTGTCCCATGAGACTAGGGCCCTTCAGGATTTAACCTTCTTCTGTCGGGCCTGTAAGGCAGAGCTAGTCCACCTGGCCTTTAATTTGAATTCAGCCTGATCTTTTATTTCCCTTCTCTTCCTTCCCCCTCCCCCTTTTATGAAGATCACCCGCTCTGAGACCCCACAGCTAATTCTCCCCTGGCCTCCTCTCTGGCCCAAGTAGGACCAATTCAGCCAGCTAGCCCTGGGGATTATCTGATTTTTGATTTTTGAATTTCATTGTTATTCATGTTTTTATACTGTATTTTATGCTGCTTTTATAATTAAGTGTTTTAAATTTGTTTTTAGCCACCCTGAGTCCAGTTTTTGAACTGGGAAGGGCGGGGTATAAATAAAAAAATAAAAATAAAATGAAGACACTGTACCTCATTCCAAAGCAAACACAAATGCCTGGGTAAATGCCTGGAACCCCTGGAATCTCGCACCGCTCAGAGATAGGGGTGGCGTTTTTCTAGAGAATACCCAACACTCCCTTGCAGATGACTTCTGGCAAAATAAGCTTTGCAGTGAATAGTTAGGCAACGTTTCAAGGGATTCTGATTTGTTACAGAAACGCGTGTTATTGTGGGGAGGGGGTATTTCCAGAGGACACCCCAGAACAAGGTTTGAAAACCACAACTCTAATGGCAAAAGAAGGTAATCTAGGCCATTGAAAACCCAGCAGTCTGTTGTACTCTGAATATGTGGCATTTTTTAGGTAGCATATTATGCATGCTGAACTGAATTAAGGCTTATTGCAGAGTTAGAACACCAGGAATTCTTGGTAGGTAGCACAGTGAAAGAGCTCTTTTCATTCTGTAACCACACATGAAATGTGTGTGTGTTTGGGGGGGGGGGTTGAATCTAGCAGAGGATACTCACTCCACCAAGGCCAGGGAGACCTGGAGGTCCAGGAGGTCCTGGGGGTCCAGGGTTGCCAGGTGTACCAGGTTCGCCATCTCTGCCACGTGGTCCAGGAGCACCCTATTTGGAAAAAGGAAGAAAAACGTCCCAAGGAAGTCAGATCATAAACCACTATATCATCTCATCCAAGATTACACGGGAAAAACCATGTTTTAAAACGACAAGGGCACACGGTCCAATTAACCCTCATAATTGGTGTCGCGCATCTTATACAGTCCGAATCTAGACACGTCTACTCAAAAGTAAATCTCACCGAGTTGGCCTGAGGGTTCACAGGATTGCGAACTTGGTTAAAATATTGCTAAGTCTTCTCTGTGTATTAACAGCCCAGTCCAAATAATTGTTATGCTGACAAATGTAAAAATGCTCAGCAGTGAGGCCAGTACATGCTACTGCTCTGTGTATAGTTACGATGGCACAACAGTCAGTTTTTCTAGGGAAAAAACTGTTTAGGATGCAGGAGATGGCCCTAACGGACCCTTCGGTTGTGCGCATTTGCGTCAATTCCAAACTGCTTTGGGAAGCCCCTTTCTTCTTTAAAATTGAAAAAGACTGATTTTTGAAACTTCTAGTCTAAGCCCCTGCCCAATACACTGAATTCAAAGCTAGAGACCCTCTCACTACCTGACAGGTGTCTCTCCTGTCTCTGCTGGAATATCTCCAACAAGAGAGAGGCCACCTACCGAACCTGGAGCTGGTTCCACTATCAGACTGCTGTGACCATTAGCAGAATCTACCCCCCTGTAACATAATCCTATTAGATTGCAGAGTGGTTTAACAGTCAATTGTTCTTCCCAGGGAACTCTGGGAATCTGTAGGCCCTGTGAGGTGAACAGGGGTCTCCTAGCACCCTTAACAAGCCACGGTTGGGGGAAGCCTTGACTGCTTTAAAGTGGTGTGATGCTACTTTAAATGTATAGTGCAGATGTGACCCTAGTCTTGCCCTTTGGGGCAGCAGAGAACAACCCTTTGCCTCCTTCTATGTGATTTCCACCCCCTCATCACTTTTGCTGCCATCCTCAGAACCCATTTCCAATTTGTCTACCTCCTACTTAGAGTAAGTACCCAACATTGGGTGCAGTAGTTTAAATGAGGCTGGGACAGAGCAAAGCGGAACTATTGCCATATTTTTCGCTCTATAAGACGCACCAGACCATAAGACGCACCTGGTTTTTGGAGGAGGAAAACAAGGGAGGGATTCTGAATCCCAGAAGCCAGGACAGCAAGAGGGATCGCTGCGCAGCCTGCATTCGCTCCATAAGACGCACACACATTTCCCCTTACTTTTTAGGAGGGAAAAGTGCGTCTTACAGAGCAAAAAAATACGGTACTTCTCATGACCTCAAAACTATGGGCCTATTGAGTCATGCTAAAATAGAAACATGTTCTCCGACCAAAAATGTGATGCGTACAGGGACTTGTTTCACATGCTAGGGATGGCCCCATCCATTCAACAGAGACGGCCAAGGAACAAAGATGTACAAAAGAATACTACAGCCCTGGACGCTCAACGAAAGGGATGCTCGACAAAGCGTTGTTCTGTGCATGCGCGAAGCGCGATTTAGCACTCTGTGCATGCGCGAGCAGCAAACCCGGAAGTAACCCATTCTGGTAATTCCGGGTTTGCCGCGGATGTTAGACGAAATGGACCCTAAATGGGGCGGACTCAAAACGAGGTACCACTGTACTTCCTCCCTAGGGTGGGAAGAAGAGGGGAACTTGTTCTGCCTAGCAAGCTAAAATGCTTACACTGATGGAATGATCAGCATAACACAATGCTGAATTCCTCCAAAAATATTTGCCTAGTTGCCTATGGCGAGCAAGCATTGTCTCCAGGCAACAAGGCAGAAAAGCTCTTCTGAATTCAGAAACAAGTTGTATTTATTTCTGCTTCAGACCTTCGATGTACCACAAAGAGCCGTCATAGTTGTCTGTGGGAAGGTGAGGCAGTAAGGCAACTGTGTGGGCATGCAACTTTTGCAGATTGGTTTATCTCACATAGGCACAAATCTTATATTTAATACTCCAGGTACACTGCTCAAGGTGGCATAGACAATCCTCTCCCACCATGCTCCACTCCAGCCTCTCCCCCCCCCCAATTTTACCACCACAAAAACCTTATGAGGAATGTTAGACTGAATGATAGCAACTGGCCAAAGGTCAGGCAGCAAGTTTCATGGGTGAGGGGAACTTGAACCCAGTTCTTCCCAGTCCTAATCCAACTAACCATTTCATCACTCATTCTCGTTTGAAAAAATACTCCCTGACTCAACTAAGCACAAAAAGCAGACTATTAAGTGCTCATCTTGTACCCTCTATAACTAACTTTCCAAAATCAACACTTTAATGTGCATAAATCATCAAGATACCCCTGACTTGAAGAGATGACAGGTTTGGTATTTTAAAAACTAGCAAAGCCAAGACTTGAGAATGGAAGTCAGGTGCTTTCAGTCGTGATGTACAATGCAATCCTATACATGTTTCCTGGAGAGTAAGTCCCATGGTGTACAAAGGGACTCACTCCCTGGAAAGCATGCATAGGACATAGCTGTCAACTTTTCCCTTTTCTTGCGAGGAATCCTATTTGGAATGAGGGAATTTCCCTTTAAAAAAGGGAAACGTTGACAGCTATGGCATAGGATCTCAACCTTAATCCTTTGCCCAATGTGTGAGAAGTTGGCATTACCTTTTCTCCTTTATCTCCGGGTTCTCCCCTTGGTCCTTGTTCACCTGAAGGTCCCTTAAGCAGGTGGAGACAAGAGACTCAGTTAGTTATTTTGGTGAACATTTCCCTCCAAAACATTTAAATATCGTAGCAGAAGAGCTCAGTTCCCTACCTGTGGTCCAGGGGGTCCTCTTGGTCCTACAACCTGGACAGGAAAGAGCGAGAAAGAGAGAAAAAGCTGGTTATGTTGGAAGCACATTTTGTTTTGACAGCATTCAAGGGATGAGAAAGGCGGACACAGAAAGTGTAGCACTTACATCTTTAATATCGCCAGGTTCTCCTTTTTGTCCCTGCAAAATGCAAAAGTGTGCACAAGGTTTAACAGGACAACGGAACAAAACACCAAAGCCAGTCTTCCCCTACACACAAATGAAGCCCTGTGTTCAACTCATGCACAATGTTGACATTCTATCTAGATTCCCTGCTTGAAACACTGCGCAACTGTAAGCAGGCCTGTGTACTTGAAAGGGGTAAAGAACATCTGGGCCCCAATTTTGCACAAGAGGTATGCATAAACTTAGCCTAAGTTTTGAATGGCCTTATTTAAGTCAATGGAAGTATTCATTGCTTTTAAGTTAAGGAAACATTTCGGCTTTTTCACTAGGTCTGGGATATGAGAAGCGCAGTTCACATTTCATGCCCATGAGACAGCTCGGCTCTGCAATAATTCACAATAACCATCTGTTGCAGTAGCTCCACTGGCTTCTCCAGATTTCTTTCTGTTCTTCGTGGGGGACGGGAAATGAGGTACACCCTACATGCCAAATGAATGCGTGCAGCAAGCGACTGACAGGGCAGCCGACTGACAGCCTCTTGATATTCAGAAATCAGCAGGCAAATCATTTTAGGACATCTTGAGCAGTAAGAATTATTGCCCTGTTAATGCCCTCCACTGATATGCCACCTTTTTAAGAAAAGCAAAGGCAAGAGTCGAAATACTGAAACTATAAAAGAAATCTACAGGTCAGATCGCTGTCAAAGGCAACAGGAGCTGACGCCACAAGTAAAATTTGGCACCTCCTAGGGGGCAATTAAATAAAGCCATGGTTATTAACAGCATTCAGTTGCCTCACCTTGGGGCCAGGTTGCCCTGTTAAGAAAAAATGGGGGGAGGGGAGAGAAAGAAAGCATCAGAACTATGTTGCCATAAATCATATGAACATTATAGTACTTTCAGCCATACGCATGAGATGCACACAATAAGACAAAGGGGAGCCGGAAAATAAGGAAGAGGCTCTGTGACTCGGTGGTGGTGGTGAGGAGATGCTGTGCTTTTCTAAACCCATCCGCTGTGCTGGAGATGCTGCCGCCCCAGGAAAATTATAGGCACAGGACTTTTACACTTGGAACGAAAGCCCCATGCAAAGTGGCAGAGCAGGAAAGCACAGACGGAATAATAGGATTCCAAACCAATCGCTGCATGTTCAAAGCCATTCTGCAGGAGCACTCAGTTTAATTCCATTTTGCCCCATTTGGAATTAAGTGTTCTGTTTATCGAAGCAGCAGCAGCAGCAGCAGTGCACATTCGGCCATGATCCTGCACACAAGTATGCATGCCTAAGGCTGCAAGCCTATGCAGACATATTTGGGACTAAGTCCTACAGAACTTAGTGGGAGTTTCTTCCAAACAAATGTGCCCAGCGTGCAGCTGCAAGTCTCACTGAGTGATATGAGACGGATTCCAAACCTAAGCTCACTTCCTTGGAAGAAAATCCTCACCGAAATTACAAATCAGTTGGACTCGTCATCAATTAAGCATGATTAGGATCAAGCTGTTAAGCCATCGCAAATGTGCACAGAACAACAAGTTTTAGAGGAAAGCATGCTTTTCATGTTTGTCTGTTTTTTAAAGCAAGAGTGACACAAAATGCAGAAGTTAAAAGCCACATTCAGCTTAATAGCAAATAAACATTTTGCAGGAAGGGACACAGTTAACTTTTGCAAGGCTCAACCCTTTACTCATTCTGGCTGCCTCACACTGTCATTTGTTTTACTTTTTGAAGTAGAGGAGCCTCAATGGTAAAAGGGTTAAAAAAGGCCACTTCTAATTGTAACATGACTCCTGGGATAGAGAGAAGGCGGTCACATTACACACACATACAAAAAGAACACAGTTTTGGGAACCTGAAATAATGCTGGATTCTTTCCTTGCATCGACTAAAAATCACAGTCACTTTGCTAACCATGCCTCCTGGGCAGCACTTTTGAGACATAGCAAAGCACTATTAATCACCCCCAGTATCTCAGGTATGAAAGCTAGCCCCTACCCCCTCGCTTCCTGACTGTCTATTTTCTCACAAGGCTAAATCTTCTGAGAAAGTGGTTCTGAGACCACTTTTTTTTAAAAGAAAATAAAATCTCAGAGTCCCTTAAGGCAGTAGCATCAAGGGGCTCCAAAGGCAGAGGGAGTAAAACGTGGTTGGGGGGGGGTGTATCTGCCAACATATTCCATAGTTTTACACTGCAGCTGGTTCCCCAAAAAGGAGGATAGTGTTTCACTCCTACTAGCTCCAAGGCCTACACTCTGCAAGAAGTTTTTTCACATCTCTGGCCAGCACATGAAATGGAAATGGCTGAAGAGCAGTGCACGATGGGTGCAATCCAGAAAAAGCAGGCATGCCAAAGTCACGTTGACATTAATGGGATTAAGAAATGCTCAAATTCCATTGATTTCAATGGGATTTAGGTGCATATTACTTGGAGGGGTGGAATGTACTGGAGGCACTTATTTTAAAGCACTATAATTTACCACCAACATTCTTATTATCACTACTGTATTTAGCTTTCTCTGGATTGCACACAATAAAGTTTGTGCAAATCCCACTGATTTAAGTGGAGCTTTACATGCCCCTAATGTGCTTAGGATGGGACAACTCACGTTTAGAAGACCCCATTAAGGGGGGAAAGGTTTAATTTGGTGGTTTAATGACACCTTTCTCGTCTGAGTGAAACTGTAAAGGAACTTTCCTTGTCCAGCTCACCCTGTAATTTCTGACACTGAAATCACAGCTAAACACGGTGCAGTTGGGGGGAAGACTTCTCATTTCCTTCATGCTCACAAAAATATATACAGCGATGGCAAGTGGGCCACAGAAAAGCTTGATTCAAGGCTGCATGTCTGAGGATCTGGTACTTTACCAGACCAGCCTTTTGAAAATAAAAATAAACCATTTATCTGGTCACTTCTAAGGAGTAAAACTTTTCTCCAGGGGACCAGACAGGAAATGTTTTGTAAACTGGCAGATTTTTTTTTTTTTTTCCTTTTAGCCCATCAGTGTGTCACAAAGACAGATACACGCGGCTAGTAAACAACTGTGGGCTACCTATTTTATGGGCTTGCTTACACGGACAAGTTAATCTTTTGTCAATACTGCTATCCATCCAAGTTCCTTCCCATAAACTATGACTCGAATAAGAGGATAAGCCATATTTTCTGCACCTGAAACTGCTTTACCAACTATGAGAAGTAGCCTTTCCTAGCAGTTGCCTTCCCATGGATGCTGCAGAGCTTTTTGTGGTTTGCATCCATGGCCTTTAGGAAACATCCCCCCCACCCCACCCCCTTTTGCTATTATCTCTCAAGTAATTTATTTATATGGAATGGAAATAAATAAATTACGACCACTGGCGGCGGGCTGGTCAGTTGGGCAGGTGGGGCAACACTCTCCGAAGCCTAACTCAGGGTTGGGACAGTCTCTCAGTTCTTCGCAGATTATGTTGTCGCAGAGGACAGTCCCAGTATCACAGACACAGATCCGGCAGCGCTCAGGTTTCCACACATCTTTATCGCTATACCTCTGCCCATTCTGTACACAGCTGCCTGCCTCCTCTGTGCCAGAAGGGGAGGGAAAGAGCAGGGAAGGGTAGGGGGACAAAGGAGGCAAAAAAAGGAAAAAGAGGAAAAGAACCAGAAAGGAGGGGAGAGAGAAAGAAACAGGGTAATAACATCAGCATTGGTTATAGCAATCCTAAGTAATGAGCACAAAGGTGGCCTCTTCTGTTCCAGACTGGCTCCAGTCAAGGAGCTCTCTCCATCTTCCCCAGATTTATGATATTTTGGCAGTGTTATCCAGAAGCAAAAAAAAAAGGGGGGGCTTAGTAATCTGCTCTCTCTCTCCCCCCCCCTCACACACACACACAAATACAAAGACCCCTCAGTTCTCACAATGCTGGTTTGAGATCCTTTACAGGACACTACAGAACAGGGATGGGGAGCATGTGGCCTTCTCAACAGCCCAAACTAGCATGGCCCCTTATGGTGATAAAGGATGATGGGAGTCGTAGTCCAACAATGTCTGCAGGGCCAGGGGCTCTTCTGCAACCCTGCTGTAGAATCATGGAGGTTTTCTTCCTATAAGATCTCTGGAGCTCCAGACAGGACATAGCTTTACTTTGGTTGCTCCTCACAACACACCCTTTGTGAGGTAATTCTCATTGAGGTAAGGGCTAGGCAAGGGTCATAGCTACTCGCCCCCCAGTTGCCTCTCTGAGAGATGAACGGGATTTTGAACCTGGCTCTGCCACAGTGTGAAACAATAACACTCTGCCCGCTGTGCCACTCTGCCTGGGTGCGTGTGGAATGCCACTTTCAGAGAGGGCACCTGGCAAATTCTAGACCCAATTCTGCCTTGGCCTCAACGTCAGCGCATCTTTTAACAGTTGTCATACACACCTCTGTCCACAGCAGCACGAATGCTGAATTGGAAGATGATGGGGATGCAGAGGAGAACAAGTGTCCCAAACAAAAAAAAATCTGGTGTTTAAAAGTCTCCGGAAGGCCTACATGCTTGAGCCCGGTCTGGCACTACTAGCTCTGCAGCTTGAATTCTTGGGTGCACTTCTGGTGTGCAAGAAATTCAAACCGATCGGCCATTTCTTAGTCTGAACAGCGTTATACTAGGCCACACAGTTGATTTCAGGTTTGAAACCTCTGGCCAAAATGGCAACTGCCGCCACCTGGCAATCGTGAGGAAGGGGTGATGCTAGAGACCCTTTCAAAATGCTACTCATCTGCTTCTCATCTGGAACGCAGACAGCAGAGTGCGCCTACAAAGAGCAACGACCCTATCTGACTCTCTGTACGTGCAGAAAAGGACTAAAGCTGTTTTTCCAATTAAAAAAGAGTGAGTGGTTTGGGTTTCTTTAAGCAGCAGTAGACAAAATTGATGTGAGATCTTGAAACTGGCAAGGGGAGTGCATTTTGGAACTGGAAGGCACAAGTAATAGATGGCAGAAACCCCGGTGCTCTAACCAGAAGAACTGACCATGTTTATCCCCCATTAGGAGACTTAAATAGAAATGATCGTGGTGGGGAAGAGGTCACTAGAAACCCATTAAAAATGTGCCCCTTTGGCACATGCTTTCCTCTTCCCCACCCCCCACTTTCTAAAACACATCCTAGTGAAGGCTTGACAGCACCAGCAAGATGACAGGGGGCTTATTGTGCCCTGAGCAGGGGGAGCCTGCAGGAGCCCAAGGGACCCACGCACTCATGAATGGCCCTTTTCTCGAGTGCACAGAGAGCGCGATTCACATGGCTCAGTTAGGGACTAGTTTAAATAAATATGGGCAGCATTTCAGCATCTGGAAGCTATTGCCGCCAAAGGCAAACAAATGGTTCATAGAGCGGGAATTGAGCTCGCTCCCTGACCTGGGAGCACACTTTAAAAATAAAATAAAAGACATAAATACAAGACGAGACTCCCAAAAGGCAGGCTAAGGTAACAGTGAGCGAAAAAGCAATGCTACAGGCAAATCCACTCTCGCCTTAGCTCATAAGAATGCAACAATAGGCCCTTTTTAAAAAGGTAAAGGGCGATATCTACGCTCCCTTACTTGCCCACACACCTCTGAAATTCAACGCTTGACCTGAAATCGCTGGACAGAATGAAGGGAAAATGCAGCTAAGCTGCACTGCTGTGCGGTCAGGCCAGCTGATCACAATTGTCTAAACTTTAAAGAGAAGCAAAGGCACCTGACTGACATAACACAGCACCTACCGAAGAGATGGTCAAGGACAACTCTCCACAGGGCACCCCAGCTCCTGGCTGAACCCAGAACCTTTTCAAGGGGAGGCTGGTCATGGGGCAGAGCCTAACCAGTAATCTTCTCACGGAGGATGAATGGGAGAAAACCAGAACTGGTGACACCACCGCCGCTTGGCTGCCCTTACCAGGTACACTGCCCCACCTCCCGCAACTGGCCCTTTCTGCTACTAACTTGGAAAACTAAACTGCAGAGATTTGCTCCACATGACCAAAAAGGAATTCAACTCCTTGGCCTCCCCCTGTCTTTTCCCCCCCTTCTTTTTCTGGAAGCTCGAGCTGAGAAAAATAAAGCATGGCCTGTGATCCAAAGCAAGAGGCCTCCCTCCACCCTCACCCTGCTTTTCGAGCTCTATTCCCTGCAATTGATTTACAGTCTGGAGCATACGGAGGCAGGCGTGGAATTCGAGCAATAGGGAACCTACCCAAAGAAATGAGCTTTTTTTAAAAAAAAAAAAAGGAAAAAGTTCTTTCTACCTAATAAAGTTTCCATCTTCTATCCCTGAATAATATCCCAGACAACAAAAGCTTTCTGGGTAGGGGGGAAGGGAGAGCCCTGATTGTATGGTTGCTGTCTTTCATAGTATCACATTTTGCGATTATTTTGTAATTCATTCGAATATATATATATTCTAATATATATATATATGCAATGTGAATGGGGGGAGCAGGGAAAGGACATTGCCACAAGGAAGAAACTGCTGTATCTTCCACCACCTAATTTAAGAGAAACCATTTTTTCCCTGGGTTTAAATTTTGCATGCATGTGCTGTTCATGCATATATTGGGGGGAGGTAGGAGAGGGGGAGAGAGATGGAGAGAACAGAGCAAACTAGACTGATGTGTCTCTGGAATGCTTTGCACCCTTCAGGTGGCCTCTTGAGTGGGGGGGGGGATTTTTCCCTTCTGCTCCTTTCAACAACAACAAAAAAAATCTGTTAGCTATCAAATTCCCCGGGCTCTCCATCTGCACCTTACCCCAGCATCCCTAACTGAATTGGGGGAGGGAGCAAAAGGGGAGGACAGATTTTTTTCTGCACAGAGATCTTTCTTTGTAAAAAAAGAGAAAAAAGGGGGGGGAAGGCAAAGAGTCTTGCTTGTCTAACCCCAATGTTCTCTTTTGTCTGGATCCCCCTTTGAACCCATCGCCACCACATTCAGTTAACTCTTTCGCTGCCGCCACAGGCAGAAAGTGCATTTCCGCCACTTTCTCTCCGTCTTTCTGACTTAGGAGGATAGAGTCCTGGATGGAATATAATGGTTTGGCCGGCTCTTTAAGTGACCTTATCCCCACGTCACCCCTTTCCCCGAAAGGCCAATGGCAGAAGAAATGGGGAAACCCTGGGATTGTGCTAAGTGGAGCTCTCTTCTCAACCAAGCAGGCAGCACAGTGCAGCCTCCCCCTCAACAGGCATATCAGTATCTCATACCAAAGGAGATGATGGAGAGAAGCTTTTTATGGGAAGGAAAGAATCTGGTGAGCAAAGGGGAGAAATCCAAGCACAGGAAGGCTGTCAAGGCCAACTCGGAACAGAAAGTTTAATTGTGCAAACCCTCAAAACTCTCGGTCTTTGCTCCAGATCTTTCTTTCTGAACACCTCTTCCCTCCCTGTTATTTCCCCACCTCATCCGGATAGGTTTTCTTTTCGCCCTCTTTCAGAAGGAGGAGCAGCAGCAGGAGATGAAGAAGATGGAGAAGAAGAAGAAGAAGAACGGTGCAACTTACGTATATCCTCATCCTGACATTTGACAACTGCTAATAAAATGACTTGCGTGGCTGCTAGGAGCACTAGAGTCCTTGAATCCACAAAGCTGAACATGTCTAAATGTTAGACATGCAGGACCTTTGCGGGGAGGAGGGAGGTGGTGCTGGTGGTGGTGATGGTGGTGGTAGTTCCCCCAGTGGCTACCGAGCCTTCATGCAGCCGATCCTCCCTTTTCTTTGGAAACAGCAGGAGAATCCAAAGTCCCCCCCGGAGGCCCAGCAGAAAGTCCCTCTGCTGCTGCCGTCGTGTGCTCCGGGCTGAGGCACCGCGGCTTTATGCTCCCCTCTGCCTTCTAGCAGCCAGCGTATATGCCCAGGTCCCCGGTCCCCCCCCCCCCTGCCCCCCAGCTGAGCTGTAACCTGAGCCCCGAGCCTTGTCCCCGACGGTAGAGACCCCTCCCCTCCTGGCCCATCTCAAGTGCAGCAGGAGCCCTGCAAGCCAAAACGGGTGGCAACCGGGTGGGAGGGAGGGAGGGGTCTGTGGCTCCTTCCCCCCCCCCTCGAAACACCCATCTCGATACCTCGACGGCGGGCGGATCCGAAGTGAATCACTCCCGCCACCGGGAGAGTGCAAGTGGCAGAGCGCTCCCGGGTCGCTCCGCTTCTCCACGCGCAAGAGCCGGCTGCTTCTGGACTTTCGTCTACTGCGCTAAGCTCCTCTCCCTCCGCCTGGGAAGAAGCAGGGACCAGGATGAGTCCCCCCGGGGTAGTTGGGGGGGGGGGTCCGGGGAAAAGCCACGCAAACGGAGCCAGGATCAAGAGGGGCATCGGGGAACACCGGTGGCTGCGCCTCTGCACCTGCTCCAGAGTTTGCAGCGGGTCCGGTTTCACTTCGGATTCTCCCAGACGGCGCGGCTCCCCGGCTTTTCCGCCAACGAGGAGTGCGGGGAACACCTGCCGCCTTCGTGGTGTAGGTTTTCTAACGCCTAACTACACAAATACACCCCGTTTTGCAGCCCCCCCACCCCCCCAGTGGTTTCACCCCCAGCCTCCAATTGCACCGTTGCTCTCTTCGCTCTCACAATTCGGAGCTGATTCGCGCTATTTCCTTTTCCTCGCTTCGCTTTGCAAACTATACCGATCCAACCCTCTCCTCCTTTCCATCGACCTTTCTCACTATGCCTTTCTCGGGATTTTTACACACACACACAAAGTGCATGGTGGCTCTCCGGCCTAAAGGTGTGAGATCGTTTTTAAAGATCAGGTCGCGCAAAGATTCCTGGACAACTCTTCCCACCAGAAGCAGGAAATCAGTTTGAAGACAACCCATTGCAGCGCCGCTACTGCATGGCGACGGGTGGAAGGGTTGTGTCTTTGGCAACGAACCCGAGGCCAGACAGGCGGATACAAGTGTGTATTATTATTATCAAGAGGCTCGGAGTCCTCTTGATAATTGGGACGGATACAGGATTCCTCCGTTAATGCGCAACGCTAGACAAGGGGCATCGTGCCTTGATTCCGGCGTCTGATTATTGATCGATTTCCCATCCCAGCCCGCCTCTTCCTTCTTTACCCCCGCCCCGTACTGGAATCTCCTGGGGCAGGAAACAGGAGGAGAGGTGCGCAAGTCTGGCGGGTGGAGGAGGAAAAGACGGTGCAAAAGCACGCGCCACACCCCTATGCATGGGTTTACTCGGAAGTAAATCCCCCTGAGAAAGGGGCTTACTCTCGAGGAAGCGCGCGCAGGATCGCACCAGGATCGCATCTCTTGCAGGGCGCAAGTGCTTACTAAAGAAGCGTGCGTCGCGCCCTGCTTTCGGTGGCGTCGCCGCGCAAATGCCCTAAAAGGGCGCAGCCGCCAAGGAATCCCCTTGCGCACGTGGCTGGCGCGTAGGGATCCAATGAGAGCGCTCCAAAAGAGACCCGCCTTTGCGGATGGAGGGAAGATTCCCTCGTTAGGAAATGCTGAGTGAATAGGTCAGTGGTTTTCAGCCAGTCTGCCGTGGTACCCTGGGGTGCCTTGAATGTTGGGCATGGGTGCCACGGCAACACTGGCCTCTGTCCCTCTTTCCTTCCCTCTTCCCCTGATGCCCTCTCCTGTCTCTACTTCCCAAAGGCTTCCCAAAGACTGGGAGTGGCCACTGGGACCACATAACACCGGTCCTGAGAGATCTGCATTGGCTCCCAGTACGTTTCAGAGCACAATTCAAAGTGTTGGTGCTGACCTTTAAAGCCCTAAACAGCCTCGGTCCTGTATACCTGAAGGAGCATCTCCACCCCCATCGTTCAGCCCGGACACTGAGATCCAGCGCCGGAGGGCCTTCTGGTGGTTCCCTCACTGCGAGATGTGAGGTTACAGGGAACCAGACAGAGGGCCTTCTCGGTAGTGGCGCCCGCCCTGTGGAACGCCCTCCCTTCAGATGTGAAGGAAATAAGCAGCTATCTTATCTTTAAAAGACATCTGAAGGCAGCCCTGTTTAGGTAAAGGTAAAGGGACCCCTGACCATTAGGTCCAGTCATGACCGACTCTGGGGTTGCGGCGCTCATCTCACTTTACTGGCCGAGGGAGCCAGCGTACAGCTTCCGGGTCATGTGGCCAGCATGACTAAGCCGCTTCTGGTGAACCAGAGCAGCGCACGGAAACGCCGTTTACCTTCCCGCCGTAGTGGTACCTATTTATCTACTTGCACTTTGACGTGCTTTCGAACTGCTAGGTTGCAGCCCTGTTTAGGGAAGTTTTTAAGATTTAATGCTGTATTGTTTTTTAACACTCAATTGGAAGCCGCCCAGAGTGGCTGGGGAAGCTCAGCCAGATGGGCGGGGTATAAATAATAAATTATTATTATATTATTATTATTGCACAGCTGTTAGTTGCAGCCGCCCTGGCTACCAGCTCCCCAGGCAAATGGTGCCCCATAGGGCAGTGTGAGGAGGCCCAGGGGATTCTTAAGGAGAGGGGAGAAAGGAGGCTGAAGGAAGACATCACAAGGGGTGGGGGGTTGCCTCTGCAGGCAAGGGGTGACACAACTGGGCTCCTGAGACCCACAGGAGTGCCGCAGGAAGAATGCAGTTGGTCAAGGGAGCCATGGACGCAAAAAGGTTGAAAACCTTCGGAATAGGTTTTTGGCATCCGTCTGTCTAGAGAGGCAATGGAGTGTGCCTCTGGGGGTTAAGTCAAACCACAGCGTTAGCAGCACCAAAGTCACCTTTGCAGGGTGCAAGCCAGGGCAGTGTGTGTGGAGGTCCTCGGCTGCCCAGACCGCAAGACTCCACCTCTTGGCCTTGCCAATGTGTTCCAAAGGAAAGCGGAGCAATACATTTCGCACCAGCTTGGCTGCAGGAGTTGCCAGAAGGAGGCATACAAGCAGTGTTAGAAACTGAGATATGAAAGGTAGGCGCTAAATGGCACCATAAACCTAGGTTGTGGGCGCAACAACAGAATGTCTAGGCGCCCTTTTTTAATAACAAGAATACAAACCTTAAAATGAATGAATTGCAGCTGAAAAAATATGTTCATTTTTCACATGGTCTAGTCCTTCCCTCCCACTCCCCTAATATTCTTAAGATGGTATTTTTTCCAGTCTTCAGAGAGTAGCTGGAAGTGGGGAGGCAGAAAAGGGTCCTCTGTTCCTTCCACTCTGCAGTTTTCATCTGAAATAAGTACAGTGGTACCTCGGGTTAAGTACTTAATTCGTTCCGGAGGTCCATTCTTAACCTGAAACTGTTCTTAACCTGAAGCACCAATTTAGCTAATGGGGCCTCCTGCTGCTGCCGTGCCACCGGAGCACAATTTCTGTTCTCATCCTGAAGCAAAGTTCTTAACCTGAGGTACTATTTCTGGGTTAGCGGAGTCTAACCTGAAGCGTATGTACCCCGAGGTACCACTGTAATTCTCAGGATTTAAAAATCCATTTCTTAAAAACCGAGCAGATAAAATTCCAGTGGTTGCAGCTTGACATATTCACCACAGTGGGGATGGCGACAGAAGGGAGAGAACCAAAAACAACCCAATGGGCACACACAGTGCTGCCTTAACTGTTGAGAACATGGAGGATAGAGTATAATAAGCAGCGCTTTTCTTCTAGAATAAAAAGTGCCCTTAAGTACCCCCAGAAAAAAGTACTTCCAAATTGCCAATGCATTGCACACTATGCCCAGGGAGTGAAGAGGTCTTGCCTATCACATCTTTTTGGCAAGTGTAAAACACTAGCAAGGTGGCGCTGTGGGTTAAACCACAGAGCCTAGGACTTGCCGATCTGAAGGTTGGCAGTTCGAATCCCCGCGACGGGGTGAGCTCCCGTTGCTCGGTCCCTGCTCCTGCCAACCTAGCAGTTCGAAAGCACGTCAAAGTGCAAGTAGATAAATAGGTACCACTCCAGCGGGAAGGTAAACGGCATTTCCGTGCGCTACTCTGGTTCGCCAGAAGCGGCTTAGTCCTGCTGGCCACATGACCCAGAAGCTGTACGCCAGCTCCCTCAGCCAATAAAGAGAGATGAGCCACAACCCCAGAGTCGGCCACGACTGGACCTAATGGTCAGGGGTCCCTTTACCTTTACCTTTAAAACACTAGCAACACTAAGCCAACTAAGTCATACAGCAGGCCCACTGAACTTAATGGATTTAATTCCACTGATTTTAATAGGTCCACTCTGTGACTAACACTGGAAATCACCTAATGCATTTATTTTGATCTAGCAGCAGAATGCACAGTTCAGTTATTCTTACAGACCAAAGGGACACTTTCAACCCAGAAAAATAAGATGTTTCATGCCTATCAGCACCACAGCACTCCGCAATGTGCAAATAATCCCATATATGCTGATCAGATCAAAATAATAGCCAGTCCACTGCTGCCTAAAAGCTGTGCTGTCTAACCTGGAAGTTATGCTCCCTAATATGCAACGTACTGTTGCTGGCTGTGGGCTTGTTCCGTGGTTTCGGAAGCACACTCTGCACATGCCCAGAAGCGCTCTCCCTTACTCATAACTACAAATTCCAGAGCAGAGTCCAGAATTAATGGGTGGTTCCAGAGGTGGCGAGCACAGCCTGATATTACGCTGCAGACTCACGAAATCAAAATTTCTGATACCTGCCAGATCGGATACAACATGGCTGAGCAGTTCATTATGGATCCAGGGGCAGAGCCCAACACAAAACCTTTGCATCTGGCACCACATCTGGCTTGTGGCCCTCAAGAGATTGCACAGAAAGGAATGCAGCTCTGAGGCTGGGACAGATTCCCTACCCCTGACCTAAAGCGCATAGCTTTTTTTAAAAAAAAGGCTGGGACAGAAAAAAATAATAACAACAGCTTTGCTCCTTGTTTTCTAGCAACTGACCTCAAAACAAGCTAACAAAACAAGCCAGGCCATTTTTTTTTCCTCTGGGGAGTTGGCAGACATGGGCACCTGTTCAGAACTCACTGAGAGATGCCCTCTTGCCAAGTTCAGCTTTCTCAGATTGACCTGAGTCCATCTCTGCTATCAGCATGTGCGTGTTGGCACAGGGCTTGTCCGCACCTGAATCTAACGTGCGCTCGAAGTAGTTTGCATTCAAATCGGATGGGAGCTGGTTGTGGGAAAACGCATGAAACAGCAGCACACCACAAGAAACTCCGGGATAAGATATGGATGGTGGCTTAATGTCATGTATATTCAGCATCAAACACCAGGGGTGGGAGCGCACTGGAGCCAGAGTTAAAAGGTATTTATTTAGTTCCCGACCCTCTCTCACAGCGTCGATCAGGAAGTGAGCAAAGCCCTCTGGTTCCAGAATTTGGAGCTGGCCGTCTCCTTGCCAGGGGACGTAGTGAGTTAATTGGGGACATCTTAATGACAGGCTGCAAGGGATGATAAAAATAGGAGGCCCAAACCACACATTGGCTTGATGTCCTATCAAAGGCAGCTGCACTCAGCAAGTGCTATGGTTATTTCTAAGCCTTGGCAGAACAGCTCGCTTGTTTAAATTCAGTGCGGCGAGAAGATCCATCTAGCTGTGTGCAGAAGAATGGGATAGCTTTGCTGCTGGTTTATCGATAGGGCACATTTTTAGCATCCACGACCAAACATGGGCGAAGCAGCACACTGGTCTTTTTTATGACAAGCCCTGTGGGTTATTTCTGGTGAAGGTTCGCACCACTCCATAGCAACGTTTGCCCACAAGGACACACTTCAGCTTTTCATGAGTTGCTCGCACTCTCTCTCGCCTCTCTCTCTCTCTCTCTCTCTCTCTTTTTTCCTTTGGCCAGTTCAGATACTTCCACTGTCTGCAGTAGGCAAGCAACAAAGTCATCCCTTTGTCCTCCATTTTGCAGATCTGGACTGAATGGAATGTAGGACTCTGAATAATGTGCTTTGTGGCAACGGCTTCCAGAGGTAGCGGAAGGGTGCGTGCGTGCGTGCAAATCCCCCCTCCCCGCTAACAAAGAATGAGATATTATTTAAACCTCTAGAAAAACCCAGTGTGAGGGTTTCCGAGCACAATTCAAAGTGTTGGTGCTGACCTTTAAAGCCCTAAACAGCCTCATAGAATCATAGAGTTGGAAGAGACCACAAGGGCCATCGAGTCCAACCCCCTGCCAAGCAGGAAACACCATCAGAGCACTCCTGACATATGGTTGTCAAGCCTCTGCTTAAAGACCTCCAAAGAAGGAGACTCCACCACACTCCTTGGCAGCAAATTCCACTGTCGAACAGCTCTTACTGTCAGGAAGTTCTTCCTAATGTTTAGGTGGAATCTTCTTTCTTGTAGTTTGGACCATTGCTCCGTGTCCGCTTCTCTGGAGCAGCAGAAAACAACCTTTCTCCCTCCTCTATGTGACATCCTTTTATATATTTGAACATGGCTATCATATCACCCCTTAACCTCCTCTTCTCCAGGCTAAACATGCCCAGCTCCCTTAGCCATTCCTCATAAGGCATCGTTTCCAGGCCTTTGACCATTTTGGTTGCCCTCCTCTGGACACGTTCCAGTTTGTCAGTGTCCTTCTTGAACTGTGGTGCCCAGAACTGGACACAGTACTCCAGGTGAGGTCTGACCAGAGCAGAATACAGTGGCACTATTACTTCCCTTGATCTAGATGCTATACTCCTATTGATGCAGCCCAGAATTGCATTGGCTTTTTTAGCTGCCGCGTCACACTGTTGGCTCATGTCAAGTTTAGTGGTCAACCAAGACTCCTAGATCCTTTTCACATGTACTGCTCTCAAGCCAGGTGTCACCCATCTTGTATTTGTGCCTCTCATTTTTATTGCCCAAGTGCAATACTTTACATTTCTCCCTGTTAAAATTCATCTTGTTTGTTTGGGCCCAGTTCTCTAATCTGTCAAGGTCGTTTTGAAGTGTGATCCTGTCCTCTGGGATGTTAGCAACCCCTCCCAGTTTGGTGTCATCTGCAAATTTGATCAGGATGCCCTTGAGTCCATCATCCAAGTCGTTGATAAAGATGTTGAATAAGACCGGGCCCAAGACAGAACCCTGTGGCACCCCACTAGTCACTCTTCTCCAGGATGAAGAGGAACCATTGATGAGCACCCTTTCGGTTCGGTCAGTCAGCCAGTTACAAATCCACTGAGTGGTAGCATAGTCAACTCCGCATTTTACCAGCTTCTTTACAAGAATATCCAGTATACCTGAAGGAGCGTCTCCACCCCCATTGTTCAGCCCGGACACTGAGGTCCAGCGCCGAGGGCCTTCTGGCGGTTCCCTCGTTGCGAGAAGCCAAGTTACAGGGAAACAGGCAGAGGGCCTTCTCGGTAGTGGCACCCGCCCTGTGGAACGCCCTCCCGCCAGATGTCAAAGAGAAAAATAACCACCAAACTTTTAGAAGACATCTAAAGGCAGCCCTGTTTAGGGAAGCTTTTAATGTTTAATAGGTTATTGTATTTTAGTGTTTTGTTGGAGGCCGCCCAGAGTGGCTGGGGGGACCCAGCCAGATGGGCGGGGTATAAATAATAAATTATTATTATTATTATTATTATTATTATTATTATTATTATTATTATCAGCTACTTTACCAACCTCCTGGTGGTTGTGTGCTTTTCAAGCAGTTGAACCTGCAGAGGTTAGCATAGCAGGTGACTGTGCTTATTTCTATGCTGCAGAAAGCTTCACCTTTTGACATTTGCACATCCGCATGTGGTGCAATTTCTATTATTATTATTAGTATTAGTATTAGTATTAGTATTATTTTCTATTTCCCATCTGGGCAGCTTCCAACAAAATATTAAAACACAAAAAACTCAAACATTAAAAACATCATTGTGCCTTCAGATGTTGTTTAAAAGCCAGATAGATATTTATTTCCTTGACATCTGATGGGAGGGCATTCCACAGAGTGGGCGCCACTACCGAGAAGGCCCTCTGCCTCGTTCCCTATAACTTCACTTCTTAGGAAAGTCTTTAATGTTTGATATTTTATCGCTTTTTAAATATTCTGTTGGGAGCCACCCAGAGTGGCTAGGGAAACCCAGCCAGATGGCCGGGGTATAAATAATAAATTATTATTATTATTATTATTATTATTATTATTATTATTATTATTATTACCACCAGAGAGACACATGGCACAGGCCAGGCCCCATGGTACGTGGCGCGCCCCCATGGGGTGCCATTTTGTCACCCCCCCCCAGGGATGACACCCAGTGTGGACCACACACCCCGCACACCCCTTCCTACCCTGTGGGTGGGGTCTCAGCTGGCATACCAGAAGGAGCTGGTAGACAGTTGCCTTGGACACAGAACTGACCTCTCCCTGCATGGACACCTATGGGACCAAAAGGACTTCCAGACTGCACACCTGATCCTTTAGTGACACAGTTACACCATTCAGGACCAAGGAATCCCCCACACCTGCCCGCCCCCCTGAACCACAGAAACAGTACTTCTGTCTTGTAAGGATTCAGCCTCAATCTGTTGACCGTCACCCACATATACTCATGTTTGCAAGCTGTATAATGCATCACATTCGATACATTGTTTTCGCTTACATGTGCTTGGTATTGGTACCATAGTATGTGCACTGGAAGGGACGTGGGTGGCGCTGTGGTCTAAACCACAGAGCCTAGGGCTTGCCGATCAGAAGGTCTGCGGTTCGAATCCCCGCAACAGGGTGAGCTCCCGTTGTTCGGTCCCAGCTCCTGCCAACCTAGCAGTTTGAAAGCATGAAGTGCAAGTAGATAAATAGGTACAGCTCCGGTGGGAAGGTAAACGTCATTTCCATGCGCTGCTCTGGTTCGCCAGAGGCGGCTTAGTCATGCTGGCCACATGACCCGGAAGCTGTCTGCGGACAAACGCTGGCTCCCTCGGCCAGTAAAGCGAGATGAGCGCCGCAACCCCAGAGTCGTCCGCGACTGGAATTAACAGTCAGGGGTCCCTTTACCTTTATGTGCACTGGACAAACATTCCTTTTTGTTGTGTAGTCTTGGAACATGGCTGTGGGAAGTGGGGAGGTTGTGCACCTACAGTTCTGAACGCATTACAACAGCACTGGCATGGAAAATCTCTGCAGATGCAGCTGTAGGCAAATGGACATCTACTAAATAGGCACATATTAAAAGCTGGAGTAGCACCCACATGCACCCACAGAGAGGACAAGGGAAAGGGTGCCCGAGTCTTGCGATGAGGTCCTTTTAGCTTTTCATCAGCCTCTAGGAAGCTGAGCCACACTCCAAACATCCCAACAACTTTCCTAAAACAAAGATGATACCATAGGCAACGTACTTCTTTTGCATTCTCTCCCAGTAGAAGAGTTTGGATTTGGTATCCCGCTTTATCACTACCCGAAGGAGTCTCAAAGCGGCTAACATTCTCCTTTCCCTTCCTCCCCCACAACAAACACTCTGTGAGGTGAGTGGGGCTGAGAGACTTCAAAGAAGTGTGACTAGCCCAAGGTCACCCAGCAGCTGCATGTGGAGGAGCGGGGAAGCATAGCTGTCAACTTACAGATTTGAATATAAGGGACCAGCAGCCAAAATAAGGGACCTGCAGCCTCACCTGTTCCAGGCACTCCAGACTTCCTGTCCTCCTGCAATCTGGTCAAACTCATGCTGGTAGCTTCGAGAACACTGTCCAACCAACTTTGTAACCAGAGGTTCAACTGAATAGAATCTGAATCACATGCACCACAAGGCCTATGCAGCCTCAACTTAAGATGGCTCCCCGGCCTGGCTTTGCACTGCAAAGTTTGCAGCAGCACGTGCAACAAAATGGCGTCCAGCATTCAAAAACCCCCTCAGCTTGCATTAACTAGCCACACACAAGGCATGCAAGCTCCACCCCCCCAGTCGTTCTTAGACTTCTTATTGGGTGAGCAACACAGCCAAGCAACACAGTTGGAGCCTCCCTCCTCCCTGGCCGGCAGGGAGAGGAGCTGCTTCCTTTGAAATTTAAGGGACATCATTTAAGGGATGTTTAAGTGACATCCATCAATAAGGGAGAGCAGCGGGACATGGCACTGGAATAAGGGACTGTCCCTTCAAATAAGGGACACTTGACAGCTATGTGGGGAAGTGAACCCGGTTCGCCAGATTACGAGTCCACCGCTCTTAACCACTACACCACACTGGCAAACCAAGCCCACCTCAGGCAAGTGAACTGCATGGAGCAGCAGAACTCCTACCCACTTGGGCTGCTTCTTCCCTCCAAAACATAAACACACATGTTTTCAAGGTGGCAGGTTAAAAAATAAAAGGCAAGCTTTCTTCGAGGCCTAGTAAGGGTACCGAGCCAGCTAAGGGCAGCTGTAGTCTTTCATTGGCGGCGGTGGCCTAACACAGTACAGCACATTCAACACTGTTAAGGGATAAAGTGAAAAGCTGGAGAGACATCATGTGTCTTTGGCCAGTTTCTGCTGAGTGGGTGGCAGCAGCCAGAAGCTGGGTGTTTGGTCTGTTGGCTTGTTTGCCCAACGGCATCCGAGGAGCAGAATAGCAGGAGCAGTCTATCTGTCAGTGTTGCCTTGGAGTTTGGGAAGCCATCTTCTTCAAGCTCTGCACCATTACCAATCATTCCCTGTAGGGGTCAGTCCAGGGTAGCTGCTGTTTCTACTTCTTAATTTTGTTTTTCACTTCATCATGACCTATTATATATCTATATCAAACATAGGTTATTGTCCCAGACCACTTTTTTTAAAAAAAAATATGGTGTGGTGCTGGGCTGTCCCATGTGTACAACATCTAGTTGTGGCACTGTCTACTCCGCTCTTGGGAAGGGAAGTGCCACCTTGGTTGAGTTTTGAGCAATGCTTCCTCATGGTGCAAAAAGGAGTATATCAGACCAAATTGCATACAAGAATGCCAGGTTAGGAGAACTGTCCATAACAATGTGTAAAGCTTTTTCTGCGGATTTAAAAAAACAGATGTAGATATGGGGTGAATTGTATATCAGACTGGAAAATTTATTATTATTATTATTTAATAATATATTTATTAAAGTTTTGCAGAAAGACACATAGATGCATACAACAAAAAAAAAACAGAAAACAAACGTAATCAAAAATACAAAAAATTACAGAAAAGAGAAAATACATCAAAAAGGATACTAAAAAACCTAATAAATAAATAAATAAAACAAAACCCAATTTTTAACTTCATACTTATTTAACCCTCTTTCTTGACTTCCTCACACCTCCCTTTTTTGTGTTCCCTTTTACCCAATCAAGTTCAGCAAATCCTTACCCTCTTTCAAATCTCATTTATAATTATATAGTTCAACCTATTATGTCTCCAATCTTTCTTCTATTTTTGATTCAATTCTTACCTATTCCTTATAACTTAATCCAGACTGGAAAAATTAGAAACCGACTATAAACAGAAATTGATATTCATCCAGTGCTTTTTTTCTTAAAAAATTGTTTAGGGGTACTCTCATTTTCCTACTCATATTGAAATACTGCCCCTCAAGGAAGCCAAACTTAGATTCACAAAATGTTTAGGGGTATGCGTATCCCTGTGTCCCCCCAGAAAAAAAGCACTGGATTCATCCATTTCTAACATCAGGTTTCTCCCATATCATTTGCATCTGCCCTTAATACATGCATGCAATTTGGTTTGTCCAAGCTATTCTTGCCCAGTAATTCCTACAGCTTCCTTAGAAACTAGGCTCTTAGTAAAACTTATTTGTGAAAAAGTAAAGGTTCCTTTACTGGCTCACAGTCCTGGCAAAGAAACAGCCCCCAGGCAACCCAGCCTAGGTTTTGTCTAGATGATGTAAAGCCATTTAGAAAACACAGATATTTCTGTCCCAAGGGGAGTTCTGAAGAGGGTTTCTTTCCCCCCCAAAATTGACCTGAATGAATGTGATTTTTTAAAAAATAAAAAAATGTTGATGGCTCAGAAATTGTGAGTGTGTGAGAGAAAGCCTAATGAGTAGCATTTTTAATGGGAATGTAATTCTGGGCATCGTCAAACAGAATCTGACATTTGCAGGGGGGTCAACTTGAGCAAAATATTGTGGGGGCTCAGGTTAGGCCTGGCCTGAATCACATGACACAGTGATCACATGACACAGTGCACACACACCATTTGAATGGGAATGCCCATCAACTTTGTGGGGGACTGGACCCCTCAAATATTTTATTGTGGCTGAAGCCCCCACAATCCCTAGGGGTTGGCTTGAGCCAGAGCAGGATCAGATACAAAAAAAAGCACCCATAAATCACAAAACTACACAGTAATAAATTTAATGCTTTCGAAGTCAATCTTAGCAATCTGGAGATTGTGAAGGCATTGATTTTTGAACAATGTTTGTGCTCCAGGAGTTTTGTGCATTTCTTGATTTTTGAACAATGTTTGTGCTCCAGGAGTTTTGTGCATTTCTTGACAAACATTTTTCCGGGAGAGGAAGGCGCTTTCTAAATATTATACCTACATAAATTTGAAAAAGAAAAGAAATCTGAACGCTGGTATAAAGGCAAGATGCCACAGCTCCAAGCCGCTGTGGGAAAATGCATGAGCCTCAGACCTTTGCCCCTGCTTAAGAAAGATGAAAGCAGACTGAAAAGGAATGTGCTTCCCAGTTCTTCTTTCTCTTGGGTCTGCTCCGAGCTCTCGCTCACCTTTGGGAACCTTGGGGGACGTGTGCCCATCTGGGATGGATCTGGTATTAACGATGAAAGCCATAAAACACGGAGGGTGCCTAAAAATGCACAATATGTTTCCTGTGCACCCTGCACGGTAGCGGAACATCAGCTGCACACAACGATTTGCAGCCCATTGGTGGGATCTGCCTGTCTCAGCAAGTCATAACCCACCAGGCAACTGAGGCCAGGTTGCCTCTGGGGCAGGCCCAGCACGACTCTTGAGTACAGAGATATTTCTGATTTTTCCCCAGATTTCAGCATCACTTCAGAGGTAATGCTCTTACTAAGCAGCACCCACCAGGAGTCAGTCCTAGAACTTGCTTTCTCTTCTTCTTCTTCTTCTTCTTCTTCTTCTTCTTCTTCTTCGACTTCTGTATATATTTCATAGAATCGTAGAGAGTTGGGAGGGACCCCAAGGGTCATCTTGACCTACCCCCAGAAAGACAGAAATCTCAGCTAAGGCATCCATGATGGACACCCATCCAATTTCCGCTTATAAACCCCCAAGGGAGTCCACAACCTCCCAAGGGAGACCGTTCCGTTTCAGCAAGAATGTTAAAAAACCAAGAATGCAACTTTTAGATTTGTACTATGATAGAATACTAAAGGCATATGTAACATTAAATAAGAGTAACAATAAGGCTTCATCTTGTTGTTGTTGTTTAGTCTTGTCCGACTCTTCATGACCCCCTGGACCAGAGCACGCCAGGCACTCCTGTCTTCCACTGCCTCCCGCAGTTTGGTCAAACTCATGCTGGTAGCTTCGAGAACACAGTCCTCTGTCATCCCCTTCTCCTTGTGCCCTCTATCTCAGGGTCTTTTCCAGGGAGTCTTGTCTTCTCATGAGGTAGCCAAAGTATTGGCGCCTAAGCTTCAGGATTTGTCCTTCCAGTGAGCACTCAGGGCTGATTTCCTTCAGAATGGATCGGTTTGATCTTCTTGCAGTCCATGGGACTCTCAAGAGTCTCCTCCAGCACCATAATTCAAAAGCATCAATTCTTCGGTGATCAGCCTTCTTGATGGTCCAGCTCTCACTTCCATACCCCACTACTGGGAAAGCTATAGCTTTAACTATACGGATGTTAAAAGGTGTCAATTTCTGTTCCGATCTGAGTTCATTGCAAGCAGCACTGTTTCCGTTCCACTTCAGTTTGGTTTTCAACAAAGACAACATTATTCTGTCTGTTGTAGTGGAATTTTATATGCTTAATTACACACTTAATTACATGATTGTTACATTATTCCAAGACATTATTTTTAATGTAAAGGAAAAAACAATTCAAATTGGGGGGAAGTAAGCAATTACTTGTTTTTTGTTTTATAAATGACAACAGTGATTACTGATTATATTTCCGGGATTGATTTCCATTTCAGACATGGGACAAATAAATGAACATCGTCAATTTCTGCTCCCAATTCTGGTAAAATTCTCCAACGTCCTTACTCCCATCTTCCCTCATCCACATGGTGCTTCTGTTCTGCAAATGGCAGCTTCCAAAATTTATTTTATTTATTTAATGATAATGTTTTTAATCTGTCCTTCATCAACACCAAACTGAAGTACATTCAGAATAAGTACACTACAACCAACCAAGTCATAGAAGAAGAAGAAGAAGAAGAAGAAGAAGAAGAAGAAGAAGAAGAAGAAGAAGAAGAAGATGTTTATACCCTGCCTATCTGGCTGAGTTTCCCCAGCCACTCTGGGCGGCTCCCAATCGAATATTAAAAACACAATACAGCATTAAACATTAAAAACTTCCCTAAAAATCTTATTCCCTAAAAATAAGCAGCAATGCACTCTAAAATTTACCATCAACCAAATAATATAGCTGAAAACAACAGAGCAGCTTAGAGCAATCGTTAACGAAACTTACAATGTCTGGGCATATAACTAAGTATTAATCTGGTGGCAAACCTAGAGCAATGTGGGTGCTTGTCATACTTATAAGGAGATTAGAGCTGTGAGTCACTAGTCTTTTCTGTTTCCTTTATAGTCTGAATTATAGTGGGTCTTGTTAATCCATACATCACTACTGGGAAAACCATAGCTTTAACTATACGGACCTTTGTTGGCAAGGGGATGTCTCTGCTTTTTAAGATGCTGTCTAGGTTTGTGAAATTGAAGCTTCAGACCCTCGAAGTGTCCCTATTACACCTTGTTTAATTTCCCTTTTATTTACAGTGCAGTCCTGGGTGTGTCCACTCAGAAGCAACAAACTCAGTGAGACTTGCTTCTGAGTGGACACACCCAGGACTGCACTGTAAATAAAAGGGAAATTAAACAAGGTGTAATAGGGACACGGGTGGCACTGTGGGTTAAACCACTGAGCCTAGGACTTGCTGATCAGAAGATCGGCGGTTCAAATCCCCGCGACGGGGTGAGCTCCCATTGCTCGGTCCCTGCTCCTGCCCACCTAGCAGTTTGAAAGCACATCAAAGTGCAAGTAGATAAATAGGTACCACTCCGGCGGGAAGGTAAACGGCGTTTCCGTGCGCTGCTCTGGTTCGCCAGAAGCGGCTTAGTCATGACCCGGAAGCTGTACGCTGGCTCCCTCGGCCAATAAAGCGAGATGAGTGCCACAACCCCAGAGTCGGTCACGACTGGACCTAATTGTCAGGGGTCCCTTTACCTTTAATGGTAACACTAATTTAGGCTTTTATTTTATTTTTATTTTTATTAAAACCCTCATATGCCACTTATTCATAATTTTATATAAAGCAATTCACAATGAACCTAAGACCATTCCAATCAACAAGCAGCAATCCCCAACCTGAGAACAGTGGGAGATTTAATTAGAATTAGAATATGTAGCTCCACAGTCAGCTTGCATGGATTTCTGTGAGAAATAGAGTCTCAGTACTGAGAAAGAGAGTGTCTCTGAGCACATGCAGAGTGTCTCTTTCAGAATCTGGAGTGAAGGCCCAGATGGTCTTGCCTGCACCCTTATCTGAGCTGCCTGTGTACACAGCAGGCAAAAGTTTAAAGCACATTCACACACCCCTAAGGACCTTGGGAACTGTAGTTTACCCCTCACCCAGTTACAGTTCCCAGGCCTGTTAACAAACTACATTTCCCAGAATTCTTGGGGAGGGGGTAAATTCATGGTGTGAGGGCAACTTGAGCCATCCCAGATCATGCTGCCTATGATTTAAATATACCTTTTTAAAAACCTAGATTGCTAGGAGGGTTCCCCAAATTTTTGCAGCCGCTGTATCTGTGGGTATGATCATTTGGCAGCCCTCGCTGCTAACCTTTCCTGCTGCTACATTTTCACTGTATTCTCAGGAATGCGTGATCCAGGTGCATGGGCTTAGTTACACTAGACAGCAACCCTGGAAGAAAGCTCTGCCCATCACTAATAATTAAAAGCAAAGACAGACGAAGATGTTGAGGAACATTATTCCTGACACAGGGGTCCAGGTGCAGAGCTTTTTCGATTATTCAAGCCATCCTCCTTGACATACATTCAAAGCAGGCAAGAAAATGCGGGCTTAAACTTGCTTGGCTCGAGGTAAGGCTGTCAAGAGACTGAATTTTAACTGATTATCTACATTTTAATCAATTAGGATCTGTTACTTGGAGTCAAGTGTGGATTTCATGCTCTTTATTCAGCTCATAGTAGTGAGGAGGAATGGAAGTTCCCCCAGACTGTCTGCTTTATATACATTATTTACACAATGGGCCCCACGTGATTGGCTAATTCTGGGATTCTCCTGTAGGCCAATCAGGATTCACTTCCACCTGGAGCTGGATTTATTTCCTCAGACTTTTAAAGAAGAACAATCTGAGTGAGAGACTGCTGGTGTCCTTCTACCGAGGTTCCATAGAGAGCGTTCTTACATACTGTATTTGTGCCTGGTTCTCCAGTTGTACAGCTAGGAAGAGGAAGGTGCTCCAGAAGGTCATAACCACAGCCCAAAGGATTATTGGTCATCCCCTCCCATCTTTGGAAGAACTGTACGGTTCCCGTTGTCTTAGGAAAGCAAACAATATCCTGCAGGATGTATCTCACCCGGGATACAGTCTGTTTGTACTACTGCCTTCTGGCAGGAGATACAGAAACATCAAGTCAAGGACAAACAGACTGAAAAATAGTTTCTACCCAAGAGCTGTGGCCTTCTTAAATGCTGTAACTCGATAGTGTGACCTGGGAGTTTGATGGGTGTGGGTGTGGGTGTGGCTGGAATGTGGTTTGTTTGGTTGTTGTTGTTGTTTTGCTTTTGTTGTTTTTAAGGGATGGCATCCAATTTCGTTGCACTTGTGCAATGTTGCACTTGTGTAATGACAATAAAGAATCTATCTATCTATCTATCTATCTATCTATTGGGTGGCTCCTGTGGACCAATCAGACTGCTGCATTATGGATCCTATTGTTCTAGGATCAATCAGACCGCTGCATTCTGATCCTATTGTTCTAGGACCAATCAGACTGCTTCATTCTGAATCCTCTTGTTCTAGGACCAATCAGACTGCTGCATTTTGGATCCTATTCAACTCAGTACATAACAGGATCCAAATATCAATAAAGGTGCATTTCTGAGCTACGTCGGGAAGTGCCATGCCTTAGTTTACTAAACAAAACAATTCCTTTGATTGTTAAAAGGGGGGGAAAACACTTTTTGTATTTCCCCTCCCCCACTCTGTCTTAGAACCCAAAACTAGTGTGAACTTAATATGAAGCATAAACATTTAATTTCCCCCCCTTTCAGGCCAGTCAAGTAAAGCAAGTTCAAAAATGGCACAGCCAAGTAACCTCAGGCCTTCTGTCTCAACTGGCCCTCGCAGTACCTTGCCCAGGTCTGATAATTGTGGCCATTTAGCTTTGGGCACGGAGCTCCATCTGAGGCTTGTAAAAGCTCCATTTCAGCTCTTTACTTCAGCCGTGAGCTGGTTTCCCTTTTACAATCAGCCTTATCTTTAGCAACTGGTAAATCAACGAGGCCTTCTTGCTCTCCTCCGGCCTAATTAGTTGGCACGGACATCAAAGACTCTGCCACGGCACAGAAAAGTCTTGCTTTTCCCCGCATACCTCTCGCAGTCTTCAGCAGTCTTACTCTCTGTAAGTGCCGTGAATCTGGGCCCATAACCTGTTGTTGGGATACTGCCAGGGAGACAGAGGCATTAGGCCTCCGCGTCATCTCCGAACAATCTCCGATCTCCCGTTGGAACAGCATCAGTCAATTAGCAACACAAGCCTCAGACACATTCCAAGACTCGTGCACACCCTTTTCAGCAGTCTCCACAACAGAAGATTCAAACAGAAGAGCATATTTACAGCTTTATTCAACGTAGGTCAGAACAAAGGAAAAACATGACTGCTTGCATCCGTGTCGAGGAAAACAGCCGGAACAAAAGCTATATACAAAATGGAAGTTCCCGCTATAAAGATGAATGTATTGCCGAAAATGCTATTTCTGTTCCAGGCCCTACAGATCGTGGACAAAGTGGAATGTTTTGGAAAGTGGCAGAAGGATATTTCCAAGTTTGTTTGGCAGGGCAAAAAGCCCCGAATAAAGTTTAAAATACTAACTGATGCGAAAGAAAGAGGGGGATTTGCCCTGCCAGACTTGAGGTTATATTATGAATCTGCAGCCTTCTGCTGGTTGAAAGATTGGATTTTATTGGAAAACACTGATGTCCTAGATCTGGAGGGGTTTGATAATGCTTTTGGGTGGCATGCATATTTGTGGTATGACAAGGTTAAAGTTCACAAATTATTTAAAAACCATATTGTCAGAAGAGCAATTTTGATGGTCTGGACAAAATATAAGGACTTATTGGAGAGTAAGACTCTGAGGTGGCTCTCACCGGTGGAGGCCAAGGCACGTAAGAGACTTAACATGGAAGCCTACTGGCCTAAATATTGGGAAATAATTGAAAAAATTGGAGACAATTGGAGGTTGCTGAGCTTGGAAAAATTGAAAAACAAGGTGCGAGATTGGTTGCACTATGCTCAAATTCAGGAGGTTTTTAAAGTGGATAAAAAGGTTGGATTCCAGGTGGAAAAATCGAAATTAGAGACAGAACTGTTAGAGCCAAAAAATAAACTACTTTCGAGAATGTATAATTTGCTGCTTAAATGGAATACACAGGACGAGACAGTCAAATCCGCCATGATAAAATGGGCACAGGACTTGGGACACAACATTATGTTTGAAGACTGGGAAAGGTTATGGAACACCGGAATGAAATTTACGGCATGTAGTGCCTTGAAGGAAAATATTATGAAAATGATATACCGGTGGTACATGACCCCAGTCAAACTTGCTAAGATATATCACCTGTCTGACAATAAATGTTGGAAATGTAAAGAGGCGGAAGGGACATTCTTTCATCTCTGGTGGACTTGCCCGAAAGTGAAGGCCTTTTGGGAGATGATTCATAATGAACTAAAAAAGGTACTTAGACTTACCTTACCTAAGAAACCAGAGGCCTTTCTTCTGGGCATTGTGGACCAGAGAGTACTTAAGAAAGATAGAATTTTTTTTATGTATGCTACCACAGCAGCAAGGGTCCTGATTGCTAAGCATTGGAAGACACAAGATTTACCCACGCTGGAGGAATGGCAGACGCAGTTGATGGATTACATGGAACTGGCCGAAATGACTGGCAGAATCCGAGACTTGGGAGAAGAAACAATCGAGGACTGGGAAAAATTTAAAGACTATTTGAAAAAACATTATAAGTTGTATGAATGTTAAAAAAAATGCACTTTTTAGGAAATTCTAGCTTCAGCAATTGTAAATTAATGAAATGGAAATTAAGGTACAAGAAGTCAGAGGTGGAATAATGAAATAACTTTATTATGTTTAAGCTAAAACGTATAAGATTTGGGTTACAACACTTTGGAAATTAGGCAACATGATAAAATGAAAGATACAATAAGTTTTGAAATAAGTTAACAAATTGCTGATGTTTTGTATCACAGAGAACGCAGGGTTTGGAGGATGCGGGGAAGTCCATTAGATGTGTTGGAAAAAAGGATTATGGAAATTTGTAATTTCTCTACCTTATTTTCTTTATCTGTCTTTATCTCTTTTTTCTGTATTTCATAAACTTAATAAAAATATTATAAAAAAACAAAAAAACAAAACAGAAGTTCCCAGTGAGCAGGCAGTAAACAGGCATGTGACACACAACAATCATGCCTGACTCTTTTAAGGTGGAATGGTGGAACGGAACTATATCCTAACAATTCATGCATGCTTCCCTTGCTCAATGTAGATGCATAGAACAGGTCCGGATGCATCAAAGGGTAGATGTGCATCTCTCCTCACTGCCTTAGTTTCAGTACGATGTGCATTTGTAGTATGCACATGCTGGTACGAGGTGTTATGTACTGAAGTTCTCACCCTGGGCCAGCAGGGGGATACTGTGGATAGTTTTCACTCAGGTCCACATATGCAAATAAGGAATTGAAAGTGACGTTCAGTGATTGGACGGTTACAGAAAGTTGTTACTGTTGCTTTGTAGTTGAGCTCTATATAAGCAGGTTGGCTGAACCCTTCAGTTCAGTTCTGTTCTGGCCTGTGAATAAACAAGAGCTGTTTGGAGAATCGCTGTGTCGTCTGATATGTTCACCCACAACTTAACATGAGTGGACACACATAAATAGCTGTTTAAAGCCTGATTTGATCTGAACGAGCGTGGTAATTCCATTGCAGGTGGCTGGTATGCTGAATCATGGCAACAATCACTTAAAATGCAGAAGTCACTGAGGGCATTACTAGATAGTCTCAGCTTTCAGCCATGCAGTGGTGCACACTGTTATTCATAAAATCACAGAATCATAGAGTTGGAAGGGACCCCAAGGGTCATCTAGAGCTACCCCTTGAAACGCAGGAATCTCAGCTAAGGCATCTATGATGGACATCCATCCAGTGTGGTGTAGTGGTTAAGAGTGGTGGACTCGTAATCTGGTGAACCGGGTTTGCTTCCCCGCTCCTCCACATGCAGCTGCTGGGTGACCTTGGGCCAGTCACACTTCTCTGAAGTCTCTCAGCCCCACTCACCTCACAGAGTGTTTGTTGTGGGGGAGGAAGGGAAAGGAGAGTGTTTGCCGCTTTGAGATTCCTTCGGGTAGTGATAAAGCGGGATATCAAATCCAAACTCTTCTTCTTAAAAATCTCCCAGGAGGGAGAGTCCACAATTTCCCAAGGGAGACTGTTCCACTGTCGAACAGCTCTTACTGTTAGTAAGTATTTTTGTATGTTTAGTCAGAATCTCCTTTCTTGTAACTTGGAGCCATTGATTAGTAGGTTTAAGGTATTAGCACTGAGAGTTAAAAGGTCCAAAGGGTACCCGTAATCTTAATGCCCTTTTGTGCACCTGCAGAAGGTGGCTGGCACACAACGTTGGACTGGATAAGTACAGTGATGCCCCGCAAGACGAATGCCTCGCAAGACGGAAAACCCACTAGACGAAAGGGTTTTCCGTTTTGGAGGTGCTTCGCAAAACGAATTTCCTATGGGCTTGCTTCACAAGACGAAAATGTCTTGCGAGTTCCTGCGGGTTTTTTTCCTCCCCCCCTTTTTCTAAGCCGCTAATCTGCTTATCCGTTAAGCCGATAAGCCGCTAAAAGCCGCTAAAAGCCGCTAAAAGCCGCTAATAGCGCTAATCTGCTAAGCCGTCAATGGGCTTGCTTCGCAAGACGAAAAAACCGCTGTACGAAGAGACTCGCGGAACGGATTAATTTCGTCTTGCGAGGCCCCACTGTAGACTTGATAGACCTCAGTCTAGCCCAATAAGGCAATAGTAAAGGGTAAAGGGACCGTTGACCATTAGGTCCAGTCGTGGCCGACTCCGGGGTTGCGGCGCTCATCTCGCTTTACTGGCCGAGGGAGCCGGCGTACAGCTTCCGGGTCATGTGGCCAGCATGACTAAGCCGCTTCTGGCGAACCAGAGCAGCGCACGGAAACGCCATTTACCTTCCTGCCAGAGCGGTACCCATTTATCTACTTGCACTTTGACGTGCTTTCGAATTGCTAGGTTGGCAGGAGCAGGGACCAAGCAACGGGAGCTCACCCCGTCACGGGGATTCAAACCACTGACCTTCTGATCGGCAAGTCCTAGGCTCTGTGGTTTAACCCACAGCGCCACCCACGTCCCTAAGGTAAGTAAGGTAAGTAAGGCAAGACTTATATTATAATATTATGTACAGCAAATGAGGGGGGTAAAATAATCACAACCTTTTTTTATAGAAGAAGAGTTAAGTGTGGGCTCAGAGAATAGCTGTAACGTACACTCCTTTGGGGAACAGAGCTGATCAGAGACCCCTATTCTTGTCACAGAGCATTCCCAGCGTTCCCGAGGAAGAAGAGTTGGGTGGAATAACAACTCTCAGCACCCATAACAACCGTTTCAGTTAAACACATTGTAAACTTTGTGTGAGAAATTGGGTTGGCAAAAACGGATCTCCACACCGCCATCTGGTGTCACAGTGTTATAATGCATATACAATGCATATACTGTAAAGCACTTTTTATTTGCTAGTGTAGCTGAGTCCCATTGGTCTCACTGATGTGGTCCAAAGGAAAGCAGAACAGTAATATTATAGTACAATATTATTGCATATTATTATTATTATTATTAACCTTATAATAGTTATATTCTTATAGTATAACAACAACAACAACAACAACTGAAATCATTATAATGTGGATTGAGCCTTAAACTCTATTTTGAGTTAGTGGAATATCTTAATTGTGTATCCCCGATTGGTTGTAGTGTTAGTATTGCGTTTCCTGCAAAAGCATTTGGGAATGGAGGTATGGAAAGACGATTACATCAACTAAGTGTTCATTTAAATAAAAATTAAAAATTACTGTATCTTTGTCTCTCACTGACCCCCACGTTAGTTCCTTCAAGTGTAACAGAGCCCTCTAGTGGTAAAGACCTATTAATTACAACATTTGCAGGAATACCACTTACGGCAGTGGTCAGCGACCTTTTTCAGCCATGGGCCAGTCCACTGTCCCTCAGACCATGTGGGGGGCCGGACTATATTTTGAAGGGGGGGAAATGAACAATTTCCTATGCCCCACAAATACAGTGGTGCCTCGCAAGACGAAATTAATCTGTTCCGCGAGTCTCTTCGTCTTGTGGTTTTTTCGTCTTGCGAAGCACAGCTATTAGCGGCTTAGAAAAAGGGGGGGAGGGAAAAAACTCGCAAGAACTCGCAAGACGTTTTCGTCTTGCGAAGCAAGCCCATAGGGAAATTCGTCTTGTGAAGCACCTCAAAAAACGGAAAACTCTTTCGTCTAGCGAGTTTTTCGTCTTGCGAGGCATTCGTCTTGCGGGGCACCACTGTAACCGAGAGATGCATTTTAAATAAAAGGACGCATTCTACTCATGTAAAAACACGCTGTTCCCCGACCGTCCGCAGGCCAGATTGAGAAGGCAATTGGGCCGCATCCGGCCCCTGGGCCTTAGGTTGCCTACCCCTGACTTACGGTCTGGTGGAAGAGAAGAAAGACTTGCATCCGTTGAGCATAGACCCACGGAATTATGTCATGTGTCAGTATGGCAGCTCACACCAAAGTGGCCCCTTAGCATTTCAGAGAGATCATGACAAGTAATTTATTGCTAGCCATCATTTTTGAAGAGTAAGAACATAAAAATAGCTGTGCAGGAGCTAGTCCAGAATCTTGTTCTCACCAAAACTGGCCAGGGAATGTAATCAATATGATGATGACACTCATCTCTCTTTCTCCTTGCCATTTGGATCAGGTGAAGTCTGGCAGATGACAGACCAGTGTGTGGAGACAGTGCTGGGTTGGGTGAGAACGGAGCTGGTTTTAGGGTGGCACCGCTAGTTTGGCCACACTGGGTAGGGTGCCAGAACAATACTGCAGGCCTTCCAAGTGTCTCTATTTTCCCGCGTCCCTCACTTTTCCTTAGGATGTCCCTATTTTCAAGGGAGAAATGTTGGAGGGTATGGAGTTATCCACCACCCGAGCCATCTGAAGGCAATCCTGTATAGGGAAGTTGTTGTGTTTTTTTTTTAATTTTGAATGTTTTAATATATGTTGAATGGGACATCCCTATTTCCATCGGAGAAATGTTGGAGGGTATGATGCTGTAGAATGGAGTGCGAAGGGGGGCGCCAAATTTTAGCGTCGCACAGGGTGCTGTTGAAATTTGAGAGCTCAAAGTCTGCCACTGATGAGAGCCAATAAACAGATTCTGAATCTTGACAAGGCAGAGATTCTGTGGATAGGTGCTTTCTCGAATCCAGGAAATAAGAGTTTAGCATTGGTCACGTCAACCAAAACATCTGGAGGGCTTAATGTCAGAGAAGGCTTCTTTGGAGCCTGATAATGGAATATAGTGAACTGCCTTTCATAGGGAGCGAGGGATAAATCCACCTTTGTATTCTCCGGGTGCCGTCCACCAGCTCTGAGATTGACCACCTATTCATTCAGCAATTTCCGCACTGTCTTTAAATGCTGTGTTTTAAAACTTGCCTTTCCTGGCATGGGAGACCACATGTTGTCCACAGTCCAAATTTCCAGCCTCTTCTTCCTCCTCTTCATCTAAGTAAGATGCTGGCTGCTTGGTTGCTTGCTACGATTTTCAGCCTCCCGAACCTGCTTGTTTCTTAAGCTTATTTTACATCACTCTTTCTGGTGCATACATTAAATATTTCCCTTCCGAGAAGATGAAAAGAGAATGAAAGAGATAGATAGAGCGGGTTTCAAGGACCGTGGTGGCGGTGTAATTTGCTTACTTTTAAGAAAGGGGATTCGTGCGATGAAAATAGCCCGCTCATAAGAAAAATGTTTGTTTTTGGAAGCAGAGAGGCAGATGAAAAGAGGCTTCATCTGGGCAAAAGTGGCTGCTCTCTCCTGCAAACCGCCCCCCTCTCCTCAGTGGCAGGCAAAAATCTGGAAAGCTAATCAAGCAAGGTTGGGTGGGACAAAACAGCTGTTTCTTTAAGGAAAGCTAGCGAGAGCATTACAGGCCAAGTCTGGAATTTGACACTGTGACAGTGGAAGGAATGACATTAAACGGAGCTTCTTTCTATAGAACACTGATGCCTGTTGACTCCACGGGAGCCTGATATTGCTTTTGGTGCAACGGATGATATATTGGACAAAGAAGGTGACCAGATGCCTGATTTTTTCCCACCTCTCTGTGACAAATTGTCCTTGCACCCCATTGCAAAGACAATTAAAATCACAGAAATTCCTGACCTCATCTGGTACAGTCACCTCTTGTGCAAAAGGGATATTGAGGAATTCTGATGGGAGCAGAAATTGCTGATATTCACTTCTTCATCCCATGTCCACAATGAAAATCAATCCAGCAAATACCACCAACATTCTCTGTTGTTGCTTTCAGCACTTGACCTGGGTTTGTGTTTCCATTGGAAAATTAGGCACAGTGGAGACTGTAGTGCCTTTATGAAATACGGTTTATATACACCTGAGTCTGGATGGAGAGAGGGTTCTGAGCATCACATCTCAAGAGTGGCTGGCTTCCCACAGTGGCAAACCATCAAGGGCAGCCAAAACATCTTTGTGTCTCTGACCCCACCCTTCTTCTTCTCCCAAGCCCTTGCTAAAATGCAATCCAAGCCTCATGCAAAAAGGACACTTTTTCCCGTGGTCACATCATGCCCCCTAAACCTTAGCAACCTCTCCCTCCCAACTCTACTATTGTCTTTTGCTAACTAACGCTCAGCTGGGAGATGGACTCCATCCCTCCTTCTTGTCTGACACTGAATGTCCCACCTTTGCTCAGGGTAATGACTTTGCCATCGCTTGTTTAATGGCACCATTCTCTTGAGGAAGTTGGCTTGATGTTTTTAAGGCCTTATTAAATCCATCGATTAAGCCCCACATTTACTGATTGCAGAAATTATGGGGAGAACCTGGTGCTGGAATTTTAGGGGATCCCTTCCCCTTGCAAACTCATAACAATATTAATGTAAATAAACAGTTGCCAACTGCTATGATTTATAATGAATACATTCCCTAATTAACCCCTGGTTCTTTCTTCCAACCTCCAATGTACAAACGGCTCCTTTAAAGCTTCCTTTAAAGGACTCTTCCTGAGACAAACATTGCAGGCTGAATCCAACTAACCTGGTAAGATGGTAGTAGCCAGCACAAGGATTCCCACTATCGCAAAGGGGCTTTCCCATCTTCTCTCCCCCTGCCCACACACCATGTGCCCCCCATGCCTCCCCCCAGTGTCCTATGGAGGGTCACACAGAAAGAAAAAAAAGTTTGTATGAGGGTTTTAAGGACATGGAGAAAATCCTCGTAGTTGCAAATGAGCCACGGACCCTCCAAGTGACCCTATTTTTCAGGAACAGTCCTGGATTTACAGAAGTCATCCCGGTTTCTGATTTGATCGCGGAATGTCCCGCTTTTCCTTATGACATCTCTATCGGAGAAATGTTAGAGGGTATGGAGTTATGCGACACTCAAGCCAAGGAGATAAGTAACTATGCAACCTTTAGAAGACATCTGAAGGTAGCCCTGTATAGGGAAGTTTTTAAATGTTTAATGCTTTATTATGTTTTTATATACAGTGGTACCTCGGGTTACAGACACTTCAGGTTACAGACACTTCAGGTTACAGACTCCACTAACCCAGAAATAGTATCTTGGGTTAAGAACTTTGC
The DNA here is from genome assembly GCF_964252035.2 of Podarcis erhardii. Lineage (NCBI taxonomy): Eukaryota > Metazoa > Chordata > Lepidosauria > Squamata > Lacertidae > Podarcis > Podarcis erhardii. The sequence goes on from NC_138498.1 coordinate 10,152,176, forward strand.
TTCAGGATGAGAACAGAAATCACGCAGCAGGAGGCCCCATTAGCTAAAGTGGTACCTCAGGTTAAGAACAGTTTCAGGTTAAGAACGGACCTCCAGAACGAATTAAGTTCTTAACCCAAGGTACTACTGTATGTTGGAAGCCACTCAGAGTGGCTGAGGCAATCTAGTCAGCTGGGCGGGGTATAAATAATAAAATTGTTGCTGTTGTTGTTGTTGTTGAATAGGACGTCCCTATTTTCATCGGAGAAATGTTGGGGAGTATGGAGCCATAGAGAGGGCGGTTTCCACAATTTAAAGTCACCTGTGCATCCATCAGAGATGGAGAATCAGCACCGAGACCCCTCCATGGAGCCCCACACAAGGGCAGCGGAGGCTATTTACTTTCCTTCCTTCCTTCACGCCCCCCACCCACCCACTGCCTTATCCAGGTTGGAGTGATAATAAAGTCTTGTGCTGCTTTCAGCTTCGCATGCAGAGGACAGGAAACAAGCCGTCTGGCTGACTGACTGCCTCGAGTGTTCCAGCAGGCGCCTGGGCCGTGTAGGCTCCTTTTGAAAGATAAAGCTGTTTGGAGGACTGGGTAAAACTCCAGCATGAACTCCAGCTTGGAGGAGAAGGAGAAGGGGGTGGGGAGCCCATAAATATTAACAAGCGCTATGTGTCGCTCGCTCCATCCCCATAAAATGAGATTTGGGAGGCTATTATTACACTACTCTCACTGTTTACAGGAGGAGGGGCCAGAGCTGTGCTATTTGGGGTGGGGCAGGCCACCCTCCCCTAAGGAGACTCGCAAGCGAATGATGTTTTCTTGCTTGCACATCATTTTAGAATAAGGTTGCCACCTTTCCATCTGGCTTCTGCAGCTGGGTATTTAACAGTGGCCAAATGGTGCTGTGGGTTAAACCACAGAGCCTAGGACTTGCCGATCAGAAGGTCAGAGGTTCAAATCCCCGCGACGGGGTGAGCTCCCGTTGCTCAGTCCCTGCTCCTGCCAACCTAGCAGTTCGAAAGCCCGTCAAAGTGCAAGTAGATAAATAGGTACCACTTTGTCGGGAAGGTAAACGGCATTTCTGTGTGCTGCTCTGGTTCGCCAGAAGCGGCTTAGTCCTGCTGGCCACATGACCCAGAAGCTGTCTGCGGACTAACGCCGGCTCCCTTGGCCAATAAAGCGAGATGAGTGCCGCAACCCCAGAGTCGGTCACGACTGGACCTAATGGTCAGGGGTCCCTTTACGTTTACTAAGTATATTTGTTGTTTAGTCATTTAGTCGTGTCCGACTCTTCGTGACCCCATGGACTCAGCAAACAACAATGCTGGGTTTTTGCACAACAATGAAAGCATAGCCGTAGTGACAATGAAAGCATAGCCGAATGTGCGTTGGGGTGGGATGCCAAACTAGATCTTTGACCCGGATGAAATAAAGTCTAGTTTCGCTCCTGATCAAAGCAGAAGGGGGGCCCCTCCTTGCAATGGCAGAGCTTTGCTTGCTAGGGGCCAAGGTCGGCCAATTCAGAAGCCTCAATAAGTTAAGCTGTCTCTGTTTAGTGTAGTTAATTTATTACAATTCTTAAACGTCTGATTCTAAAAACAAAAACAAAAGAACACTCACCTCATGGTATCTTACAGCAGATTAAAATGTATAAAAATTAAAACAAAATAATAATAATACAAAATAGTGTAAGCAGTATCGTAATATAACAATCACAGTACCCCAGCAGACAAAACATCAGGGATTATCCCCTCATTGAAATCAACCATCATAGCCTATCAAATGTGGGAGGGTAGTATTATTTTAATATGTTGCAAGTTAAAGATCATTTGCTTAATGTGTTGCATATCACTTGATTGAAACGCAGAGTGTCTGCAGCAGTCAGGAGGGCGCCTGTCTGCCAGTTGTTGGTGGACTCCAGCTCCCATTAGGCCCAGCCACCCTGGCTAGAGGTCAGGGATGATGGGAGATGGAGTCCCAAAAACATCAGGCTGGCACCACATTGACAACCTGAAGCAGCACAAACAACTCAAAGGAAAACAGAAAATGAAGCAGGAAGGGAAGCAGTGACTGAGGGTTTCTTATAGTGATGTCCATCACATCAACCAAGCGTCCCTAATTTAGAGAAGCCATCCTGGTTTCTGATTTGATCCCAGAATGTCCCGCTATTCCTTAAAAAGGTAAAGGGACCCCTGATCATTAGGTCAAGTAATGGCCGACTCTGGGGTTGCGGTACTCATCTCGCTTTATTGGCCAAGGGAGCCGGTGTACAGCTTCCGGGTCATTATTAAGCTGCTTCTGGCGAACCAGAGCAGCGCACAGAAACGCCGTTTGCCTTCCCGACAGAGTGGTACCTATTTATCTACTTACACTTTTGACATGCTATCGAACTGCTAGGTTGGCAGGGACTGAGCAATGGGAGCTCACCCCGTCGCGGGGATTCGAACCGCCAACCTTCTGATCGGCAAGTCCTAGGCTCTGTGGTTTAACCCACAGCACCACCCGCATCCCCCACTATTCCGTAGGATGTACCTAATTTCATTGGAGAAAGGTTGGGTGGTATGGAGTTACCCAACCCTTAAGCTGTCTGAAGGCAATCCTGTACAGTGGTACTTCAGGTTACATACGCTTCAGGTTACATACACTTCAGGTTACAGACTCCGCTAACCCAGAAATAGTGCTTCAGGTTAAGAACTTTGCTTCAGGATGAGAACAGAAATCGTGCTCCGGTGGTGCGGCAGCAGCAGGAGGCCCCATTAGCTAAAGTGGTGCTTCAGGTTAAGAACAGTTTCAGGTTAAGTACGGAACCCCCCCAAAAATTAAGTACTTAACCCAAGGTACCACTGTACTGTATAGCGAAGTGTTTTTAAAAAATGTTTAATGCCTTATTATGTTTTTTATATATGTTGGAAGTTGTCCAGAGTGGCTGGAGCAAGCAAGTGTGAGGCATAAACAGTAAAATTATCATTATGGAATGGAACGCCCCTATTTTCATCAGAGAAATGTTGAAGGGTATGATCTTCTCGTTCCCAAATGGAGAGGGGCATTGCTGACATATGAGATGGGCAGCTGGGTGGGCCTACTCAGGTTAGGTAGACTGGACCTACCTGCTGGGCTAGCCCTGAAATTAATCCCCGCGGACTGTCAGCATTCACAGACATCTCCTGATCCCCCCCAAAGGCAAAAATCTCTTCCAGTCTAGACGAAATTCAGTGTGCAACATGCATTTGATTGAAAGGTGGACAAACAGTGGGTGGGGTGGGGTGGGGAATTAAACTTTTCATCAAGTGCAAAACTGTCTCCTCTCCCCCACTGGCTTCAGCGATGCAAGTCCAAAACGACATCTCCAATTAACCTCAGACTTTCCCCAAAAATATTTCCTCTGGCTTTTAATGGGCAGGCATGAGAAATGGCTGCAAGAAAAGATTCCTTGTCAGAGTGGAGCAGAGAGGTTCTAAAGGCAAGCGTGTCATGGTCCTTAAAAGGGGGGGGGGCTCTACCACAGCTCCACAAACAACCCCACTCCGAGCCGCTCTGCTGTCCAAGAAGAAATCCCATTCCAATACGACTTCGGCAGCAGAATGGAATGTGCTTCTGCATCAACAGCGGCCTGTGCTCAGCTTCTGAGCAAGGAAAACGAAACGAGGAAACGAAGAGGAGAACTATCTTTGGGACAGGAGACTGTCATATCGGACACCTCCTCTGGTCCTCTTCACTAGTTGGTGGAACCAAAAGTTTCCATTTTCTCCCAGTTTGTTGCTCCATTACAGCAACCCAGAGCCAGTGTGTTTATTCAGATCAAGCTATTCCTCAGAAATACAGCCCATAGTCAACCATGTCTTGTACATACATCAAGCAGTTTCCAATCTTTTCCATAAACATTTTTTTTTTGAAGCTGGACACTTTTCCACATTCTATTTATTTATTTTCTCACTTTTACACTGATGTTCCGAGCTGCAGGTTCAGTAATTGCATTGGCACAACTCCAGAACACGGTCTGTTCCAGGACACATTACTGTACTGGTTCTCAAAATATGGGGGAGAAAGTTAATGGGCCTAATTAATTGCAGCCGATTCCTTACATACGCCCAACGGAACAAGACCCACTGAATTCAGCAGGATTGAATCATACAGAGGATTGAGCACCAAGTTCCAGTCTAAACCATTAAGTTCAATGAAGCATGCAATAAGTGCAATCCTTCATGGTAAAAGTATGTTTACAATATGTAATTATTGTTTACAATATGTAATTTACCTTTGGACAGTGTTCTCGAAGCTACCAGCATGAGTCTGACCAACTGCGGGAGGCAGTGGAAGTCAGGAGTGCCTGGCATGCTCTGGTCCATGGGGTCACGAAGAGTCGGACACGACTAAACGGCTAAACAACAACAACCTGAAAAAACGGAGCCTGAAGCGTCTGTAACCTGAGGTATGACTGTATAGTCCGGGGCCCCCCACAAAGTTTGAGGGACAGTGGACCGGCCCCCTGCTGAAAAAGTTTGCTGACCCCTGCTGTAGTGCCTCAGGCTGGGGGAAAGCACCAAATCATAGAACAATGCCCCTTGCTCTCACTTTCCCCTTCCTTCCAGATTTACTGAATGTGGGAAAGGGGGGGGGGGTTGAGCAAGGCCAGTGGCTGCAGTGCACTGGAGGGTTAACTTGCGATTCCCCTTGCAAGCGGTCTAGGCAGAGCCTAATGTATTGTGATCCCCTGCCCTGGAGCATCTGAAATGGGATTGTGATGGATGCAGGGCCAGCAGTCGTCCACCTGCCTGTGTATCTGATTAAGCAAGGGCCCTCTGGAGGTTAAGGCACCATACTCTGCTCTTATGTTTTGAATAGAAAAAAATCAGGCAGACGCTGCGATACACTCCACCCACCCCACATATACACACCTAAAAAACCCCGGAGGAATTGCAGGACAAATAATACCACGCCAGTTTTAGGATATACTCCATAAAATATGTGGCCTGCACTATAAAAACATAAATAAACCTGCACCAAAGTAACCCAAATTCCATGCCAGGAAATGCTACGTTCAGCAATCTGTATAAACTATGCAAATGGAGCAGGTTTGCATAATGCCTCTTATTATGCCTCCTTTATTCTGAAGTTGGTGCATTTTAATTTATTCCATTTCTGCTAATCATGGGGAGAGGTGGGATGCAAGATACAGAAGCCCCAACACTTCCTAACTTATTCCTTCCAGTAGCACCTTAAAGACCAACTGAGTTAGTTCTAGGTATGAGCTTGAAGTGTGCATGCACACGAAAGCTCATACCTAGAACTAACTTAGTTGGTCTTTAAGGTGCTACTGGAAGGAATTTTTTGTTTTGACTATGGCAGACCAACACAGCTACCTATCTGTAACTTCCTAACTTATGTACATCGTATGCATCTCATATTATTGTATACTGCATTTATTTATTTAATAGAATCATAGCATTTTTGGTTGGAAAGGTAAACCAAGGATCATCTAGTCCAATGACCTGCAATGTTCTTCCTGATACTTTTAGAGCACATTGAACTGGCTAGATTAACAGAGGCAATTAGAGATCACACTAGACAAGAGTTTCAAAAAGCATGGGGAAAATGCAGAGAATTCTTCACAAAACAGTGCCCTAAAATACATACCTGGACTTGTTTCAAATAATGTCTGCAGGAGACTTTGTGGGTATTTAATTAGAAAAATCTTAATAATTATTCATAAAGGAAACCGTTTATAAGAAGTAAATAAGGAGGCCAGATACAAGATAAAGGAAGTCTTTTATTTGGTTGTTTGTATTGTTATATGTTATGTTCACTGTATGTTATGTTCACGTTTAATGAGGGTGGATTTGTGTATTGGGGGGTGGGGGTTTATGTTATGTTGTAAATAAAATTCGAATAAAGAAGAAGAAGAAGAAGAAGAAGAAGAAGAAGAAGAAGAAGAAGAAGAAGAAGAAGATTATCCCTGATGTTTAGTCACAAACTCCTTTCATGTGACTTGAAGTCATTGCTTCAAGTTCTACCCTCCAGAGTGAGAGAATGCAAGCTTGCTTCATCTTCCATGTGACAGCCCTTCAGATATTTGAGGATGGCTGTCTTATCTCCTCAGTCTCCTCTTTTCCAGGCCAAACATACCCAGCTCATTCAACCATTCCTCATAAGGCTTAGTTTCCAGACCCATGATCGCCTTTATTGCAATTATATACCACCATTTTTCTCCAAGAAGAAGAAGAGTTTGGATTTGATATCCCGCTTTATCACTACCCTAAGGAGTCTCAAAGCGGCTAACATTCTCCTTTCCCTTCTTCCCCCACAACAAACACTCTGTGAGGTGAGTGGGGCTGAGAGACTTCAGAGAAGTGTGACTGGCCCAAGGTCACCCAGCAGCTGCATGTGGAGGAGCGGGGAATCGAACCCGGTTCCCCAGATTACGAGTCCACTGCTCTTAACCACAACACCGCACTGGCTCTCAAGGTGGTGTACATAGTTCTCTTCTTCCTCATTTAATTCCCAACAACAACCGGGCAAGGTAGGTTTTAGGCTGAGAAGCAGTGACAGGCCACCCAGTGAGCTTCATGGCCAAGTGGAGATTTGAACACTGGTCTCCCAGGTCTTAGTCCAGCACTCTAACCAATACACTACAAAGGCTTTCATCTAATTGGGCAGTGTGGGAAACAGGAAGACTAACAGACAAGAAAGATCTGAACCAGCAGGGCTGTTGCAGCTTTGGTCCAGATGGGCTCTTCTGGTGTCCTTACATTAACTGGGCTGGCTGCTTCCAAAACTGTTGGTTTTGTGCTTTGCTGAATATTGGCCACGTAATGTTGGCCAGCAACAGTTGCTCCTTGTACAGCTAGGTGCTGTTGGAAGGGACATTTCATGTTTAATGTGTACTCAGACGCAATGCTTCCTTTAGCATATTTTAAACATATTTTGTTATCCGTTCAGCTGACCAAAAAGAGAGGGGGTTTTTTCCCCTTTCACCCCTTATAGAAGTGTGTGTGTATATAAGTGTAACTCAGTGTGGTTGGCTGGGGAGAGGCGACCCCCCCAAAAAAGATGGGATATGAAAAGTCAACTTTTGAGGAAAGGTAACTGGGAACAAAGAGGCCCATTGAATGGACAGAGTGGCGTTCAGAGAGACAGCGTGAAGCAGCTGGCATTTCTCTCCCTCCCCTTTCTACCCAACCCCAACCAGATTTTGGTCCGAAAATAACGTGGATGTTCCACAGAGCAGGAGCAAATGGACAATGCCGAATGCCTGATCTTCCCACGCCCCCACCTGTGGCGCTATCAACTCTTTGGTCTCCCCATCTCCCTTCTGCTTGGCCTCCATAACCTCACAGCGAAACGAGTTCCAGACGTTACTTTCATTCACATCACGTTCACAAAACATTTCTGTTTATTTATTTTTTTAATCCTAACAACCTTCAATTTAATTTTAACACAATTAACAGCTGCCTGTCGCTCAATAAAATCATATTGCTTTGGCTTACAAAGGTGGGCAGATATCCATCCTTTGTATTTAATTGCGAGGCTTGAGACCGGGATACCTTAAAGACTGTCTTCTTTCAAATTTTCCTTCCTACGTACTTCCATTCAGCATCTGAGGCCTTGCTGAATGAGTTATAGTGGGCAGTTACTAAGATTATGGGCTTTTGGTAATAGCACCCACTTTGTGAAATGCCTTGCTAAGGGTAGTTATATGCTATGCAGTATTCATTCTTTGCAATTTTGTTTTGGATGTGTTAAGTATTCTGTGATGTCTTACTCCATAAGCTGCTTTGAATGGAATTCGTGAAAATGCGGGGTATACATTTTTAAATAAATAAAGCAAAGCATATGTTTCTGTTACACAGAATTGGAATGCAACTTGGTGCAGTTCATAAGCACAAGTGGGGAAAAGCACCGGAAGTCTCAGAAGTCACACTAGTCAGGAAAACAGACAAGAACTTTATTGTCTCTCTTAAACAAGAGCAGAACAGAACCACCTGACTCCAGCCAGATATTGTTATGTACTGAAGTTCTCACCCTGGGCCAGCAGGGGGATACTGTAGATAGTTCATGTCCACATATGCAAATAAGGGATCGAAAGTGACGCTCAGTGATTGGATAGTTACAGAAAATGGTTACTGTAGCGTTGTAGTGGAGCTCTATATAAGCAGGCTGACGGAGCCCTTCAGTTCAGTTCTGTTCTGGCCTGTGAATAAACAAGAGCTGTTTGAAGAATCGCTGTGCCGTCTGATATGTTCACCCACAACTTAACAGATATAATGAAGTCCAATGCCATCTAGTGATGAAACACTAGAATTATACTATCCATATACCATCAAAGGGAAGCACCACCTACGTTTTTCCTGCGAATCTCAGCTCAAGATGTTTTCTACCTCAAAGCTCTGGAGGTGCAGGGATCCTTTGGGCAAAGAGACCCCTGAACAAGTGGAGTGGAAAACAGAGGCGCATCAGCACCAACAAAACAGGAACCAGACAGCATGCACCACCAGTGTCAACATTTTTAATTCCTCTGATGGGTTTGTTCCTTGATGGTGTCAGCCAGCAAAATTCACATCGATGTCAATCACAGTTTTGTATGAGACTGCTGAGCAGGATGGTATCCTTTCGAAAAATAAAAATTATGCCAGAACACCAATATAAATGCCACTTAAACAGACTGGCCTTCATGGGTTGTTTTTCATCAGCCTCCAAGTGCAACAGGAACAGCTGCCAGGAGCCAGACTCCTCCACCTGAACAGGGAAAAAGTGAACGAGACAGATTCAGAAGGGCCAGCATCTTCATACCTGGGCTGTTTTAAGGTGAAAATGAGAGAGACTTGCCAAACTGAAGCTTTAGCTGCAATGCAAGTTAACTTGCTTCTCTTTGGTGCTACGTCTATACAGGTGTTGCAGAACCAGATTCTGAGAATTGGTATTGTTATTAAGTGACCCAGGGAGCTCTGGGTCTCTTGCCTGGATCCCCTGCCCCCTTCCCAAAAAACCTTTAAAATATAGAACTATTACATTAATGCATCACAAATGTTTGGTAAATCATGACCCAATGTGTCCATCAAGAGAACCAACCGCTGACTTATTGATTCTATATTACACCAGTCCTAAAGGATCTACACTGGCTCCCAATGTGTTTCTGAGCGCTGTTAAAAGTGTCGGCGCTGAACTTTAAAGCCCTAAATGGCTGTATACCTTGAAGGAGAGTCTCCATCCCCATCATTCAGCCTGGACACTGAGGTCCACCTCCGAGGGCCTTCTGGCAGTTCCCCCAAGTCACAGGGAACCAGGCAGAGGGCCTTCAGGGCAGTGGCACCCTCCCTGTGGAATCATAGAATCATAGAATCATAGAGTTGGAAGAGACCACAAGGGCCATCGAGTCCAACCCCCTGCCAAGCAGGAAACACCATCAGAGCACTCCTGACATATGGTTGTCAAGCCTCTGCTTAAAGACCTCCAAAGAAGGAGACTCCACCACACTCCACCATACTATCAGATGTCAAGGAGATAAATAACTATACAACTTTTATAAGAAATGTATGAGGAAGTTTTTAATGTTTGATGTTTTGTTATGTTCTTATATGTGTTGGAAATCACCCAGAGTGACTGGGGCAACCTAGCCAGATGGGCATGGTATTAATAAATAATAAAATTATTATTGTTGCTATTGTTATTGTTATTGTTATTACTATTATTATTAAGTTCACACTGATCTGGTATTCTACTGGGATTTTTAAATTTTAATATATATTCAACAAAGTCAAACCAAATAGTACAAAATTTGTCTTTTAAAAAAATTGTCCTCTAAATTATAGAACTGTAAAGTTGGAAGGAATCCCAAGGATCATCTAGTCCAACTCCCTGCAATGCAGGAATATGTCAATGTCCCATATGGGGATCGAACCTCCAACCTTGATGTTATCAGCACCACACTCCAACCAACTGAGCTACCCAGAGCATACTAGATCCTATTCATTTTAATGGGACTTGAGCTAGCAGACAGCTTCCTAGTGCATTCTGTCCTTGTCTTTATATGTCTATATCTGTATTTACTTTCCAGTTCCCTAACGAGAATCACGATGTTTACAGGAACAAAGCACCACACTGTATCTAAGCTGGACTGTTAAGTCAAGGCTTGTGAATCGGGCCCCATAGGTATACCAGCTGGCTATGTCAGGAGCCTGAGGTCTCTAAGTGAGCAGTGGAATCCAGAGACTTTCCTTTGTTAGAACAAACTTTAGCACCATCATTGCAGATGGCCAGAAGTTGTATTTGGCTACATGGGACCAAAAGGGCTCCTGACTCCGGTCTAGCACTACAGTCTGAGTATCTCAAAAGGTCAGGCATTTCCTTATTTATGAAATGTGTTAGACCACCCTTCCGAGAAACTCCCAGGACAGTGTATCAGGTCAATCTCAAATCACATGTTCAAAGCAACAAGTGAACCAAACAGCAGCATAAAGATTCAGTATAAAGATATAGCAGGTCAGATTAAATCTCATTCAAGCCATATGTGGTGGGATTTTCCGTTAGTTAATGGATTCTGGAAACAGATTGGTATAGAAATATCGGGAATTGCGGGTAGGAAGGTGGAAATATCTAAATTAATGGTTCTTATTAGCCTGAGTAGCACAGAGCTAGAAACAAAAGACGAATGTAAATGGGTAAAATTGATGGTAATTGCAGCCAAAGTTATAGCGAGTAATTGGAAAAATGCAAAAGAGTTAGGGGTGAACCAATGGAGGAAAAAACTGAAAAATATTATAATTTTAGAATATCTAGAATCATAGAATCATAGAATCATAGAGTTGGAAGAGACCACAAGGGCCATCAAGTCCAACCCCCTGCCAAGCAGGAAACACCATCAGAGCACTCCTGACATATGGTTGTCAAGCCTCTGCTTAAAGACCTCCAAAGAAGGAGACTCCACCACACTCCTTGGCAGCAAATTCCACTGTCGAACAGCTCTAACCGTGAAGATACACAGAATGAAAGGGTTTAAGGTCAATGAGAAGGAGGAGGATTGGTTTGAGAAGATATTGAATTATTTCAGCAGGTTTGAACAATTTGGGGCAATTAAAATGTTAAAAGTTAAATGTTAAGTGTTAATGTATATAGAACTGTACATATGGTTGATTTGAATATGTTATTATTGATTATGTATACCCAATGTATCAGCCGCCTGGGTGGTCTCACTGTTTGTGTTTTGGTTGTTGGTAAAAAAAAAAGTAATTTTAAAAAAAATCTCATTTAAACCAGTTCTCACTATGTGCCATTATGGTTCCATCTACACTGTACATTTCAGAAATATGGCTTTCCCCAAAGAATCCTGAGAACTGCAGTTTACCCTTCTCAGGGCTATAATTCCCAGCACCCTTAACAAACTACTGTTCTCAGGATGTCCTGGGAGAAGCCATGTTGTGCTGGTCCTGAGGGTTAACCGTGCAGCGAGGTCCGAGTCCAGTCCGAGGTCAAGGGTGCGGTATGGATGCTGTACGTCAAAGCTGAAGCAAGGTCCAAGGCAGGGAGTCGGGTGAGGTCAGGAACTCTGGCAGAAGAGCAGGACAGGGTGCAGGCAGGAACAGGCTACCAACAATGTTGCTCCCGCAACCTGGGACTGGGGCTGGCTGGCTTTTATCTGCCCCGAGGCATAGGGCGGCCCCGGTCCACAGGTGACTCGCCTCTCCTGGCCTGGAGGTGAGCACTCCTCCTGCGGGAACTTAGTTCCCTCCGCCTCTCTGCCCTGAGCCTCTGCATCTCAGGAGAGGCTGGAGGGTTACCAGACCCAGAGGCAACCTCAGCTTCCCCTGACGGGGCTGAGAGTGGAGCACCTGCAGGCAATGGGTCCTCCATCATCTCAGGAGCCAGAGCAGACTCTGCTGGTGCCTGCACCTGAGGATCCAACACAGGTGAGGACCCTTCAGGCTCAAGCCCCAGCCCTGGCTCAGCTGGTTCTGGAGGCGAGGACTCCTGTGCAGGCTGGGATTCCTCAGGTTCAGCCTCCGAGTCCGAATCCCAGGCCATCACACATGTGCTTTAAATGTACTTTACATGCATGGTGTAGATGGTGTTTCTACCTGAGCAAACAGCATTGCCTGGCACTGGAATGACGTCATGGTTGGTGCCTGGCAAGCCTCCCTGGGGAGGGCATTCCATAAACAGGGCACTGCAGCCAGAAATGCCTTCTCTCCAGTCTGCATCATAGGCATCAACTGAGCTGTTCTGAGATTGACACCTTGGCTACCTGCCTCCGGATTTGACTAACAAGTTGCCTTCAGCCCTGTTGCTGTAACGCGGCCCCAGCTCTGTGTAATTAATGGCCTTTCCCATACCCTCCAACATTTCTCTGATTAAAATAGGGACGTCCTATTGCATTATTAGGGACGCGGGTGGCACTGTGGTCTAAACTACAGAGCCTAGGGCTTGCCAATCAGAAGGTCAGCGGTTCGAATCCCCGCGAAGGGGTGAGCTCCTGTTGCTCGGTCCCTGCTCCTGCCCACCTAACAGTTCGAAAGCACATTGAAGTGCAAGTAGATAAATAGGTACCGCTCCGGCGGGAAGGTAAACGGCGTTTCCATGTGCTGCTCTGGTTCACCAGAAGCGGTTTAGTCATGCTGGCCACATGACCCGGAAGCTGTCTGTGGACAAACCCCAGCTCCCTCGGCCTATAGAGCAAGATTAGCACGCAACCCCAGAGTCATCCGCAACTGGACCTAATGGTCAGGGGTCCCTTTACGTTTACCTTTACCTTTACTGCATCATCATCATCATCATTATTATTATTATTATTATTATTATTATTATTATTATCTCAGCCACTCTGGACGTTTTCCAACATATATAATAACATAATAAAATACTAAACATAAAAAACCTTCCCTATACAGGGCTCCCTTCAGATGGCTCTGGGATCAGTTAACTCCATACCCTCCAACATTTCTCTTATGAAAATAGGGACATCCTAAGGGAAAGCGGGACATTCTGAGATCGAATGAGAAACTGGGATGGTTTCTGTAAATCTGGGCCTGTCCCTGGAAAATAGGGACACTTGGAGGGTCTGCCTCCAAAACATTGTGTGAGGGGAGAGCTCTGTCTAGAGCTAAATGTCCGGTGCTGCTTGTTAAAATGTTCTAGTCTAGACTCTGAAGACAAGAGCTAAATATGTTTTGAAGGCAGTTCAGGATGATTAGCCACAGCCTAAGCTGCCTGCAATGCTGTGCTCTTTTTGTTCTGAAGGTGAGCGAATATGTGCAGCAGTATGTTTGTGCCAGAAGGAGCGGATTTGGTCAATGAGCCAAATCTGAAAAAGAGCTGGTCTTTTAAATGCAGTTAGTGGAAAGTGTGAGAAAAGTGTGCCTTCCCATTATTCTGGACTACAACTTCTTTCAACCCTGACTATCAGCCAGCTGGGGATGATGGGAAATGTAGTCCAAAGCATCAGGAGAGCACTATTGAAGAAGGCTGGCCTCCACCTATTAAATGAATACCAACTGAGCACTTGGTCTTCAGCTAGTGTATCACAGCCTAGCAAGTGACTAATACCAGTGGAAATTCCTCATTTTACCTTCTTAAAGATCTTTGTTGCGGGAAAAGAAGGGTATGAAGAAGAAGAAGAAGAAGAAGAAGAAGAAGAAGAAGAAGAAGAAGAGGAAGAAGAGTTTGAATTTGATATCCCACTTTATCACTACCCTAAGGAGTCTTAAAGCGGCTAACAATCTCCTTTCCCTTCCTCCCCCACAACAAACACTCTGTGAGGTGAGTGGGGCTGAGAGACTTCAGAGAAGTGTGACTAGCCCAAGGTCACCCAGCAGCTGCATGTGGAGGAGCAGGGAAGCGAACCCGGTTCACCAGATTACGAGTCCACCGCTCTTAACCACTACACCACACTGGCTCTCTCTGAAGAAATGAATTTATGTACAGTGTGTTCTTGAGAGGGGAAGAGAACCTAATTGTGATGGCCTGGGATTCGGATTAGGATGCTGAACCTGAGGAATCCCAGCCTGCACAGCATTCCCTGCTGCCAGAACCAGCTGAGCCGGGGCTGGGACATGAGCCTGAAGAGTCCTCACCTGTACTGGATCCTCAGGTGCAGGCACCAGCTGAGTCTGCTCTGGCTCCTGAGGTGATGGAGGACCCATTGCCTGCAGGTGCTCCACTCTCAGCCCCATCAGGGGAAGCTGAGGTTGCCTCTGGGTCCGGTAACCCTCCAGCCTCTGCTGCGCTGTAGAGGCTCAGGGCAGAGAGGCGGAGGGAACTAAGTTCCTGCAGGAGGAGTGCTCACCTCCAGGCCAGGAGAGGCGAGTCACCTGAGGATCAGGGCCGCCCTGTGCCTCGGGGCAGATAAAAGCCAGCCAGCCTCAGTCCCAAGTTGCGGGAGCAACTTTGTTGATTGTCATTTCCTGCCTGAACCCTGTCCTGCTATCCTGCCGGAGCTCCTGACCTCACCTGACTACCTGCCCTGCGTCCAGCTTCAACTTCTTCGGACTGCCTCCATACTGCACCTTTGACCTCGGACTGGACTCAGATCTCACCTCTCAGTTAGCCCACGGGACCAGCACACTAATATGGCTGTTGTAATAATAATAATAATAATAATAATAATAATAATAACAACAACAACAACAACAACAACAACAACAACAATTTATTATTTATACCCCGCCCATCTGGCTGAGTTTCCCCAGCCACTCTGGGCAACTGGGCCTTTGCTTATCGGTAGAGAAAGTTCCAGCCATGTTGCATGGAGAACATAAGCAGTAGAATGATGGAGAAGAGGAGGAGAAAAAAAACAAAAATAAGAGTGGGACTCACACTGAAAGTTAGGGTTAAGAGTGAGATCTGGTCTGTATCTTTAAATTCTTAGATGTGCTGAGAATATTCTGTTCAGTTCTACTCTTAAGTGGTAGCACTTAGAAAAGATTACAGCAGGTGAAGTGTACTCATTAAGCCCACAGGTAAAAATCACAGGCAAGCAAGAGGTGAAGAAGAAGAAGAAGAAGAAGAAGAAGAAGAAGAAGAAGAAGACACAGCCTCATCAGGCAGGCTTTATCAGGACCTTGGAAAGCTCCAAGTGAGTTCTACTGGCTCCACATCTTGGGCAATAGGAAAGATGTTGTCTCAGTGAAGAGTCACAGCTCCAAGTCCTGTTCAGCAGTTAGCCCTGACTCCTAAAGGAGATGGTGGTGCATTTACCAGGTCCTTGTCCAGTTCTACAATATAGTCTCTGTTTTTTTGTGACACAGAGGAGACAAAGAAGTTACTGGGGAGTCGTCCTCAGAGCGGAGGGAATTGGAAGAGGTATGTCCCCACAGGAGGGCACAGGAGGAAATGCTGATGCTGAATGTTCCTCCTTAAGGAGCTTGCATCTTCACCCTCACCAGAGCCTTCCCTGGGGCAGTAAAGCGGGTCAGGTTCAGGAGTCATGACACGGAGACAACTTAGTTGCAGTAAAGGTAAAGGTAAAGGGACCCCTGACCATTAGGTCCAGTTGTGACCGACTCTGGGGTTGTGGCGCTCATCTCACTTTATTGGCCGAGGGAGCCAGCATACAGCTTCCGGGTCATATGGCCAGCATGACTAAGCCGTTTCTGGTGAACCAGAGCAGCACACGGAAACGGTGTTTACCTTCCCGCCGGAGCTGTACCTATTTATCTACTTGCACTTTGACGTGCTTTCGAACTGCTAGGTTGGCAGGAGCAGGGACCGAGCAACGGGAGCTCACCCCGTCTCGGGGATTCAAACTGCTGACCTTCTGATCGGCAAGTCCTAGGCTCTGTGGTTTAACCCACAGCGCCACCCGCATCCCTTAGTTGCAGTACTTTTCACCAATTTCTCCCTATGGACCTGTCTTAGGCATCCTATTTGCTTTCCTGCTCATTTTCATGGGTGGAAGAAAGGAAGGGACATCACAGCCATGGAAATAATTTGAGGGACAAGCCACGTCTCTCTCGTTTCCCTCCTGCCGCATGGCAGGACATACAGGCACGTAAGGCCAGACCTCTGGGCTGCGATGTGACAGCCCTAAAAGGTGTGATGCGGTCTTGGAAATGTTTAAGCCCACTGAGCTGGAGGATATGCTTTATGACAAAACCAAGCTGCAAGGAAAGAGAGACGCAGACACGCTCAATTTATTTAGTAAATCAACCCTCTCCCAAAACCCAACCTAATGGAAAGAAAGATGGAAGACCTCAAAGGTCTGATCTTCATAGCTCCTGAGTTTCTTTGAGTTGGCCGTGGTATGTATTCTGGATTGAGCCTTCATTCTGCGCCTCAAAGTACCTTTCTGTCCAGTTCCTATTGGTACTGGAAAGGACTTTGTTTAATAGATCAGCTTGTGTTTGTGGAGTCATTTGCAGATGGAAATATAGAAAATCCTCATCTTTGTTATTTTATTTAACCGTAGAAGCAAAACAAACATTTAAAAGTCTTGCATTCTGATAAATAAATTATGTTGAAGCAAAGAAGCACATTTTGCCCCAGAAACAACGTGGTGACTCGCTGTTGTTGCTTTTAATTCTCAAATTTATTAAGCATTAACATGGCATACAAAGTTTTCTTACATTTGCAAAAAACATAGGACAATGGTATGCTGTACAGATGAAGAGGTAATTAACAATAAGCAAAGGTAAGTAACACAGAAGGCTGATCGCCGAAGAATGGATGCTTTTGAATTCTGGTGCTGGAGGAGACTCTGGAGAGTCCCATGGACTGCAAGAAGATCAAACCTCTTCATTCTGAAGGAAATCAGCCCTGAGTGCTCACTGGAAGGACAGATCCTGAAGCTGAGGCTCCAAGACTTTGGCCAACTCATGAGAAGACTCCCAGGAAAAGACCCTGATGTTGGGAAAGATGGAGGGCACAAGGAGAAGGGAACAACAGAGGACGAGATGGTTGGACAGTGTTCTCGATGAGTTTGACCAAAGTGCGGGAGGCAGTGGAAGACAGGAGTGCCTGGCGTGCTCTGGTCCAGGGGGTCACGAAGAGTCTGACACGACTGAACGACTAAACAACAACAGCAACAAGTAACACACACACTAGAGTTTCACTAAGCATGTTCATATCCATGTATTCTTGTATAAAAAGATTGTGTGAATAATTGCCATTTCCTTTATGTTCTGTTTCAGGAGAAGATCAGTTCTCTACAACTGGAGAAATGTATTTGACACATCTAGTTTTGGTCCAGGCATTTTAATACATTTTAATACATTCATAAATGGATTCCAAATGGCAAAGAAAAAGTACATTGGCTTTGCTTTCCCCTTGGCTAAATTTGCAGTAAATATCCATTTTTTCTGCAATACTGTTATTCCAAAATCTGTGGTGCCGCACATCCAAAGTAAGTGTACCTGACAGTTTCAAACTTTTTTTCTGTCTCCAGCCTTATAGAAATGATTTGTTTTTGACATCTTCATTCTTCCACCTCCTATATATTCAGAAGTGCCAACTGAGTGATATAGTTTGCTTTGTAATCACAATGATCTCCTTAAAAATCATGGTCCAGTATGATGCATTGGTCAGACATTCCCAACACTTATGTATTTATGAGCCCCATAGCCCATATATAACAGTTATAACACTCAGAACTGAACTAGGTGGCATTTAGTGGAGTTAGGTACCAGCAATGGATCCTTCTTAAGGAACATTCTCTGGCATTTGCAGAGACGGATTTTACAGGTTCTTTATTCCACAAGTTAGTCCAGGCATCATCTTATACAACTTGTCCAATATCATGTTCCCAGAGCCCTTTTAACGAATAAAAGAATTTGCTGTTTTGTCAGCTGGAAAGGAATATATCCTGGAAGCCGGACCTTAAGTAGTATGGTCAAATTCTACTATAAGATATTCAGTCCTGGTAAGGGATATTGCATTCTTTCTCTTAGCTTGTAAACTTGTAAAATGATGAACCTGGTAAAAATTAAAGCTCAAATATACGGTAAATTAATGGCTACCAAAAGGCCCCCAGACTGACTATGAAAAGAGGCAAGGTAAAATGTTAAAATATATTTTGAGGGAAGGTTTCAGAATGGAGTTTGCACATACCTGAGCAATCACTACTACTATCACCGCTGAAGTGCTTGATTCCATGGGCTTTGAGAAATAAAAGTAAGCTAAGTATTGGGGGTATTGTGACCCTCTCAATGTTGTTCAACTCCCATCTTCCCATATCATTGACTATGCTAGCCCAGATTCCTTGACTTAATAGGATCCCAACTCCACCAACATGTTGTCAGTAGATTAATGCCACTGGTGGTTACACAAGGACACACCAGTCTGTGCCACGTGTCAACCACAAGAAGAAAAATGGAGCATCTTTGGCTGCAAGGAACCCTGGTTCCCCACACAGACCCATTCAAAGAACAGCAATAATTGCTTATTTCCTCTCCTGATTGGTTTGGAAGATCATACCATGGAAAGCATAAACATGAAGTTTGTTTTTCAAGCCAGAGTATATTTTCTTTCGAATGCCCTGGTTATTTTGACTGAAAATAACAGAAGGTGTGAAATGTCTTCTTTTGGCACCAAGGAAGTCTCACCTGGCTCCCTTCAATGTCGCAGTCTGAAGTGTGGAGACAATGTCCAAGGTTCCATTGCTTGTGGGTGGGGTGATTTGCTTCCTCCATCCTCTGTCCCAGTGAGTGTTAACAACTTTCCACCCACTTGGCTTCCTAAGCTATAATTCTCAAACTCGCGGAGTCCTGCCCCTGCAGAGAATACTGCTTTTGTGACCTTTGAGGACAGGTGGGTTTGTGGGTTGTTAACTTAGCTATATATTCCAAAATAGACTATTGAGAAAAGCAACCTCCTCTGGGCATGAGGGTGTGGGTGGCATAAATATATTTCACTGCAGAAAATAAGTTTCTGATAGTTCTCAACGTTATTTATTTACTGCTTTATTCTTTTTGTTGGTGGTGAAAATGGATTCTTTCTGGCAGTAGCAATTGGTGCCTTAAACATCTAGTACAGGGGTCAGCAAACTTTTTCAAAAGGGGGCTGGTCCACTGTCCCTCAGACCTAGTGGGGGGCCAGACTATTTTTTTGGGGTGGTGGTGAATGAATTCCTATGCCCCGCAAATACCATATTTTTCGCCCTATAGGACGCACTTTTCCCTCTCCAAAAATGAAGGGGAAATGTGTGTGCGTCCTATGGGGCGAATGCAGGCTTTCGCTGAAGCCTGGAGAGCAAGAGAGGTCGGTGCGCACCGACCTTCTCGCTCTCCAGG
This sequence comes from Podarcis erhardii, assembly GCF_964252035.2. Lineage (NCBI taxonomy): Eukaryota > Metazoa > Chordata > Lepidosauria > Squamata > Lacertidae > Podarcis > Podarcis erhardii. The sequence continues at coordinate 10,171,376 of NC_138498.1, forward strand.
CTTCAGGAGAGCCGCAGCGCCAGCCCCACAAGGTTGGGGGACAGCGGGGAGGCGGAACACCGCCATCCCGCTGTCTCCTGATGTGGTTTGGAGGCTGACGGCGGGGAGACGCGTGCTTCTCCCCGCCACCAGCCCCGCAAGCTCCGGGGACAGCGGGGAGGCGCAGCGCGTCTTCCCGCTGTCCCCGGACCTGGTCTGCAGGCGGGCGGCGGGGAGAAGAGCGCTTCTTTCCGCTGCCGGCCCCACAAGCCGCTGGGGGGGAAATAATTTTCCCCCCTTTATTTCCCCCCCAAAAACTTGGTGCGTCCTATGGGCCGGTGCGTCCTATGGGGCGAAAAATACGGTAACCCAGAGATGCATTTTAAATAAAAGCACACATTCTACTCATGTAAAAACATGCTGATTCCTGGACCATCCGCAGGCCAGATTTAGATGGTGATTCGGCCAGATCCAGCCCCCAGGCCTTAGTTTGCCAACCCATGATCTAGTAATACCAGCAAAGAAATTCCTTCATCTCCTCCAGTCATGAGCCCCTCAGTAAATAACGTTTTGGTTGTCGTGTATGAAGGCCACTCAAAAAAAGAGCCCTGCAGGATCTGACCAAAGGCCTATTTAGTCCAATATTCCAAACCCTCCAACATTTCTCCAATGAAAATAGGGATGTCCTGTTCAATAACAATTTTATCATTTATACTCCACCTATCTGACTGGCTTGCTCCAGCCACTCTGGGTGGCTTCCAAAATATATAAAAACATAATAAAACATTTAAAAAACCTTCCCCATATAGTAGTGCCTTTAGAAGTCTTCTAAAGGTTGTGTAGTTACTTATCTCCTTGGCTCAAGCGTTGCATAATACCATATGCTCCAATATTTCTCTGATGAAAATAGGGATGTCTTTAGGAAAAGCGGGACATTCCAGGATCAAATAACAAACTGGGACAGCTTCTGTAAATCTAGGACTGTCATAGAAAATAGGGACACTTGGAGCGTCTGATATTCTGTTTCCATAGTGGACAATAGGGCTGCCATATGTCCAAACATTACTGGGCTTTCAAAGGCAGAATTGACAGGCAGAGTATCTTGGGGTATCATGGTTTTTATTTTTTTAAACCCTAACCTCTTCTGTTCATGTTCCTCAGCAGCTGGCATTCATTCAGAACCATGCTGTCTCCAATATTGGAGGTACTGTATTGCCATTACAACTTGGAGCCATTAGAAGCCTCACCTGCCATGATTTTCTCTAATTCCCTTTTAAAGCCATCGAAGTTGGTGGCCATCACTACTACATCTTGTGATAGTGAAACCCATCATTCAACATGTGATGTTTGATGAAGTGCCTACAGATTATAATTGACACAATTGCCGTAAATATTAATGCTGCAAGTCCAAAGTCTGGCTTTCTAAGAAACCATTCCTTTGCCAAAACCTTTTCTCATATGTTAACCAGCATTCAGAACATGATAGAGTGGTACCTCAGGTTAAGAACTTAATTCGTTAAGAACTTAATTCGTTCCAGAGGTCCGTTCTTAACCTGAAACTGTACTTAACCTGAAGCACCACTTTAGCTAAAGGGGCCTCCTGCTGCCGCCGCGCCGCTGGAGCACGATTTCTGTTCTCATCCTGAAGCAAAGTTCTTAACCCAAGGTACTATTTCTGGGTTAGTGGAGTCTGTAACCTGAAGCATATGTAACCCGAGGTTTTGTTGTTTAGTCGTTTAGTCATGTCCGACTCTTCGTGACTCCATGGACCAGAGCACGCCAGGCACTCCTGTCTTCCACTGCCTCCCACAGTTTGGTCAAACTCATGCTGGTAGCTTTGAGAACACTGTCCAACCATCTCGTCCTCTGTCATCCCCTTCTCCTTGTGCCCTCCATCTTTCCCAACATCAGGGTCTTTTCCAGGGTGTCTTCTCTTCTCATGAGGGGGTCAAAGTATTGGAGCCTCAGATTCAGGATCTGTCCTTCCAGTGAGCTGATTTCCTTCAGAATGGAGAGGTTTGATCTTCTTGCAGTCCATGGGACTCTCAAGAGTCTCCTCTAGCACCATAATTCAAAAGCATCAATTCTTCGGCGATCAGCCTTTTTTATGGTCCAGCTCTCACTTCCATACATTACTGAGAAAACCATAGCTTTAACTATACGGACCTTTGTCGGCAAGGTGATGTCTCTGCTTTTTAAGATGCTGTCTACTGTATTTTAGAATCAAAACAATTTGAATGTCGCGGACAGTTGGGAAGGTTAATGTTAAATGGTAGGAAATGCATAAAATGTTCAAGTTGACCTTCATTTTACCCCCAAATCTTAGTGGCCCTTCCTGCATCCTGCATTCCTTCCACACCCTTCCTTCCTAAACGAGCAACCAAGGCTGATCCTCGTGACCCTGGCTTCACCCGTTCCAGCTTCCTAGTGCAGCAGAGGCACTGTGTCAGTTTCACAGGCAAAGATCTATAAAGGTTTAGCCACGTCCTATGTTTAGGCTCTTCAGCTGGAGTTAGCTGGGAAAGCTAACCTAAAGCCCACATAAGAAATCTTCCAGGAAGGAATAAGGAAATAAGGCTGATTTTAAACTGGTCTAGGCTTCCAACATGTAAGAGACATTGACTGCCTACATTAGTAAGTAGGGCAAGTTTAGAAGCCCTTTTTGTGATGTTTCTGGGTCACCGGGGGGGGGGGGAGTAACGCATACCCTCCAACATTCCACTGATGAAAATCGGGGTGTGCGTCTTCTGGTGCCGTGCTCTGGCAGGTGCCAGCTGGTTGGCACAGGAGTGTGGCATCAAAACGAGACATTCCAGGATCCAGTCAGAAGCCAGGAGGGCTTCTGCAATTCTGGGATGTCCTTGGAAAATCGGGAGACTTGGAGGATACGATACCATGTTCTGTATGTTTTGTGAATAAAACAAACTGTTTAGTTTAAAGTTCAGTTTGTGCCATTTGATCCAAGGGGATTCTGTTGTTGTTGTTTAGTCGTTTAGTCATGTCCAACTCTTCATGACCCCATGGACCAGAGCACGCCAGGCACTCCTGTCTTCCACTGCCTCCCACAGTTTGGTCAAACTCATTCGGATAGCTTCGAGAACACTGTCCAACCATCTCGTCCTCTGTCGTCCCCTTCTCCTTGTGCCCTCCATCTTTCCCAACATCAGGGTCTTTTCCAGGGAGTCTTCTCTTCTCACAAGGTGGCCAAAGTATTAGAGCCTCAGCTTCAGGATCTGTCCTTCCAGTGAGCACTCAGGGCTGATTTCCTTAAGAATGGATAGGTTTGTTCTTCTTGCAGTCCATGGGACTCTCAAGAGTCTCCTCCAGCACCATAATTCAAAAGCATCCATTATTTGGCAATCAGCCTTCTTTATGGTCCAGCTCTCACTTCCATACATCACTACTGGGGAAACCATAGCTTTAACTATACGGACCTTTGTTGGCAAGGTGATGTCTCTGCTTTTTAAGATGCTGTCTAGGTTTGTCATTGCTTTTCTCCCAAGGAGCAGGCGTCTTTTAATTTCGTGTCTGCTGTCACCATCTGCAGTGATCATGGAGCCCAAGAAAGTAGAATCTCTCACTGCCTCCATTTCTTCCCCTTCTATTTCCCAGGAGGTGATGGGCCCAGTGGCCATGATCTTTGTTTTTTGGATATTGAGCTTCAGGCACTTAGAAGCCCAGGTAAACTAATCTTCTCAGAATCATAGAAAACGGGAGATACGTAGCCGCTCCAGCAACATATCTCTATTTCCTTACATCCAGAAACCCAAGAAGGGCTTTCACTCTTGCTAGAAGCTCTGCCTTGCCCTCACAGGTTCTGGAAGGCTCCTATAGAAGAGTCCCGTACGCACAGAGACTTTGCGCCTGCCCATTAGGGGAAATAGGAAGCCCCGAACATATATTTTTTTAGATGTCCTTTTTTATGTTGAGATTCGTAGAGGCACCATTGATCCTTTGCTGATCTTTCAGACAGGTCTAAACTTAATTCTCTCCTCCTAGGCAAAGATCACAAGATGACCTGGCTGGTAGCCAGATTCTCCGTCCAGGTTTGTAGGCACAGATCACCCTCTAGAATAAAATAGCTTACAAGGGAAATGCTGAAGTCACCCTTTGGGGCGCCTTAGGGTCAATTTTTATGGTAGCCCAAATCTCAGTTGTATGGGTGTATGTATATATCTCAATTTTAACTCATGAGCTATTGCTGCAATCTGCTCTGACTGTATATTTCATCTTTATGAACGCTGTTTTTATTGTGTTATGCGAGCTGGCCTTTGACTGTAATAAATTATCTTTAAAAAAAAAATCTAATCTTCTTAGTGTCGGGGTGTGGGGTGTGTGGAAGGGTACACATTTTGAACCATGGTCTACTATCAGTTGGGGCAGCAGTATCTCTCTCTAAGCTGTTTTTGGTAACAGCTGCCAGACAAAGGAGGTGCAGCCTCTTATTTGGTCTGTGAGAACATTTGCATGATCCTGCTCTGATAGGTTGATTCTGGCCTTGGTTGCCCAAGAACTATAAATGCTTCTAGGGTCTTGTTGACAAATGGCAATCGCAGAGATCCTATGTCAGCTGCAAGTCAGGGCCTCCCCACTCCCTAGAGAGGGAGAAAATTAATGGTGACACAAGGATCAGTGTCTTTGTGGCGGACACTGGGGCTTCCATTCTTCCAACTGCCTTGAAGGCTCTTTTGGAGACATGTGGCACAATATAAATCTCATAAAACACACAAGCAAATAAATTAGATCACTATCAACTAGAAATGGGTGAGTATGTCAATACTGGTTTCTCTCAGTTTCTATTTTCCCCCAAGCTTAAATATACTTTTCCACATTTCCAAATCAGTTTGTGATTTTAATAATAATAATAATAATATCCTCATGAAAATTCACAAGCACTTTAGGACAAATTTATGCTAATATACATATTTTTGCGTGTATATGACTGAAATCTCAATTTACTCTACAAGCTGTACTATATATATGTAATGTATTGTAAGACTATTACTAAAGCCTGTTATATTGGGGAAAAATAAATAAATAAAGTAACCACCAATACATCAATTTCAGTTTAAACATAAAAGTCTATATGTTGCTTTGGAAAGTGTGGATTAAGAAAAAATGGCCTGTAAATGCCAACTACCGTATTTTTTGCTCTATAAGACTCACTTTTTCCATCCCAAAAAGTAAGGGGAAATGTGTGTGCGTCTTATGGGGCGCATGCAGGCTGCACAGCTATCCCAGAAGCCAGAAGAGCAAGAGGGATTGCTGCTTTCACTGCGCAGCGATCCCTCTTGCTGTTCTGGCTTCTGGGATTCAGAATATTTTTTTCTTGTTTTCCTCCTCCAAAAACTGGGTGAGTCTTGTGGTCTGGTGCGTCTTATAGAGCGAAAAATACGGTAAATTGAATCTCTCATCCCACCCCTAACCTCGTCCCCAGGCTATCTGGTTGGTCTCAACCAGGCCCTATGAAAGGCTGTCTACCGTCCACCCACCACCCCCTGGTACAGAGAAAGTCTAGAAACCCCCTTTCTTAAAAACCAAGAGACAATACAGCTTCTGCACGTGCAAAACATTTCTGGGTCTGAGAATTCAATGGGGAGGGGTGTCTGTGGTTACCTACGTGTGGTTTCCTCCATTCATGCTTTATTTAGCATCATGGGATGGATCTGGGTCTTGTGTGTGCCAATGTTACGCTGCCCTAACTCAGTTTCTGTCCGTTTGCACTGGTGCGCGCTAGTGACAGCAGAATCGACAGTGTGTAATGGTGTCAGAGGCAAAGCCAGGAGACAAGGAAGCCTGTGTCTGGGAGGAAATATAAATAGAAAGCATTTTGTTCTGCTTTCTGCCGGGGGGATGAGGCAAAGCCACCTCGGAGGTTAAATAAATGATTGGGGCATGTAACAGAGAATCTATTCATGCCTATGCGTTAACGCCTGTTTGTAGAGGGTGTAATGTCATTAATGGGGAGTTTGGTGAGTGGGCCTTGACCTAGGGAAAGCTGTCATCAAGTTACCTATCGCAGCCCATCTTCAGGTAGGTTTGCATGTGCAAAACTGGGCTTATTTCTATGTGGAAGCACCTGAATCTCACATCTAAAAGCGGTGTTGCTTGTACTGGTGTATCTTTAATAGATATGGGCAACCCTTGTCCATTTCAGTTTCTCATGTTTACAATCCTAAATTCAGTTCTCCACATTTTGAAACATTTTACTTTTTTAAAAAAGTCCTCATAAAAATTCATCAATGTTTTAGTGTGAATTTCTCCTATTGTACAGCCTTTTTTGGCAATTTTGCCTAACATCCGTATTTTTGCAAAGCAGTTTTCCTCAATTTAATGCATTTTGCCTGTTGTTTTCACCAGTACATGCATCTTCCCTAAGACTAATACTATTAGGAAGGTCACCTGGTGAGCTTTCAAGCTACTGTCATTCTAATTTCTGGCCGATATTACATCATTGAAAATGTGGAGGTTTGCATAGGAGACAGTTATCAGGTCCATAAAGGCTGCCGAAAGTTGGTCAAACCTACTAGCCAGGTCTAGCCAGGTACTAAACCAGTGTTTCCCAAACTTGGGTCTCACGCTGTTTTTGGACTCCAACTCACATCATCTCTAGCCAGCAGGACCAGTGATGATGGGAATTGTAGTCTGAAAACAGCTGGAATCCCAAGTCTGGGAAACACTGTACTAAACCTTCCTTTTGTTACAGATACCTTCCTTTTGTTACAGATATAGCTGTCTGACTGCTTAGAATAGCAGGAGAGGAGGTGGAACTTGCTAATGTGTTCTGAACGGGTAAAGGTAAAGGGACCCCTGACCATTAGGTCCAGTCGTGACCGACTCTGGAGTTGCAGTGCTCATATTGCTTTACTGGCTGATGGAGCTGGCGTACAGCTTCTGGGTCATGTGACCAGCATGACAGCCGCTTCCGGCGAACCAGACCAGCGCATGGAAATGCCGTTTACCTTCCCACCGGAGCGGTACCTATTTATCTACTTGCACTTTGAGGTGCTTTCGAACTGCTAGGTTGGCAGGAGCAGGGACCGAGCAACAGGAGCTCACGGGGATTCAAACCGCCGACCTTCTGATCGGCAAGTCCTAGGCTCTGTGGTTTAACCCACAGCGCCACCCGCGTCTGAATGGGTAGAAAGCAGGTTTGTCAAGATCAATGAGATCTGTGTGTGCTAAGAAAACAACAGAAGGTGCAGGTTTGGAGGGAAGAGGCCGAGAAGGCCGAGCTGAGTTTTGTGGTACATAAGCGAAAGGTGGGTGCTTTGGCATGGTAGTTTATTGCCAATTCAGTGGTGTTCATGCAAGCACAGTTTGCACATTGTCCACATCACATTGTGCTCATTGAAAAATTTCCCATTTAATCTGGGTTTACTGTTTCTGCTGAAAATCTGTTACCTAAAAAGAAGAAGAAGAAGAAGAAGAAGAAGAAGAAGAAGAAGAAGAAGAAGAAGAAGAAGAAGAAGAAGAAGAAAGAGAAGGAGAAGAGGAAAGTAGGAGGGGGCGACGGTAAATCCGGATTAAATGAGATTGAGGGAATATCAGGCGGCATTTTCATGAGGACAGCATTGTGTGAAATCTGCAAAGGCACTGAATCCACAATGAATTTCCACGCAGAAGTTTGCCTTTCTCCGGAGATCTGCTGCAGCAGCAGTGGACTTGCAGTGGACTTGCGTTTCCGAGCACAATTCAAAGTGTTGGTGCTGACCTTTAAAGCCCTAAATGGCCTCGGTCCAGTATATCTGAAGGAGCGTCTCCACCCCCATCATTCAGCCTGGACACTGAGGTCCAGCACCGAGGGCCTTCTGGTGGTTCCCTCACTGCAAGAAGCGAGGTTACAGGGAACCAGGCAGAGGGCCTTCTCGGTAGTGGTGCCCTCCCCGTGGAACGCCCTCTCACCAGATGTCAAAGAGAACAACAACTACCAGACTATTAGAAGACATCTGAAGGCAGCCCTGTTGAGGGAAGCTTTTAATGTTTGATGTATTACAGTATTTAAATTTTTTTTTGGGAAGCCGCCCAGAGTGGCTGGGGAAGCCCAGCCAGATGGGCAGGGTATAAATAATTTATGATGATGATGATGATGATGATGATGATGATGGCAGGGTGTTACATCTGTGCTGTGCCAGAAAGACCCTTTTGTGATTGCCTAACAACCACAGGCTAAGATGCCACCTCTCAGTGTGAGAGGAGTTTTGAAGATTTGATATTTATAGTGGACTGCTAGATAAAACTGAGACAAAGAAGCACCCACACATCTGACCCACAACTGAATTCCTTGTGCCCCTCCTCTCCTTCACCCCACAGACAAGCAGGTGTCATTGTGGTACCTTGAAGGTAGGAGGGGGACGTCAACAACTCCACCGCCCATTGTCTGTCACCAGCTGTTGACTTCTTGGGAGCCCCTAGAACCAAAGGGAAATATGTAGGATCTGTAGCGCGAGGCCTGTGAAAGGCTTCCTATAATCCCTGCCTTAGCTGCCCAGAGGAAGATAAACAGCCCAAACATAGGCCAGTGAATTACTGTTAATATTATGGAGACCATAAATAGCCAAGTGAAGAGAGAAAGCCACTGGTTGTACCACAGAGTGGTAGGAAGCTCAAACAGAATAATATTTAAAGAAGCAGCCCCACCTCATTAACGAAGGATGAAGGCCAGTATGGCTGGCACTGCAGTTTAGTCAGGCAGGCAAACAGCTGGGGTGTGCGATGCTGGGAAATCAGCTTAGCTTGGCATGAGGACAGGGGCATGCAGTACTGCCAACTTAACTGGCTAGTGGGCACAGAAGAGCCCATTAAATGCAAAACTGGCATTGATAGGTAGGATTCAAAGCAAAGACTCACTTCACTCTTCCACTCAGAAAGATACATATATATTGTCTTGATCAGAACCCCAAACAATAGGTAAGCACCTTCCTTTCAAACCAGGAAAAGGTCTTTTAATATAGCCTCCAGGTTTCCTTTCCCCAGTCAGAGAGGCATGGGATCATGATCTCTAGGCAAGACTAGGGGTTGGGGAATCTGTTGGTTTTGATTTCTCTCCATTTTTAATTTTCCTGATCAAAACCACAGCTCTCCACATTTTCTCATCGGCTTGCAATTAAAAAGGGGCCGAGGGGAGAAACACTTTATCCCAGCATATGCATTTTCGTACACATCATTTTGCCGGGAGCTGCACTGTAAAATTCAGCGCCGTGCAAATTTTGAACATGTTTCAGTTCACATCTTTTTTCCCAGAAAGTGCAGAGTATGTATGGTTTGTTTTTAAATGTGAACCGAATCTAATTTCTCCCCAGTCTATAGCCAGTGCACACTGCCTCTGTCTTGAATGATGTTGTCACTGCCTGTATTCTGGCAGATGGAAGGCAGGCTGCATAGGCTTACCCCACTCTGATGGGCACTGGGCGAGCATCTAACATGTGCATGCAGTTTTTCAAGACATACCTCAGCCTCTCTCACTGGGCACAGTTTGGAAACGGCTGTTCTGTAAGCAGGAAGCACAACAAGGGAAAGGAAGACTTAACAAAAGACCAACTTTTCTTAAGCGTCATGGTGCTTCAGGGAGAGAGTACCTAAAATAAAAGCCAAAAAAAGGGGAAGGGGTAAAAATGTGAAGAAGCAGAGATTAGCTCCTGCATTCATTCTCTGGGCTGTTGTTATGTTCTGATTGGTCCTAGAACCATAGGATTCAGAATGCAGCGCTCTGATTGGTCCTAGAACAATAGGATCCAGAATGCAGCGGTCTGATTGGTCCGCAGGAGCCACCCAATCCAACTCCAGGTGGAAGTGAATCCACAACCTGATTGGCCCACAGGAGAATCCCAGAATTAGCCAATCACGTGGGGCCCATTGTGTAAATAATGTATATAAAGCAGGCATTTCAGGGGAACTTCTATTCCTCACTACTATGAGCTGAAAAAAGAGCATGAAATCCACACTCGACTCTTTGTATATTTCAGCTGTACTGTATATATCCTCAGCATCTACAACTGCACAGCTTTACCATGGAACGGAATTTCAGATAAAGGGATAAGTATTTGAAAGGGAGGAGCTCAAAAGCCATGCCCTGTGCTCCCTATTACACCCTCCCTTCTTCCCCCCAAGCTAAAAAAGCTCTACTTTGAGGAAGAAGGAGGGATGGGCCTTCTTCCAGAGAGAGAAGACTCTTTTTTATACTATAAGATTAAAAGAACACATCTGTAAGGTTATTAGGTACTATATTTACTGTACATATTCATTAAGCTTGGGGCATTATTTTTAAGCCCCCTGAGTATCAACTAATAACAGAAACAACTGAAGCCTTTGAACTTGTAATTCATCATGCCACATAGCCTGATAGCTAAATTAGTTGTAATAGTTATAAGGGGTTACTTGTGCGTAAGTTGCCGTTACTTTCGGCTAGATTGCCTGGCTAACCATGCCTCGGCTGACAGCCCTCACTCCGTGGCTGTTCAGTCGCTTGCAGAATCCGTCAGTGGGCGTTTCTTGAACCTCTTCCAGCATCGAAGCTGTTTGACGCCAAGTCTCCGCCTACTCTCCCTGCGCGGGACTCTTCTGCGCAAAGAAGGAGTGGGCAGAGGCGTGCCCGTGCTCTCTCCACTAGTCTCGGGCGAAGAGTCTTGGAGACCCCTCTCCGAATCCTCCATCTCCCTCCCTTCTCTACTGGTGTTGCGCTGAATTCCTTCCCCTCTCCTGCATCGCTCGGGAGCCTTGCCTCCACCTCTCGCTCCGATGTCAGTTCCCTGACATTAGTGAAAATGAAAAATATATGTGCATTACTGACAGAATCAACAATGAAAAGATCATATTTTTCTTTGGGCTTCCTTTGTAAGATATCGGAATGGTCAATGTAATGTAAGTCACACTGAGCTGCACTTGTGCTTTGTAACATATATCTACCTATTTTGGTAGGTCCCTGGGTTTTTAAATAAGTCCACAAAGGCTAAGATATCTTGTCTGTACTGTGAACTTCTACATTTTACACTTCAAATTAATAGCAACAAATATTTTAAACCACAACTGTTATTTCATTCTGATAATAATCTGACCAACTTGAAATCTCTCTTTCTTCCTTCAGTTGCCACCTACAAGATGGGCTCTTACTTTGTTCCAACACTAAGCAAGCAAGCAAGCAAACCAGTTTGCCCCTTTCCTATGCTTTTAGATTCCAACCCCTTTGAGAGAAAAAGAGGGGAGTGAGATTCCCAAAGGGAATGTATTTACAATGGAAAAGGTCCAAATAGCTGGCAACTGGAATGTCGTCGTTCCCCCCCCCCCCCAACCCGCAGTGTCCTGATAGACTTCCTTGTGAGCCTGGTGACCTCACACAAAGCTGCCCTTCTATTTTTGCACAGCAGGCTAAGGAATGCTGGCGGGAGGGATGCAAACTAGCCAGAGCTCTGAGAGGCCAGTCTGAGCCTGCTTATGCTCACACAGGGTCCTGTGGCTTCAATGGTGACTGGGCTTACTGGAAATTAGTGGGGTTGGATGAGACAACAAGATTCCACCCTGAACGAGAGAGAAGGTGGCTGGCTGGCTGGCTGGTAGAAAGGGGAAGAAGGAGAGCAGGATGTGTACTTTGGCATCCTGGGAATCTGGAATGCATTTTGCTGCATCAGGTAGCATAAGGTCTTCTAAACCAAGGCAGGGAATTGGAGATTTCAGTAGCTTTCTCTAAAGTAAGATGCCCGGGGGGAGGGGGGGGTTGCTCATTGGATCGTCAGGGTAATTTGCTACAGGATTTCCTAGAGTCGGTCCCATCCCCATGGGGATTTCTACAGAAGTGTGGTTAGTGATTGTGTTGTAGAATTCATGGCATTTGACAAAGCCAAGTCTGACTGGCAGATATCCCATGATAGCTGATCTCTGGTTTTACCTGCCTTGTAAAGGCAAAGAAACCGGATAATAAAATCATAATACTTCTTCCAATTCAGGGTGGTGCTGAAGGGTTTTTATGCTCGTATTTTGTTTATATTTTTTTTTGAAGAAGAGAAAGATGAGGCTATACAATAATCAGCAGCAGCCTTTCCTATCCTGGTGCTCTTCCAATGTTGCTCAGCTGCAACGACCATACAGTGGTACCTCGGGTTAAGAACTTACCGTATTTTTCGCTCTATAAGACGCACCAGACCACAAGACGCACCTAGTTTTTGGAGGAGGAAAACAAGAAAAGAAATATTCTGAATCTCAGAAGCCAGAACAGCAAGAAGGATTGCTGCACAGTGAAAGCAGCAATCCCTCTTGCTGTTCTGGCTTCTGGGATAGCTGCGCAGCCTGCATTCGCTCCATAAGACGCACACACATTTTCCCTTACTTTTTAGGAGGGAAAAAGTGAGTCTTATAGAGCAAAAAATACGGTAATTCGTTCTGGAGGTCCGTTCTTAACCTGAAACTGTTCTTAACCTGAGGTACCATTTTAGCTAATGGGGCCTTCCGCTGCTGCAGCTGCCGCCGCCGCACAATTTCTGTTCTCATCCTGAAGCAAAAGTTCTTAACCCGAGGTACTATTTCTGGGTTAGCGGAGTCTGTAACCTGAAGCGTCTGTAACCTGAAGTGTCTGTAACCCAAGGCACCACTGTAATTGGTTCCGCCCCCCAAAAAAACCTGAACTTGTATGATAGTTTTAGTATATACAGAAAAACAAAAAGATGTAGGAGAAAAGAATCCCTACTCCTTTAAAAAAACACACCACTTAATCCATCAAACACAATATTTCACATCCCATCTGAATTATATATTTTTTTTAAAGTCCATATCAAAGATAATAGAAAGGTGTTATTTCAAAAAAACAAATAAACAAATAAAAACACATTAAAACTATGGTTACAAATTAATATATTGACCCAAAAGGCAAATGGGCATTTGAGGTCGACTGGTACAACCAGAAGGAGTAAAATAATTCAATAAGGGCCAGCAAGTTTCTGGGTGAAAGGAGAAGGGCAGGTGTGGGGGACTCCCTGGTCCTGAATGGGGTAACTGTGCCCCTAAAGGACCAGGTGCACAGCCTGGGAGTCACTTTGGACTTAACAGTTGTCCATGGAGGCACAGGTCAGTTCTGTGTCCAGGGAGGCCGTCTACCAGCTCCATTTGGTACACCGACTGAGACCCTACCTGCCTGCACCTCGCCAGAGTGGTACATGAGCTGGTTATCTCCCACTTGGACTACTGCAATGCACTCTATATGGGTAATCCCTAGTTTGCCTAATGGGTAACCCAGTGCTGTGATAGCCTGCAGATCTAAATCTGCAACAGCTGATTCACACATGCAAGGCATCACTTGCATTTCAGCTATATAGGGCATGTATATCTGAAACAGCTGAAACTCTAGCAGAGGTCATCAGTTTACGTGTAAGAAAAATCCAAAGCAATTCACCCTCAAAATGCTGTTTTCTTTCAACTTGTGCTTTGCACATTATCACAACAAATATTTGCTGCAGGTTTTATGTTGATTGTCCCTGATTTCTTTTCTGCTTGCAAATTTCAACACAGTCCAGGGAACATTTGACTCTGATTATTCCTAATTATTTTCCTCTTGGCATTCTTCTTACATTTCATAACCTTCTAATCTCATCTGAAGTCATCTTCCCAAGCAGCTGGGCACCAAAGCATGTGCTGTTGCCAAAGTCCCTCGAAATCAGTAAGACTGCCCAGAAGGGCTTAATGGGAATTTATTCCAAAAGCCCTCTTCACAAATCTGATGCATTCTGGTCCTAATTAATGAATGTGGTAACTATAGTAGTTCCTTAAAGATCTGAACATGTTGAACTCCCCACCACCACCACCAAAAAAATCTGCTGAAGCGGGAATATATCCTTCTTCTATCACAGAGAAGAAACAAGTTAAAAATTGAAATAATGATGTTTTAGTAGTGCACATTCCAGAAATGCAGCCATATTAAGTGTCAGCAGTTCGTTTTAATAATAAGTGGTGCTGGGGCTCAAACTTGCTTGGAAGGCCTATTCCTACATCTGCATACTGTGGTTAGTCAACAATAATGGAAAAGCACTCTGAACATGTTCAGGTGACCTAAATCTAAGTCCTGCATTGAAAATGCTGACAAATCAGAGGAGTAGGGAGTTAAAGAGATCATATTTCATTAGATACTTTGCCAGATTTATTGACATTTCAATTTTCACTGTATAATAAACCTGTCATATATACTGTATTATCCATTGACTTCTGAATACCTGAGCTTCGCATCTTGTCCAATTTCCTTCAGATACAAATTTTGTAGCTGATAAAGGCAGCCATCCCAAAATAAGTAAATATACATAGGATTGCACCATTCATATATGGAACTTCTACTTGAGTCCTTCAGATTATACTCTTTGCTTGTTGACACACAAAACTTTATCACTCGGTTTAAGATAGTGAAGTAGAACAAAATAGGTTTTTGGAGGTTTCCCAGATTCCTCCTGGTTCGTTTTCTAGGTGCGTTACCTAGGTGCTCAGTAGAATTAGTGGGTACTGACAGCTTTTATTTTTGGCTGATAGAGGTCAGTGCTAAAACTGGAGAGTCTAAATCTATTTAAGGTCATGCCTGGTCTCTGCCTGAAGTAGGGATGGATGCATCAGTCTACTGCCTGCCTGTGTTGTTTCTGCAAGTGTTCATTCATAAATCCATTCCCTTTCATTTATTTTGCAAGAAAGAAAAGGTGGTATTTAAACCAATTTTTACTCAGAGTAGACCCATTGAAATTCATGGCCCTAACTTTGTCATGTTAATTAATTTCAGTAGCTATACTTTGAGTAAAACTTTGATAGATACCACCCTACAGTACCTGAAACTGAATAAGCTTCTTGTAGAACAGGATTGACTCCAACTCTTATCAGCCCCAGCAAGGACTGATGGGAGCTGGAGTCCAATAATATCTGGAAAGCCCAGGGAGCTGGTGTACAGCTTCTGGGTCATGTGTCCAGCATGACTAAGCCACTTCTGGTGAACCAGAGCAGCACATGGAAATGCCATTTACCTTCCCGCCGGAGTGGTACCTATTTATCTACTTACACTTTTGATGTGCTATTGAACTGCTAGGTTGGCAGCAGCAGGGACCTAGAAACGGGAGCTCACCCCGTCACGGGGATTCGAACCGCCAACCTGATCAGCAAGTCCTAGGCTCTGTGGTTTAACCCACAGCGCCACCCGCGTCCCTTAATAATAGTCTAGGATGTCCCTATTTTCATGGGAGAAATGTTGGCGCGTATGCCACTGACCTCATTTTTATTGTGTCCTGGTAAATATGCGGTTGATAATATTCACTCTCTGTAGGCGGGGCTAGTCGCCCAGTCCAATTCAAATTCCCAGGTTTTCTGCATGGGGACTTCAGCGAGAAAGAAGCTGTTCACAATTTATGTAGCTGGCCTTTTGGTGGCCTGCTGGGATACATTACAAACCTGAGCAGACGCCGAGATGCAAGGAGGCATGCATGCACACAGTCTCCGTCCCTCTTTAGCTTGCAGCAAAGTAGGGCGTGGAGCCATTTCTTTGAGGGAAAACTGAGGCATTCTGTCCCAGGAGCTGAATGACCTCTTGATCCTTTTGCAAGGGCATGGCTTAGCCGAGGACAGCTCTCCGGGCAGGCCTGCATTCCTGGCATTCCCAGCGCCAAACCGACGACGCATTCCTGTCCCAAGTAGGCCGGCCTGTGTGCTTCTGCCTCCGAAGTCGGTGGTGCGAGGTTGCTAAGGAACGGGCCTTCCCCTCAGACAAAGGGCCCACTGTCTGGTGTGCTTCTGAAAGCACAAGCAAATGAAAGGCCCAAAGGTTCAACGAGGGAGAAGGAATTGGGGACCGCGTATCCCCTTTCACGTCCTCCGACTTAGTTAACATCTTCACTGGGAGGCGGCCAGAGATGCGGGGAATCAGCATCTTCTATCCCACAGATTCAAAGAAGGGCAAACCTAAATGTGCGCCCTTTATTTTCAACTCTGCTTTTTTTAAAGCACATAACCTGCAAATACAACAACAACAACAACAACAACAACAACAACAACAACAACAATAATAATAATGATTTTTATACCCTGCCCATCTGGCTGAGTTTCCCCAGCCACTCCGGGCAGCTTCCAATAGAGTGTTAGAAACAATACAGCCTTAAATATTAAAAACTTCCCTAAACAGGGCTGCCTTCAGATGTCTTTTAAAGATAAGATAGCTACTTATTTCCTTCACATCTGAAGGGAGGGCGTTCCACAGGGCGGGCACCACTACCGAGAAGGCCCTCTGTCTGGTCCCCTGTAACCTCACTTCTCGCAATAAGGGAACCGCCAGAAGGCCCTCGGCACTGGATCTCAGGGTCCGGGCTGAACGATGGGGGTGGAGACGCTCCTTCAGGTATACAGGACCGAGGCCGTTTAGGGCTTTAAAGGTCAGCACCAACACTTTGAATTGCGCTCAGAAACATATTGGGAGCCAATGCAGCTATCTCAGGACCAGTGTTATGTGGTCCCAGCGGCCACTCCCACTCACCAGTCTAGCTGCCGCATTCTGGATTAGTTGTAGTTTCCGGGTCACCTTCAAAGGTAGCCCCACGTAGAGCACATTGCAGTAGTCCAAGCGGGAGATAACTAGAGCATGCACCACTCTGGCAAGACAGTCCGCAGGTAGGTAGGGTCTTAGCCTGTGTACCAGGTGGAGCTGGTAGACAGCCGCCCTGGACACAAAATTAACCTGCGCCTCAATGGACAGCTGTGAGTCCAAAATGACTCTGAGGCCGCGCTCCTGGTCTTTCATATTAACCCTGTATATTATCTGGCTTAAGATTTCTCTTCCACGGCTTCATCTTGTAAGGCTCAGATGACACATGGGTTAGGAAGGTTTGCTCTAAAGAATGTAACAGATAACAGCAGCAGCAACAACAAAAACCATCCTACAGTATTTCTGATTCTTCCCTAGAAGAATCCAGAGCCATCTAGTGACTAAAGTATCAAATGACAGGCAACAGTGTCCATCTGCGAAATGGTAACAATAGGGTTGCCATACATCAGGAAAGTTCCTGGCATGTCCTGGTTTTCCAGTTGTAAAAACAGCATCACGGAATTTGCAAAATGACAAGGAAAACCCGGATGTGGGGCAGTGCGATGGGAAAAGCAGTGGAAAAAGCCAAAAAAGCTCGGTTTGTTTGGTTTGTTCCCCCCCAAAAAAGCTCAAAAATTTTGGGGTCTTCCTAAAAAAAAATTAGGAAGGAAGTTGACTGTTTTTTGTTTTTGTATATATATTTTTATTACATTTTCTGTTTTACAATTTAAAATACTCATTTAAGCATCCTTAAAATATCAATGACTTCCCTTCTTCTCTTTCCATGGTTCATTTTGCATATCATAAATCCCTGCATATTTTACAAAAACTAAACCATTCAGTATTCCATTATTGCATCCATCAAAACATTGTTGAATTTATCTTAATGTTGCCAGCGTTTTCAAGTGTACACAATTTCCCCCCATATATTCAATAAATGTTTTCCAATCTTCTCTAAATGTATGCTCTTCTTGTTCTCTTATTACTGTATATATGTTAAGTCTGCAAGCTGCGCATATTCTGTCAGCTTAAGTTGCCATTCTTCTTTAGTTGGGACCTCACTCATTTACCAGGAATTTTACAGTTTGAAATATGGCAACCCTAGGTAACAACAACCTAGGGTAACAACAACAGTAGTAATAATAATAATAAATGCTATTTTTCTAGAAAAAGTGGTGCCTCCCTCTTTCTCGGCACCCGAGAGGTTCCAGAACCAAGTTCTGGCAAGTTCTCTCCGAAAAAAGCCATATAATAATAATAATAATAATAATAATAATAATAATAATATCAGCAGTTGGGGAAAAGGAAGACCTTGTTCTGAGATCTTGAATGGTCTCTGTCAATCAGAAGTAGATAATACTGGTGTTCTAGATGCACCTAACTTGGCGTACCTTCAGATGACTTAGGTGTGCCAGAACTCTGTACAGAGCAACAGTTGTTTTGCTTGTCAAGCTATGAATAAAACCAGAAAGTCCAGCGTTGTGTCCTACAGCTGGCCATAACTTTAGGAGCTCTTCATACAGGTACCATATTCATAGAGTTGCCAGGAAAGAGACCTTGGCGGTGGCATTTGGCTAACCCTGTATTTGAGCATACCCTGTCAAGGTCAATATTGAATCCATTTGGAGACTGGTGGCAATGCTGGACCCTGCTTTGGGAAGGTGGAAGCACCAGAAGACAGTCAATCAGTCCCTTTCCTTCTATGGATACTTTGTCCGTGGGCAGTGAAGGAAACACAAATTCTGCAAAATTTGAATTATTTTTGATATAAAGCAGCCCAATGGCAGGAAGTGGAGCAAGGTGGGATTAAGCATCATGCTAAATTCTCTAGAGAGAATGAACTGGAATTTGTTTACTGAGTATTGCAAAGAGACAAGTTATTCAAATGTTCAATGTTATTTTGTATTGCTTTGGACTTAAGAAATACATCAGTATATAAAGCTTGTTACAAAAACCAAGCTTTATATACTTTATATACAGTGGTACCTTGGGTTAAGTACTTAATTCGTTCCAGAGGTCCGTTCTTAACCTGTAACTGTTCTTAACCTGAAGCACCACTTTAGCTAATGGGGCCTCCTGCTGCTGCCGCACCATCGGAGCACGATTTCTGTTCTCATCCTGAAGCAAAGTTCTTAACCTGAGGCACTATTTCTGGGTCAGCGGAGTCTGTAACCTGAAGCGTATGTAACCTGAAGCGTATGTAACCCGAGATACCACTGTATAGCGAAAGAATGAACTGGAATTTGTTTACTGAATATTGCAAAGAGACAAGTTATTCAAATGTTCAATGTTATTTTATATTGCTTTGGACTTAAGAAATACATCAGTATATAAAGCCTGTTACAAAAACCAGGATATGAATCTAGATTCAGCATTGGTCTGACGCAGTCGAAATATATAAAAAAATAATAGTCCAGTAGCACCTTAGAGACCAAGTTTGTTCTAGGTATAATCGTTTGTGTGCATTAGTCGGTCTCTACGGTCATACTTAGTCAGTCTCTAAGGTGCTACTGGACTATTTTTTATTATTATTTCAACAGGATATGAATGTGTGTGTGTTTCAGAAGTGAATAATTTATATATTTATATATTTGAATGACAAAAAAAAAGAAATGTAGAGTTACATGTGAAAGAAAGAAAAAATCAAAATGGGAGTTATAGAGACTTGCTCCAGACTCAAATCCCCTGTGAATCAGCAGCCAGGCAAAATAAAGTTTTGGGTGGCCTATGTCATGATCACTGCAGAGTCTCCAAGGTACGCATCTTTTGAATTTGGGATAAATAGTTCCCATTTTCTTTGAGAAAGAGTTAGAAGTGGTGGCAAGGAATCAATGGAATATTGTCTGCTCAGCTGAAGGTACACTTACAGAAGTTGCTTGTTCATGTGTGTGCAGAGATTAAAGATGCTAATGAATAGTTTGCTTGGAAAGGGTTAGGTAAAGCCTTGCCCATGTCTAGGAAGAGAATGTTGCAAGGAGGAGAGAGTCAACATGACCTGAAAATCCCTAGCCGGTGGCATGCAGGAAAATATATTAAAAGTGAAAGAACAAAATAAATTCAGCGTCTCCTCTTCACACCCTGCAATATAGCTTCAAGCCTCCTTAAAGTCCCACTATTGCACTGTTCTGTAATAATGTTAATAGCGTACCTACCAAAGCTTTTCCCCACCTAGCTTCTAGAAAAACTCTGTATTTATCTTAGATGACTTGCAGTCAGGGATGGCTGAATCTGACAATGTTGGTTTCTCTGTTTGTCAATTTTCCAATCCTAAATTGGATCTGCCCTATTTCTGCATATCTTAATTAATAAATGAATTAATAAATGCATTTTGGGGAAAACGTTACCTAGTGAGTGGATTTTTGTATGCAATTTTCACAGAATGGAATGCATTTTTGTATGTTGTTTTCAGCAATGTACACACTTGTTTCACTAATATAAAGATTTTTGTAAGCATTCTTTGGCTGGAAAACAGCACCAGCTGAAACCTCAAAGACAGCTTCACATAAAATGTATTTTTAAAAGGGGAGAGCAAAGGAAAACGCAAGCTGGCCATTGAATAGGCTTTTGCTTTTTGGTCTCTTTGTTGCTCAGCCTTGTGTTCAAATGCAAGGTGACACACAGAGCCACCACTGGAAAAGCTTCCCTGAGCCAAGTTCTTTGTTTCTATTCCGAAATGTGTTGCAGTTGTTTGTGTCCTGGTTTCATTCTGCTGAAAATTACCGTACGTGTGATATGGAGCAGGGGCAGGGAAACATTTTGCTGAATAAATTTAAGTCAGTTGTATTGCATGCTTGGGACGCGGGTGGCGATGTGGGTTAAACCACAGAGCCTAGGACTTGCCGATCAGAAGGTTGGCGGTTTGAATCCCCGTGACGGGGTGAGCTCCCGTTGCTCGGTCCCTGCTCCTGCCAACCTAGCAGTTTGAAAGCACCTCAAAGTGCAAGTAGATAAATAGGTACCGCTCCGGCAAGAAGGTAAACGGCATTTCCGTGCACTGCTCTGGTTCGCTAGAAGCAGCTTAGTCATGCTGGTCACATGACCTGGAAGCTGTATGCCGGCTCCCTCGGCCAATAAAGCGAGATGAGCGCCGCAACCCCAGAGTCGGTCACAACTGGACCTAATGGTCAGGGGTCCCTTTACCTTTACCTAATGCATGTTACAGAGGAAGGGATGGGGGGAAAACTGGCAAGGGTCCATTTCTGATATCACGTAGATCCCCATAATAGGCATAGGGCAGAGAACAGATGCATTAGGCCAGACTTTGGATAATTATTATTTCAACAGCTGGGTTTATTTAAGAATAACACATTACAAAAAAAATACAGAATTTCAGATCACTTGGAGAAAAACATAGAAAAAGGGTCACCAAAGAGCCTGGTATAAAAAAAACACAGATAGAGGGGAAAAGGTACAAACTTGTCTAGGAAGAGCACGACTTAAGGAAGTGCAATGAAATTTGTACAAAACTATTGTTTACAGGTACAGAATATATAAAATGTTCCCTATCTGATGGCAAAAATACAAGAGGACATTACTTTATTCTTTAGAATAAAAAAATGTTACATCAAGAGGTATGTGTGGCATGTGAACTTAGTAGTCCTACATAATTTGCGCCTGAATTCCAACTGCATCTCACCTTTGTTGGCCTCAGCAGGTACAGATACCAAGCACATCTGCTGATGTCCATTAATATAAGTCAATGATGGCCAAATTTGGTCCTCCAGCTGTTTTACAACTCCTATCATCCCTAGCTAACAGGACCAGTAATCAGGGATGATGGGAATTGTAGTCCCAAAACAGCTAGAGGGCCAAGTTTGGCCATCACAGAATAAGTGGAGTTTACAGCGGGCCTCCACTGAAACAAATGGCTGCAGAGAAGTTGCACACAGTGGACTGTGATATTGACCAGTGGCACTGGAGAAGATCTTTGAGTGAACCAGAGAGTTTAGAGTCCCTCTCATACTGAACTAGAAGTTACATCAATCAGCGAGACTCAAAGTGCTTTGGGCTCTGTAAAAGATCTCTCTGCCTGCTGCTAAATCTCAAGCTGCAGCTGGCAGTGCCGCTTACATTTGTTCAGAGAGGAACTAAACAGATTCTCTATATTATCCTGCATTAGCACATAAAAGCAGGATTTGAAGAGGAAGCATCTCAGTGGAAGAGGTCCTCCACTTGCCATCGTTAATGGCTATCTGGAACAGAAGCAGAAAGTGGAGGGCAGGAGAGGAAAAAAGGTCAGGATTTCAGTTCAGCTGTAGGAGTTTTAAATGGAAACATAAAAGAGCTTAAAACCCAGACACTTTTTTGTTCACTGCTGCACCATTGAGAAAGGTTTATAAATATATATATGGTATCAAAACAGCTTACCAATTATTATAAAAAAAGCTCTAAACGCCATATTGTACCTAAATTCTACAAACGGTTTGACGATCAATAACTGTTCCATCCTCTTGTCAGATAAGCATTCCATTCAGCGTGTAGCTGCTTAGTTGATTTGCAAATCCTATTCTGTATAAAGAATGCAATGTAACAGTCCTTCCTAATGTCAGGATTTCCTTAGATTCTGGTAATAGCTCAATGGGGAGAGATGCTGGCTTTTATAGGGTCTGACCCCAGGCATTTGGGCACAGGGCCCCCGAAGTGCCTCACAACCCAAAGCTCTACCCTTTCTCTCTGCATCAGATTCCATCCCCACAGCCTGACTGTGTGAGACGGTCATAGAGGAGGCACCTAAAATGAAGGCTCTCAGTGCAGGATACCTCGGCCAACACATGACTCATCTTCCCAACAGGTGGAAAGCTGCCTCTGGATTTTGAATTGGAAGAGAATTCACTAGAAGAAATAGATTTTAAATGCTAGGAAGATCCTCTGCTCGAGCATCAAAGAAAAGGCATTGTTCATCTTTCATTTACCATCTCATGCTACACAACTGAAGAGGAGGTCACAGTCATGATGGAAAAATGTAGCAAGCTGCTTCTCATGTGCTGGTGTCTATCAGAGCTTCCATTCTCAGGCAATTTTATTTCCACCTAATAACCGAGGAACTAAGGGCAATGCTGCGGGGATATAGCCATGTTCTCTTCTGCAACTTATAGAGACAAACACACACATATATACAACCAGGTTTCCCCGACACATATGTACATGCATGTTGTACTTCCACATGACTTTATTTGCTGCAGAAGACCAACTGCAGCAATTGTAACATGCAGCACTGCCCTTACTGAATGCCATGAAAGCCATTTTTCTCCATGCCTGGGTAAATGCAATACAATAGTACAATCGCCCCACACAGTTGAAGCCTGGAAGGTTTCAAGGTGTTTGCAGAAGCTGGCCATTTCGAAAGGACTGAGAGTGTAAAAAGAGGAAAACTCACTGAAGGTGGAAGTCAATACTCCTCAGCATCTCCAAATGTCACTTGTAAAAAAACAGGGTTCCAAGATTGAAAAAGGCAAGTGTGCTTCTGAAATAGTTCCATGGCACACTGCTCCACGAAATAGAATTCATTAATTTTTTTTAATTATTTCTAAAAAAGAAAACCACACAAAATGTATTGTACACAGTCTTTAAGCTTCAGCAGGAAACCCATGCAGGCCAAGAAGGGCAATAGCCTGGTTTGTAGTCTCTGAAGGGTCCTGCATTTCGCATGAAATCACAGCAGCTTGCGATGGAGGATTTCCCAGACCATCCGTTTTCGGAAGTAAGGCATATGTTGCTTTAACAAAAGAAACACAACAGCATCAATACTTGCTTAAAATGACAACAAGGTAATCCTTTGATATACACTGGCAAACTGCAAGCCTCATACTGAGACAGCTATATTCCAAGTGATCTGTTTTTAAACACAAAAACAGGGCTAGTACCACCAGATCTTGAAATCCATTAAAAAGTTACTTTTCAAATTTGATCTGGTTATCCTAACCCCACATCCACAATTTTGCTTGTCCCTGAGCAGATATAGGTGACACTTCTTTCAACTGCTACAAGCACTAATTCTGTAACACAGACCTGGCCTGCTGTTGGTAGAATGAGAATTTTGACCTCCAACACAGGTAATAGATGAAGATAATTCTAACACAGTGCCATCCCGCAACAGGTTCTTGTGCCGTACTTTTTAAACATGCTGATGATAAGGTAACAAAAAACTGAAAAGTCACCATAAAAGTAGCTGTGGACTTTTAATATAGATTATAGTCCTGGAATTACCATAGGGCATAACTCGCTTATCCATATCATAAGGCTCTGAATCCAAATTTAAGGATCTTGCTACGTGGAGCAAAACAGCTGCACACATGCAGCTCCCTCTCTTGTGGCACAATTAGTACAACAATTATTACAAGCTATACATTCAGAATGTCATTGAAAACCACAATCTTACAATTTGACTTGCATGAGATAAGCAAATATATGGAAAATTATCTACTTGGATTTTCCTTCTTCTGGCCACTGAGCTTTGGTTTTCTTGGTTGAAAATTGGTTTGCTTTGGGCACAATTAAGACTAGAAGACAGCACTGTAACAATATAAGCTAGCATTCTACCCATGAAGTGCCCACTAGCCAGGAGAGCCAACTTACCTGAGTGAAATTGATTGGTTTGTCTTTGGTAATGCAGTCAGCATATTTACAGGCAAACATCCCACAGTCACTTCCATTCATCTGTTGAGGGATCTCCTTTAAAAGACAAACAAACCCAGCCCTCTCTATTTAGAAGACAAAAACCTCATGTTAGCTTTACCAAATAATTATGATATAAACTGCACAAGGTAATGAAAGGTTCAAGAAACCCAAAGAACCCCACCATGCATGAGCGAGTCTTCAGAATTAATGGGAACAAATGAGTCAGTATTTCAGCCAAGATAGCAAGACTGGAATACTTCCATCCTGACAAACAAGGAAAAGAACAGAAATATGTTACAGGCTCTGCCCATGTACAGAGATCTTTGCATGCTTGTAGTCACTCTTAGTTCCAACAGCTTATACAGGTACGTATGATCAGAGGCACCCATTCTTGCTCCTTTCTCACCCCATGCTCAGGACAATGAGAGAACTGCTGCAACTTGCCCCCCACTTTTTTCTGGCAAAGAAGTCACTCCATACTGTTTCCCTTCCCTGTTCTCCATCACTGGATGATTTCCCCTGCTTTTTCAACTGAAGGCTAGAGCAGTGAGAGCAGGAAGGGAAAATATTCAGGAGCCTTAGTCTTATCTGTCAGAAGTGAGGTGCTATTGAGGAGTGGGGGGGATGGGGACGGGGACTGATGGCCGCTTTTTGTCCCAAGTGTGGAGGAAAGAGAGCTGGACATGACCTCTCTTGTGGTTGGTGCCTGTAATAGTAGTTGGGAAAGCTGTCGGCATCAGAGACTCTGAGCACATAGAACAGGGGTCTGCAAACTTTTTCAGCAGGGGGCCAGTCCACTGTCCCTCAGACCTTGTGCGGGGCCGGACTAATTTTTTTTTTGGGGGGGGGACGAATTCCTATGACCCACAAATAACCCAGAGATGCATTTTGAATAAAAGCACACATTCTACTCCTGTAAAAACACCAGGCAGGCCCCACAAATAACCCAGAGCTGCATTTTAAATAAAAGCACACATTCAACTCATGTAAAAACACGCTGATTCCTGGACCGGATTTAGAAGGCTATTGGGCCGGATCTGGCCCCGAGGCCTTAGTTTGCCTACCCATGACATCCGATCACAGACGATTGTGTGAGGCACATCACACCTTTCTATCTATGAAACAAATAATACTATTTCATTTTCTCACAGTACACATTATTTTCTTTGGCACAGGCATGACTAACCTTTTATGGCCCAAGGGCTAGAATTCAAGGTTGGCTAAGCCTGAGGTACACATGCCACTCACATGGACCCAACCACACTACTTACAGCTAGCTAGCTAGCTTTCTCTCTCTCTCTCTCTCTCTCTCTCTCACACACACACACACACACACACACACACACACACAGGCTCTACCCAAACTCATACACAGACCACACACTCTTATATCTCTTTGTGTGTATTATATACACTCACCGCTTAACTGCAGTGCTAGGATCAGGCAATTTCTTCATCCCAGCACTGGGCTGAATAAAGAAGCATCTCAGCCCAGCGATGCAGTGGACAGAAAAGGGGCCCAATTTTGCCAATGACTTGGCAAGCTGCATCACCAGGCCAACCCTGATCTAACAGTTACACTCAAAAACCTTAAGAGCCAAGCACACCATTAGTTTAAAGGTACAGGGACCCCTGACCATTAGGTCCAGTTGTGGCCGACTCCGGGGTTGCGGCGCTCATCTCGCTTTATTGGCCGAGGGAGCCGGCGTACAGCTTCCAGGTCATGTGGCCAGCATGACAAAGCCGCTTCTGGCGAGCAGCGCACGGAAACGCCATTTACCTTCCCGCCAGAGCGTTACCTATTTATCTACTTGCACTTTCGAACTGCTAGGTTGGCAGGAGCAGGGACCAAGCAATGGGAGCTCACCCTGTCATCGCGGGGATTCGAACCATTGACCTTCTGATCGGCAAGCCCTAGGCCCTGTGGTTTAACCCACAGCGCCACCTGTGTCCACCATTAGTTTAGGAAAGTGGAAATAGGATAAGAGCATTTCAGACACTCATGTGGTCAGCTATGTAGGATCCAAATACCTGGCTCCGTTTACTCTGCTGCACCCAGCCATTGGTATCAAATTCCTTCCGCTTTTTGTCCAAGCTTTCCAGCTTTAGGTACTGCCTGCAGAGGATTGAAAAGAAGGAAGACTTTTAGCAAGTACACAACCAGCAAAAAAGGATAAAAACCCAATTAAGTAATTAATTTGGGGGGGGGATTACTTTTAATTTCAGAATTGCTTCTCCTAGCCCAATTCTGGACCTTAATTCACAGGACAGCACTACTTTTCTGGATAGAAAGCCCCCTGAAAAATGAACTCTGCATTGAACTTATCGCTGTACCCAAGTATTTTGTTTTATTTCTAATCCTAAGCAATATTTGCACTAACGGTCCGTATATGAGTGGATCACAAAACACAATGAAACTCTTGGCAAAGAAAATGTGGCAAGGACATGTATGCAGACATGAGAAGGACTTGCAGACAACCAGTAACCAATGTTATGCAACCAGCCCACAGTATGTACACACATATCAAGTATTTTATTACCTTGAGAAAAGGATGGACAAGTTACTATCAGTTTAAGCTAAATTTATATGGTAGTTTACAACAGTCACAAGGTCTGCTCACCTGGTTACATCTTATAGCTGCGCTAAGTAGTATCTACTTTCAAGCGCCTCTAGAGAGTTTAAAACCTTCCCATTTGAGATAAGAGAAGCTACTAGGGTCTAGCATTTAACATAAGGTCAAGCAGCCCCAGTAGGATAAATACCACAACAGAGCAGATCCACATTCCCCCAATGTTAAAAAGAATAAGCTTTCCAATAGCTTGCTATTGGCTACGGCAGTTTTCTGGAACCCTTTTCCTACCACTTCCCCTAAATCCCATAAAGATGATAGTCCAACGAAATGACAATGTTCTGGTTATTGAGGTAGGTCAGAAATGGCCTAATAATACCATCAGTTCTATGTATCTGAGGCCCAAGGCAGTTGTTTTGAGATACTGATATGCAAGTTTCAAAGGCTGCTCATTCTTCCTGTTAACATATTGTACCTTGTTTCTAAAGCGAAGAGTTCCCAATCACTTTGGGTGGGTTTTTCCCCCTTATGCATTCCCCTGTTGGATGAAAGACCTGATTGCAGCCATAACCCCCTCCCCACTGCTTCTTATTCCAGATGTATGTAAGTGTCACCCTGGTGTATAAAAACAAATTCAGCTGTTTACGCACAATACACAATAATTTCCTCCTGTCTTATTGGCCCTTCCCTTCTACACAGCCTGATCTCTCACTCATAATATATTTTCAAGGGCTCATATTCTCATGGTACTTTACTCAAGAACCATGCAACTAGTCCTGGGTACCCAACAAGCCTGGGGGCTTTTCCTTGAACTGCAGCCCCCATGTTGTATGGCAAGCCACTTCTGAAACAGAGGAGAGTCACAAAAGCAGTCTGTAATATGGCATAGGAGTCTGTGGCCCAAAGGGGAAAAAATTCCACTGGATTCCCACAAATTGTATTGGTTGGCCTATGGTAATTTAGGGGATCCCTTTTTATATTTCTAAATAGGCATGAAAGAGGCAGCTCTTAAGTATAGCAGGGGTATAAGCAATAACATTATTTGGAAATAAAACTGAATACGCTTAAATTAAGACTTTGTATTACTTGGTATCGACTTGACAGTCTGAAAAATGTCAACTTCCCTGTAAGAAATTTCTCAAAATAGAAAAGCACATAAATATATCATATGGGGGGTGCTTTGGGAACCTGTCCAAAGGATTATATAGTTTTATAATTAATAATTATATAAATTTATAAACTATATAGGATTATATAGTTTCAACAACGTCTTAACTTAGAAGTTGGGATTCTCTCAAGGAATATTTTCTGCTGGACAGCATACAAATATTTTGAAGATGACAAAGACACCAGTCATACGCCAAAGCACTACAGATGGTCTCTGCAAGAGATATACCCATATCTTGTATACACATCCCTCTGCATCTTCCTTTGTATCTTAGGAGAGAAAATTAAAAAGGACTCACACACCTGCTTCATATTTCACTTCTTGTGCATGTCTGATCTCATTCTGAGCAAACATGGGCTAATTGTTTCTGCTTTGCTTGTACATAACAAAGCATACCTCATCTTGATTCTCTACATCGGTAGAAGGCATGGGTGGCGTAACTAATTAAGGGCGGAAATTGTATTTACATATGAAGCGGCATGATATCAAATCACACCATTAGTCCATCTATGCTTATATTGTCCATTCTGATCAGCAGCAGTTCTTGGAGGGGGGGGGCTCTTAGGCAGAAAAACATCTTTCCTAACCTGGCTACCTTAAAGAATTGAGACTCCTTACATAATTAGGATTAATTCTGTTCCGATTCTTCTGCTGCCTAGGATCAGTCCCTCTGTATAAATCGGGATCATTTTCTCAGTATAATCAGATTTTGAAAAATGGGATATATACATTTTTTAAGCCACAGGAGATTTATGGCATCCCATAAATCTCTCCCTTTTCTAAAAAAGGGGCAAGCAAATCATTCAAAACTCACCAAAAATCAGGAAGCTCTAAAGATTGAAAGCATGAAAGGGTCACTAACCATGAATAGGACCTCGGTCCCCTCTTCCCGGTGTGATCCTCCCACTGCATTCAACCAATTAAAGCCTCCTGAAAGGAAACAGAAAGGGAAAAGCAATTACAGGAAGGGCGACAATCAGCTGGAAGCCGAGTCCCTGTCCCATTGGCCTACCTGTCTGCTAGCCATCATCTGGTCAAATTTGCAGGGCTCCTGCTCTAACCATGCTACCGTGTCACCAAATCCGGGATCTAATTTGGCTTTCCCATATAATCAAAGGAACCCTCTGGGCTTTTATATGACTCTTCACAGTTAGCAGATTTCCTTTGGAGAAGGTCTGCCAACATGAATGGCAAAAGAGCCACTTATAGACACTTTCTGCCTCTTTAAAACCTTATCCATTTGCGGGGGGGTGGGGTGGGGGGGAGAACAGGTTGAGGAATAGGGTTTTCTCAGCAGCTGCTCGGAGGCTCTTGGGTGAGCAACCAGTGTGGGTTTTACAGTCAAAATCACAAATGCATGATTGCCAGACAGGCACCTGAGGGGCTGGACTGTATGGGGTCACAGATTTAATCCTCAATCCCATCTACATTACCCATAATACCAACCTAAAGAACCTGCTTACTATTTGAAGAACAGTTGTTTACTTGATACGCTTTTGGAATTTAAATCATGGTTTTAACTTTTTAATCTGGATTTTTTCCTTTTTGTCTAAATGTTGTGCAACAATGCAGACGAAGCCAAGGAGCTTTAAATGACTCCATTTGCATTAGCTACTGTAGTCAAATACAGTATTTTCAAGGGTGGCTCCTCCACTTTTGGAATGCTCATCCCAAGGAAGGCTCCATCAGGACTTTGGCTTTTAATTATCTATGGCCTTTTTGCATGGATGGCGTGCTTTAATCTAGGTTTTTTTATTTAAAAAAGAATTTTTTTAAAAAAATGTTTTCTTTTATGCTGGTTTTAATGTATGTGTTTGCTTGCTTTTTTGCTTAAAATATTTTAAGTTGCTTTGAGTTGCTGTGGCCAAAAAGCAACTAATAAATTAAATAAATGAATAAATAAAATGCTGCTCAGGGAACCAATCTTAACATCATCCCCCAATTTCATTATTTTTATTTACGTCACCTGAAAGAGGACATGAATGGCTAAAACTTACCTTTATGTCATTTATAAGTTTCCTACTACTTCGACTGGCATTCTACATGGAGCTTCTTTTTGGTCTATTTATGAACCTGGTTAAATTGTTTTTATTATAAATGTGAACCATTTAACACACTGTATATGTTGCAAGTGTTAAGATGCATTTTGCTGTGTATATACCGTATTTTTCGCCCTATAGGACGCACTTTTTCCCCTTCAAAAATGAAGGGGAAATCTGTGTGCGTCCTATGGGGCGAATACAGGCTTTCGCTGAAGCTTGGAGAACGAGGGGGGTCGGTGCTATCAGCAAGCCTGGGGAAGCTATCAGCAAGCCTGGGGAGCCCACGGGAGTTCCCGCAGGGCTCCATAGGCTGCGAATAGCAGCCTGCAGCCCGGCGCGTGGGGTGCCCTGAAGCAGAGCGCTCTGTGCGCTGGGCAGACATCCCGCAGGGCTCCCCACGCTGCAGATAGCAGCCTGCCGCCCGGCGTGCCCTGAAGCAGAACACCCCGCGCGCCGGGCAGACATCCGCAGCGTGGGGAGCCTGCCGCCCAGCGCGCAGGGCGCACTGAAGCAGAGCGCCCCGCGCTTTGGGCAGACATCGGCCAGCCCCACAAGCTCGGGGGACAGCGGGGAGGCGGAGCGCCGCCATACCGCTGTTCCCCGACCTGGTTTGGTTTCCCCGACCTGGTTTGGGGGGGGCGGAAATAAAGGGGGGGGATTTCCTTTATTTCCCCCCCCCCCAAAAAAACTAGGTGCGTCCTATGGGACAGAGCATCCTATGGGACGAAAAATACGGTATTTCTTTTCCCTTTCATTGTGATGAGTGCTGCTAACAAAACTTAACTAACAAAATTACCCCAAAGCTCCTAAGCCAGTGTGTCATGAGCCGCTTCCATGTTAAAGGCAGGAAGTCTGTTCATAAATGGTAGAGTATCTGAGATAGAGGTTAATTTTACCAGGGATACTGAAAAGTGTACAAGTTTGCACTGGTATCTAAAAATTCACAAAGGAGATTTTAAATATTTTCCAAGTTTTATCATCCTGAATTGCCTGCTTCATATTCCTGAATAAGCAGTTAAATATCTGATCAACAATTGAGATCGAAATTGCTCTCCAGGCCATTGCCACTTCAAAGCTACAAGGCAATGCATTCTTAGACTTGATTAATTCCCCCCCCCCCTTGATTTGTTTTAGGGAAAACTTAATACAGTGGTGCCTCGCAAGATGAAAAGAATCCGTTCCGTGACTCTCTTCATCTAGCGTTTTTTTCGTCTTGCGAAGCAAGCCCATTGACGGCTTAGCGGCTTAGCGCTATTAGCGGCTTTTAGCGGCTTTTAGCGGCTTATCAGCTTAGCGGATAAGCAGATAAGCGGTTTAGCGGCTTAGAAAAAGGGGGGGAAGGGGAAAAAACCCGCAGGAACTCGCAAAACATTTTCGTCTTGCGAAGCAAGCCCATAGGAAATTCATTTTGCAAAGCACCTCCAAAACGGAAAACTCTTTCGTCTAGCGAGTTTTCCGTCTTGCGAGGCATTCGTCTTGCGGGGCACCACTGTACCTCCTGCAACTGTTGAAAATATTGCAGTCTCTGATGCATATGTCCTTTTAGTCTATATCCCTATAGTCTTCCTGGCATCTTTTTCCAGATGGAAAGGGCCATCAAATACTGGGTTACCTTAAGAACATTATGCTCAGAGATCCCATTTCCAAGGCCTCTCTTTCTATTCTTGTTTGGTTTACTATAGTCTGTTGTTGTAACTGACATTTTACTTCAAACTTGTAAGTTGCCTTGAGCACTTTTTAGTAAAAGGCTAGTGTTATGCCTATCGGTGTGGTTGCTCGAGAGCGATCAGGCAAGATGCCTCACTGGTCTTTTCAAAGGCTTTATTATTGGTGCAAAACATTTACAATGCAGAACGCCTCTATTCTATATCACTCACTAGCAGAATCTGAGAGTGGGCGGTCCTTAAACTTTCCCCAGCAAAGTAGTCTCTTGACCCCCAGCCGACGCCTCCCCTCTGTGCGCGAAAGCCTACTGCACAAGGAAGGCTTGGGTAAAGGGGGACCTCCCTCTTCCCCGCTTTGCTCAGGCAAGGTGTCCTGGCTCTTTCTTGCATCCTCTGAGCCCTGCAGCTCGTCCCCACTAGAGGCAGGGCTTCCTTCCTCCGCTGAGGAAGTGCTGCTTCCCACGATTTTTGGAGGCTCTCTGTAATCCATCTGCCCCTCCCCCTCTCACCTCTGAGCCGATGGCAGTTCCCTGACAGCTAGGGTAGAAATATTTTAAATAAATCAATTTCTTATAAGAACCCAGAGGCTGTAGCTCAACAGCAAGTCTGTCTAGTTGAAAAAAAACATTTATGTTACTGCTCTCTAAAAAAGTTGGAAGCTACACCTCAAAGGCCCCTTGGGTTACCAGGGCATGCTTGCTGTTAGCTATCCCTTTTGATTTAGTCATTTCTTTATGTAATCGCAGCAATAAGGATTTAATTTTATCCACCCAAAGGTCTTGCATCCTCTCTTCATCTTTGGCTGGGAAAAACGTGAATATATTTAAAGATATTGGGACACTCACAACAATATCTTGCAAGCTTCAGTGTTGGTTCCTCCCATTGAATCGAAGTAGGTGATGCTTTTTTTCCTGAAGTCAATAACCTAAGTAAGACAGAACATCTCATTAAACCACTGACACACTCAAAACTTTCTAGAAAGCATTCAGAAAACATCCAGCCTTGCTGTCTATAGAAAACAAGAATTTGAAAAGATGAAGCCCTTCACCAAAGTAACTTCACCAAATATATAGACTTCTCTTTAGTTCAGGAGTAGGGTTGGGCGATAACTGGGTTTCTATATTGCGATATATCACCAGCTAAACATCGCGATATATCAATCTATCACAATATCTGAAATAAGGAAGTAATAACGCAGACATGAACAGGACACTGTCCTGGCAACTGCTACTGCTTAAACTGATAGATGATGATATTATCAATCACCTCATGGTCACCTTCAGCAGCAGGCAAGCCAAAATGCATCCCAACAGGACTTTGGGATTTGGGCTAGGCTACCAAATGGCAGTATTCAGGACAATCCAGTGATGAGAGATGGTGATTACAAATAATCTGGGACTGCCAGCAGGACTGCTAGGAGGCAGAAATAGAAGGGGAAGAAACAGCCTGCCATGACTGTGGCACATGTCGGCAGTAGTTGCCACAAACTGCAAGGCCTGGCAATGGTGGCATAATCAGTGGTGGTCTGTGAGTCCTCGTGGCGGCAATAGGAGGGGGCAGCAATAGCAGCAAGGCATGGCGGCAGTGGAACAAAAAGTGGCAGCCTGCGAGGCCTCATGGCTCCTTTCCCCATTTTCTCAGTGGAATTTGCCGACCACCCATTGCGCCTCAGTTGTCGAAGGTTTCGGAAGTTGAAGTCTTCTGGAACGGATTATCGTATTTTTCGCTCTATGGGATGCACCGGACCATAGGACACACCGGACCATAGGAGGGGGAGAACCGGGGGGGGGGGAATTCTCCCCCTCTCTGCGCAGCGCCCCTTCAGCGAAGTGGGAGGAGAAACGGAGCCCCTTCCATTTCTCCTCCCGCTTCGCTGAAGGGGCGCTGCGCAGAGAAGGAAAACTGTGCAGCGCCTCTCCAGCGAAGCAAAGCCTGGAGAGCAAGAGGGATCGGTGTGCACCGACCCCTCTCGCTCTCCAGGCGGCTATCCGCAAGCCTTTGGAGCGCAGTGGGAACTCCTGCTGTGCTCCAAAGGCTTGCAGATAGCTGCATGAAGCCCCCGGAGCGCAGCGGGCGTTCCCTGCACTCCGGGGGCTTCAGCAAAAGCAACGTGAAGCCTCTGGAGCGTGGGGGGAGCTCTCCCTCTGAGCTTTGGAGGCTTCGTGTTGCTATCGCTGAAGCCAAGGAGACTGCATTCGCTCCATAGGTCGCACACACATTTCCCCTTCATTTTTGGAGTGGAAAAAGTGCGTCCTATAGAGCGAAAAATATGGTAGGTTCGACAACCAAGGTAACATTGTATTGCCAGCTCAAATATTACAAAACAATTATCACAATGTGAACTTCAAACTGGTTTTGGACGATATTATTTCCCATCCCGATTTAGGAATTAATATCTTGCTCAGCCACACAAAAATATTTGCGTAGCCGAGCAAAACTGATGGTATCTGCACCAACATGATAGTCCTGTGGCAGTTTTCAATGTATCCATAAGCCTGTAGATCTTTATAGCCACTGAGCTTACCTATGAAAATGTTAGCTCACAAGTACGTTACAAAAGAGGAGCCGTTGAGAAGCTGTTCGGAGCACATTCCAGAGAAGCAGAAGCGAGAACGAGAGCTTGGAACAAATAAACAAAACACCCCTCAAATATACTCACTGCTAGGCACCAGTGGACACCAAGGTGAATAGGCACCAGCAAGATGTCAACAGAAAATACATCCACTTTTTTAGTCCAACGCTTCACAGCTTGGTACCCAGCAGTTTTTAACTTGGTGAAGAAAAATGTGTTGAATGCATGAACCGTTGGAAAGCCCCTCTGTTTACTTCTTTCCATTAGCATATTCATGTAGAAGTTAATTATCTGAGAGGGAGAGGAATACATGTTAGGAAACGACAGAATTTTTCAAAATAGCGTTTTTGCATTCAAGAGGAAAAAAATATTCATTAAGCAAATGGTGAAAGATAGCAAGATATGAACCCTGCAGGTATCTGCTTTTTTTTGAGGGGGGATTCTTCATTAGGTTAAGGATGGCAAGTACTTCAAAACCCTTTCAATCCTCTAAAATATGATGTCTATATAGTAGCCTGCACAGTGTATTCGATTTTGCAACATAAGTTACACAGGATTTCTAAACCTATTACGTATTTGCTGCTGAAGGTGGGAGGGATTTGCAAGCGGGGGGGGGGGGGGATGATGAGCAGGAGTCCGTCCCCTGCACCCCTTTCTTTGTGCCTTCCTTTCCCATTTGCCCATGTTCTTAGAGGAAAGAGGGATCATGGGAGGTGACAGCAACTGGGTGTCTAGTAAAGGACGAATATGTAATCCATGCGCACGAGGCTATGCCAGGCAGCACCCTGTGAGGCTGCTGACCTCAAACTGCTGCAAGGCTGATTGATTTGTCTTTTTCCCAAAAAAAATCTGACTCATTTTATGAATGCAGATTGTGGCCTTCTACACCATGGTCTAACTCACGTTTCAAGACCAGGATATTATGGGCTATGATCTTGATGTGCGTTGGAGCTGTCATTCCAAGACCAGCTGATCTGCCAAAAATGGATAATTATGAGGACTGATAATTATACTGTCTTCAAGCTCCAACGCAGTTTGCCAGTAAATTACCAAATGTGGGGGAAGGAAAATAGGAGAGGGGTATTTTGCCCTCTTGTCCTCTTGACTGGCTGCGTGCAGGCTTCCAGTTGGCTACTTTATGAAACATGATGCTGAACTAGACGGTGATTTGGTCTGATCTAGAAAGGCTCTTCTTGGTTTATTTGGAGATTTTAAACAAGGACCAAACAACTGCAGCGTACAAAAAGTGAAGATCAGGTTACCTCATCATTGAGCCAATTGAGGTGGTTAAGAGTCTGAATATCTTTCCTAGTTATTGTCAACCGGAAGGCTTCGCTCAGCACCTCATCCTGGTTCCCACTTCGTAGTACACTCTTTATTTCCCTCTCCATTTCCTAGAGAAAACAAAGAGAGATGCATACAGGGAGTAGTTTTGGCTTTTCCAGCTGAAAAGCTTTGCCTGAGATAACTAGTTATATTTGTCTCATTGCACAGAGAGAGCTCTAATAATAATAATAATAATAAATTTATTTATACCCCGCCCTCCCTGGCCAGAGCCAGGCTCAGGGTGGCTAACACCAGTAAAACTACAATAAAAACCTAATGGGGGGGGGCAATTTAAAATGCAGGTTAAAATGCAATTTAAAATGCAGCCTCATTTTAAAAGTGGCCCATGGATCAAAACCATAAGGGAAAACATAAGGGTCAGACTGAGTCCAAACCAAAGGCCAGGCGGAACAGCTCTGTCTTGCAGGCCCTGCGGAAAGATGTCAAGTCCCGCAGGGCCCTAGTCTCTTGTGACAGAGCGTTCCACCAAGTCGGGGCGAATAGTGAAAAGGCCCTGGCCCTAGTTGAGACCAATCTAACCACCTTGTGACTTGGGAACTCCGAAGTGTTGTTATTTGTGGACCTTAAAGGTCCTCCACGGGGCATACCAGGAGAGGCGGTCCCGTAGGTATGTGGGTCCAAGGCCGCATAGGGCTTTAAAGGTCAAAACCAGCACCTTAAACTTGACCCTGTACTCCACCAGGAGCCAGTGCAATTGGTAAAGCACTGGATGAATGTGATCCTGTGGCAAGGACCGCATAAGAGCCTGGAATCATGGTCTTAATAGCTGAACAGTGCTAGGTTTGTGGATGGCCCCACTAGTTGAAGGAGCCTGCACAAACAATTCTCCAAAAACCACCGTACATAAACCAGCATGTCATGTGGGCAGGCTAAGCCAGAACACTTCTCCCCATGGTTGGTTTTCTACGTGTAGAGATGTTCTGTTTTTTATTAGAGCACAGCATTAATGCAATCTCTGCAAACTAGAATCTCAAATAGTAACAATTGAGGAGCGGCTTTATCATATAATCACAGCTGTTTCTGTAGATTATCTCCAAAGCCGATCAAGCTTTTTAACATTTGACATTAAAAAGTTTACCTCTGTAATTTCTGGGAACTCTTCCTCCCCATCAGTGGACTTTTTTTCTTCTGGCACAATCGTGACAGGAATCTCCTTCTCGAGAGGTACTCGCAAATGTAAGTTGACTGAATCAGGTACCAAAAACTCCTGTTTCTGCAGCCTCTGAAAGACACATCCCTAAGATAGGAACATCTCACTTTGCAACTTCAGTGTCTATCTTATATTTGCACGTATGATTCAGCCATGCAATTTTAATTTAGAATCCAACTTCACCAGTGGAAAATATAATGGAGGAAAACTTGACTTTAATAGGGTTCTGAACATGTCTTGGTCCATAACTTGCTTATCAATTTGCAATTCAAAGCAAGACAGACAGGTCATAAAAGTTGGGTGGGGGAGAAATATCCATCTTTACTTTAGGTGTTTCAGCGATTATGATCACTAGCAACAACAGGCATGTAACTGGAGAAACCAGACAGCCTTCCCAACTGTGATAAGCATTAAAAAAAAAAAAAACTTAATCCATTTATGAGCAGGCACCAAGTTTTCTTTTTTATTGTTCTTTGTAATATTTGGTATGAAGAGCATTTGTAAGTCTGATGTAATATTCAATAAACCAAGACTGTTTATTAAAAACACACACAAAATGCATTTGAACATCTTACCTGCTTCTGCAATTGCAATGCCAAAGCTTTTTGCTCTTCTATCTGTCGCCATCTCTCACGGGCTCGGGAATCATATACGCTGGTTCTAGAAACATTGTTGTATGCAGCAGATTGAGAATTCAGCATTAGCAGCAATAGGCGTATGCATCATTGCCACTTTCAAATATAATCAATCTGACCGTTTGTTTAGGCTCCTGATCAATTTTTATGGCAGGGCCACTTTGAAGTGAAGGATGGAGAGGGCTGGGTCAGACTGACTCCATCTGCCAAACTGGGATGCCCGTAAGTCCCTGTTGGCACATCCACACCAGCCCCTTCATGCACCTTTGTATGAAGAGAGAACTGAGCTGTGTTTGCCAAGGAGAAAAAATTGGCCCTGGGTATCATTATTGCTGGGAAGCGGGTGGCGCTGTGGGTTAAACCACAGAGCCTAGGACTTGCCGATCAGAAGGTTGGCAGTTCGAATCCCTGCGACGGGGTGAGCTCCCGTTGCTCAGTCCCTGCTCCTGCCAACCTAGCAGTTCAAAAGCACATCAAAGTGCAAGTAGATAAATAGGTACCACTCCAGCGGGAAGGTAAATGGCGTTTCCGTGCGCCGCTCTGGTTCACCAGAAGCGGCTTAGTCATGCTGGCCACATGACCCGGAAGCTGTACGCCAGCTCCCTCAGCCAATAAAGCGAGGTGAGCGCCGCAACCCCAGAGTCGGCCACAACTGGACCTAATGGTCAGGGGTCCCTTTACCCTTTACCTATCATTATTGCTAGCAACTGGTTTAAATGTAAAAACTCATCTTTACCCCTTATGAAGATCTATCTTATGTACATTTTAACTACACAACCAGATTACACAAAAGGCCCCTTGCCTTCTACTTATGCAGAAACCATTCACAAGTGTCACAAAGGCCACAGAGAGCTGCCTAGTGTTACTGAAGGGCTTTGGTAAGGCACGGATTACCAAGATGAAAGGGTAGAATGTGAAATGAAAATTCTTCCTGTCACAAGTGAAGTTAGGTTACTACTCCCAACATCAACAGCATTTACCCCAGCAAATATGATTTTTTTAAAAAAATCAAAATTATGCTTTATGTTTAATTTTAGTTTGCATTCAGTTTTGTTGTTTCTCTTTGCTTTTGGTTCACATGTTCCACTGTTCTTGTTTTAATTAAATGAAAATATTTTAAAATATTACAACTGAACATTGGGAATTTACTTTCTACCAGACTTTCCCAAAACTAAATTTCCTTGCAGCTAGCAACAGTCAATTAATCAATGCACCCTGGCATTCTCTATGAATCCAGGCCTGCAGGCTATTCTTGGGGTAGTCCTGGCTACTCCTCACAGGTATGCTGATGTTTAGAAGGGGGTTAGAAAAGCAGCTTCTCTCTTGCATTCAACAATAATAAAACCATATGCAAACTGACTGACAAGAAGCATGGGGGAGAAAGCTATTAGGTAAACATTTATTAGCAAAAAATGGGGGGGATCCAAAATTTTGACAGCTGTTTCCAATAGGAGTTCAGGGGTCTTAACAGCTGAACAGTGCTAGGCAAGCTGGCAATCTCCACATGTTTTTTGACAGCAGCTTCCATCAGCCCCAGCCAGCATGACTAATGGTCAGGGTTGATAAGAGCTGTAGTTCAACAACTTTTGATTGTCCTTGCTACAGATCATGGCTGCTTTGACCCATGTTGGGAAGGCAGCAACAACAGCCTGGAAACTGTGTGCTTAAAGAGAAGGCAAACTCTTGGAGATATTGGGTATGATGACTATATGAAACAAATGCAATCATTAATATTAAAAAAATGAAATGACTTACAATTCTTTGATCCACAATTCAGCCTCAAAGAAAGGTGTGCTGAAAGAAAAAGAATACAAGAAACTGAGAATGCTTATTCTGTGGGGAAATAGCCGAGAAGAATAGAGGGGCTATTTGTTACAAAAGTGGCAGGTGCCCTCTCTTCTTTATCCAGAAGTCCTGCCTTTTGATATCAAGTTTATATAGCTTGAAATAAATTTTTATGACATTTCTTACATATAAAAAGTTAGTTTTAGAGCACTGTGTGTCATATGTACATGCCCCAAATAGTAGAAAGTACATATATTCTCATGCCTCCATTTCTAAGGGGTGACAACAGTGAATATTTTACCCTGTCCTTAATCCTAAACCCAATACCGTAGTTTCAATCTGTCAGTTTACAGACAGCGCTCTATTCAAGTAAGTTTTGTGTTTAGGGTCTTCAGGAGAATCTAGGCTTCTTGGATTCCATGGTGCCTCTTTGGAAAGGAACCTATATTACAGTATTGTTCTTAACTGTGACACAGGTGTAGACACGTATAATGTTGTTCATACATGCACCTCTCCTACAAACAAAATGAAAATTTGCTCCTATTGCTCAAGGAAGGAAGCAGTCACGCAGGGTTGGCAGGTCATGGACATGTGGGCACCATGACAAGTCCTGTTCCTACAAGGTCTTTTGAATCCCTTATTCCGATTGATGGGTTAGTGGGCAGAAGACATGGGCCACACGATACCCTAAAATAACATTTTCCCCCAAAAAAAATTTACATAAAATTTATATCAAAAAGCTGGTCTTCAGGATAAAAGGGGGCGGGACGTCGATTAATTTTAATCTGACAAATAGTAGTCCCTGTTCCTCTGAGGTGATTATTTTAGCTGAAATTCCACCGAACAGTATTGCCATCCTTGGAAGAAAAGTGACAAAGAAGACTGGTGGTTGCTCAGTCCAGCTGCACAGCCGGCAATCAAATGAAGAGAAATTTCAACTTAAAGGGACACTGGGGAGCCCCGAAGGGGTGAGAAGGTTGGAAAGGACCATGAGGCTTGCATAATAAAGCGCAGACAGGGATGCAGTGCTGGGATCTCTCACAAGATGGCACTGCAAACAGGCTACAGGAGAAGCCAGTAGCAGCGAGGACAGAAGGATCTCTCCTTCTCACAAACACACTCACTCCCAGTACGTTTCCGAGCACAATTCAAAGTGTTTGTGCTGACCTTTAAAGCCCTAAATGGCCTCGGTCCTGTATACCTGAAGGAGCGTCTCCACCTCCATCGTTCTGCCTGGACACTGAGGTCCAGCTCCGAGGGCCTTCTGGCGGTTCCCTCGCTGCGATAAGCCAAGTTACAGGGAACCAGGCAGAGGGCCTTCTCGGTAGTGGCACCCGCCCTGTGGAACGCCCTCCCACCAGATGTCAAAGAGAACAACAACTACCAAACTTTTAGAAGATATCTGAAGGCAGCCCTGTTTAGGGAAGCTTTTAATGTTTAATAGGTTATTGTATTTTAGTGTTTTGTTGGAAGCCGCCCAGAGTGGCTGGGGAAACCCAGCCAGATGGGCAGGGTATAAATAATAAATTATTATTATTACTACTACTCTCTTACTCTGTGAGAGTAAGTCTACTCGTTCACCCATGAACTCCCTGGCCATTAACATACACTTGGCACATACTGCCACCTACAGAGCATATTATATTGAATTTCTGTGCTCTGCTTTTGAATTGTTTTATGATGTGTTTTACTACTACGGTATTGTCCATGGGGTGATTCGAACCACCAACCTTCCGATCCGCGATGGGGTGAGCTCCTGTTGCTCGGTCCCTGCTCCTGCCAATCCACCAGTTCGAAAGTACGTCAAAGTGCAAGTAGATAAATAGGTACCACTCTGGTGGGAAGGTAAACGGCATTTCCGTGTGCTGCTCTGGTTTTGCCAGAAGCGGCTTAGTCATGCTGGCCACATGACCCAGAAAAACTGTCTGCGGACAAACGTCAGCTCCCTTGACCAGTAAAGCAAGATGAGTGCCACAACCCCCAGAGTCGTTTGTGACTGGACTTAACTGTCAGGGGTCCTTTACCTTTACCTTACTACTACAGTATTGTCCACGGCTTTAGGTACTTCTTTAATACAAAGTGATAATATTTAAAATGTGATATACACAGTATATGCATCTATAAATACCCTGATCCCTGCAATTTCCTGCCTCCTAACTTTCACGCCTGGAAGCACAAACAAAATGTGATTGTGAAGTTACAGACTGAAAAGCAAACTAACAACAACAAAAAAAAAAACCTTATGAAAATCATAGTTGCAGATCAGAAAAAGTGGTCAAGATGGTTTGCTGGATTGAAACCCAAAATGCCTGCCCAACGAGGGCCACGATCTAGCTGTGGACTGATCAAAATCTTCACTGAGTAGCCAAGCTACTACTACAAGCTGTCATCTGAGCAATAACAGTGTTAAAACCTACTGGCAAAATAAATTCAGATAAGACAAAACACATGGAATGCTAAACCATCAGGCCCAAATCCAGAAGGGACAAAAGTAATATAACAGTCCCACTGGGCAATAAATGTGTTGAGTTGAATTCAACCTCACCCTATGATGAACATTCCCTCTGTACAAGATTTTTGGCTTCCAGGCAAAACATCCTATGTCTTCTCCACCATTGCCTTTCATGGGTTCTCCCAACCCCACCCCCCACAAAATCAGGTGGGTGCACGAAGGAGAGAGGGAAGCCCTGCTGTGCAAGTGGAAGTCCTTGCACAGGGCTTCCACTAACAGAGCTTGCTAAGGTGAATGTAACTAACTTGACCTATCAATTTCAATAGGACTTGAACACAACTTTCTCTGTTAGAATCTTTATCCCTCTATTTTGCTCTCAGCTGTGGTCCGCACAAGGAAGACACTTACCTTGGTGCTGGAGATTTGAAGTCTTGGCCATTGAGCATTATGACAGAGTCAGATCCTAAATGAAGAACAAGCAATACTAGATATTAATCTTTATGATTGAACTTCTTTAAAACAAAACCATACCATCCAGATCCTCCCATTTTATTTTGTGGGTTCCAGTTTAGCTATCAGTTTATTACGTGATTGTAGATGATGATGATGATGATGATGATGATGATGATAATAATAATTGCCTTAAGTTGCAATCCTGAGTGCAGGTCATCTGAATGTGGAAATTACTTCCACGTAAACGAGATTGGGAATGGAATGCAAGGAAACATATAGGCCATCTTACAAATATGTTGCAACAATCTGTTAATGATCTTCAGAAAGTAAAAACTAAGAAGGGCTGAGCAGGAGGAAGAAGAGTCTAATTCTCATCTATTGTTTTCACCTTCAGAATGCACATCCAATGCCGACACACTATTTTGCCGAGCTGCTGTATTGGTGTCCTTGGGCTCAAAGGTAACACGTGAAGGGAAATTATGGACTGGATGGGGCAGTGGTTTGTGAGAGTGTTGCTCCTGAGTCCTGAGAACACCAGATGATTGGTTGCCTGCGGTGGGGCAATAAGCTTCAAAAGGTTTCCTACTCTGATTTTCAGCTTCTTTCACAAGGTTTTTATTGGAAACTGCGCATCTGGGTCTGAAAACAAACAAACAAAAAAGATCAGGGCTTCCACCAACAAACTGAAAACACAAGGAAGATAATGAGCTAGCAGCGTATTTCAGAGACTCACAGGTTGAGAGACAACAACGAAGAGGACTTTGAGACTGAGCATTTCTTCCCTGTAACCATTTGAATCAGCTGCCTGTAAATCTCTTTTTCTTCCTCTCGAACTGTCTGTGGAGAAATAACCACACATATTTCAACCAGCCAAATAGTTCAATCCTGGCTCTGCAGAGACATGCAACATCCTGTAGTATAGAAAGAGTCCACATATTTATCTACTTGACACCAAAGGTTTTCACTTTAAAACAAACAAACAAACAAACAAAAAACCTAATGGTTTAAGCCTCTGTGACAAAGACATACATCATGAAAAGCAAAAATCTTTTTATGTATTTTTTAATACACTGCTTAATTCCAAAATTCACAAACCCCAATATGCAAGATGAAACCAAAGATCAGGGTCAGATGCTCTAAAGATTTCAAAGAAAAGGATCGTAGAGAAGAATAAAATGCCTCTTCCCAGCACTGCAACACTGTGAACAGCAAAACATAATAGTGTATGATTTGGCTTATTTGTTTGGACACACCTACTAATTGGTCTAAGGGCATGTCTTCACATCTGTAGATTTATCTTTCTTCCCTACTCATGTTCTCTTCCCCTTTCTTTTATCCATCTATTCCTTCCTTTCCAAGGACTCCTTTCCCAAGTACTTCCCTTACTCTACTC
This sequence comes from Podarcis erhardii, assembly GCF_964252035.2. Taxonomy (NCBI): domain Eukaryota; kingdom Metazoa; phylum Chordata; class Lepidosauria; order Squamata; family Lacertidae; genus Podarcis; species Podarcis erhardii. The sequence goes on from NC_138498.1 coordinate 10,214,725, forward strand.
AACCCCTGATTTTTCTACTCCTCTTAGTCTAGGCCCTATCTCCCCCACAACCCAAGATCAGAGAGATCAGTCAAACGTAGTCAGAGACGTGCGAATGTCTAGCAAACCCTTCTGTGGCAATAGGGAAATTAAGCCGAACACTATGAGAGATGTCACCCCCAGCACAAAACAATTGGAGGGGAGGGATAAATCTGTAAAACCCATGAGAAGTCAAAGCGTAGGGCTCCGCACACACAGGAAACTTTATCCTCTCTTCTTTTTCCTTTCACCTACCTCTTCTGCGGTGCTGATGGATCTCCTTTGGGATTTCTTGGGACTTAGTAAGCTCCGACGGCATGGAGCACTCCATGATGGACTAGTAACAGACTTAATTGGAAAGGATTTTTCAAATGCAGAAATATGGCAATGGTGATTCGATTTCCCTGCAAAGGAATTTGATGTCGCACTGCAGAAAAAATTCAAGGTTTTAGATTAGTAAACCAGTACTATAAAGCTATTTGGATTTTTGTTTTCCATGCTGCATAAGCCCAAGCAGAAAGCCAGAGAAACCCTATTCTCGCTGCCTCATACTTTGGAAAAGTTAAAAGGTAGCTGCTTTCCTCCTCCTCTTGAAGAGAATAACTTCAGGCTCACTGTGACAATCCATCGTCTTCCATCAGATGGGGAATATTCTGGAGCAGGCTTTCATTATCATTAAGAATTCCCACGCCATAGTTTTCCGCTTACAATACAAAAATCAAAATATATAAACTCCATATATAAACTCCATACACTCCCCACTGCTAAATTTTATGAATACAGAACAAAATCTAGTGAAACCTAATGTACCTTTGACTTTTGCGTGCATCAAAATATACGCTGCGGTTTGCTCTAGGCTTCTGTAAAACGGGACCCAGAGTAGAATCACAATTCCTCCACTCTCCATTAGCACTTGTTCCAAATGGTCTTTGCACTCCTGCTGCTTGATACCTCTCAGGGGATGGAGGTCCTGTGAAAAAGAAGCGTTGAACAATAAATGAAAAGCTAACCGATTCACTCCCAAGTTATTCATTACAAACAACCCAATTGTATCAAGCATGACAGGGCTTCAGAGGAGTTCCATGAATGTACTTGCATTTCCCTATATAGTATCAAGGAACTAAAAAGGCTATAGAAGTTTCAAATGAGATTCCACCGGTAAAACCGCAACAAGCCTGCCTCACTATTTAGCAAGCTAGTTGCTCAGGTTGTGAACTGCAGCCTGTTCTTTTAAGAGTACCTGCATGATTTTCGGCAACATAATCCCAATTAACAGGTACTCGGGAGGAGACCACTGGTTAACCCAGGTCTGGTCACCTGGCAGCCCATATTACAGACTGTACTGAATTATAAGCAAAAATGTAGTAAAAGGTCTTCCCAGGTTTATTCATACATTTCAAAAGCAAAAGCATTTCACAGTTTAATATTACGCAGAAAAATCAAAGTGAGACAAAATGCATCATGTTTGTAGTGTGTTATGTGTACATGTAAAGTACAGCAACATGCATGTACTCGGTAACTGTTAAGTCTTTATTGCTGGTAACATCAACTTTTATCACGGAGCCCAAGTATAGTCTGCATTGCAAAATGAACATGGCCTCTGGACCACAGTCTGCTCTGGATAAAACTGGGCCCCAAGAATACAGAACAGGGTCCTATAATTTAACATGCTCACTGCAAGACACTAAACTAAATCAAGAAGCATATAGGGAATGGAAGGGAACTTGGACAGCTTTAAAGTGAGAAGTGAGGTTACAGGGAACCAAGCAGAGGGCATTCTCAGTAGTGGCACCCGCCCTTTGGAATGCCCTTCCATCAGACATCCAGGAAATAAACTATATGACTTTTAGAAGACATCTGAAGGCAGCCCTGTTTAGGGAGGTTTTAAATGTTTGATGCTTTGTTATGCTTTTAATTTTGTTGGGAGTCGCCCAGAGTGGCTGGGGAAACCCAGCCAGATGGGCAGGGTAGAAATAAATTATTATCATCATCATCATCATCATCATCATCATCATCATCAATAGGGTGGTGTTAGCCAAATTAATGAAGGCTAAGCTTTAAATAGCTGCTTGTTATGATGGCTGTGTATCAAAGACTGTATGTTATGAGGGCTTTGTATCAAAGGCTGTACTGTGGAACATCCGAGGGGGGGGGGGGAGAGCTGCTGTACTAATGTCTGGCTTGTAGGATACCCTTGGGCATATAATTGGCCACTGTGAACCGGATTCAATGAAACAGAAAACCCCCAGTATAGCATGTGGAGGGAGGTTTTCTGTCTGGCAGGCAGAAATGCTTGCACTGACAGAGCAATCAACTTAGCATAATGCTGAATTCCACCCTAAGAATACAGGATAGTGGGTTAGATGGACCTGGATAAGAACCCAGTAGGACACTTTATTTCTTAAGGAATATTTCAAAAGTTTCAATAGGAATAAGGCATCCCATTTTACTTTGGTCAAATGCATTCCTCTATACAGTAGAAGTTTAGACTCAACCATAAACTATAGCAAGGCAGCAGGAAATTTCACTGCAGTGTTACAATCAGCGCATGTTTTAAAAGCTTTTAATTGGTTTCTCAAGTGAACCCAAATCAGCCTCGCCTTACCTGAATAGTAGCCGAAACTGCAGGAAGTATTTCCAGTCGGACAAGTAAAAGGCCTCTCCAGACGATCAAACTTGTTTGATGAAAACTGCACAAAAGAGACCATAAAATCAGAATATATTTAAAGGAAGGATCTGGGGAAAGTGTGTGTGTGTGTGTGTGTGTGTGTGTGTGTGTTCTCATATATTTCTTCATATATTTCAGGTCTAGTTTCACTTATAATGTTGTAGCTAATGATAATAAGAGTTGCACAGTCCTTCTATTACGAACTCTTATTACCATTAGCTACAACATTATAAGTGAAACTAGACCTGAAATATATGGAGAACCTCTAGAATTTTGCAGCTTGAAAATATCCTAAAGAAAGATTATGCAAATGTAAAGAACAGCACATTTAGGATACAATGCTGCATTCAAAGTTTGGAAACGCTGCAGAACTAATCACATACCTATGGCCAACTAATAATGCCTTTTGCTTGCCTTCAGCTTAGGGGGATTATGCAGTAGTGACACATTATAAACCTCAACTTCTTTGTCAACATGACTTTTTTCTTTGACAAAGTAATAATCATAAATATATAAGAATAAAAAAGTGCACCCCACCACTGAGAACATTCCATTGTAACTATCCAACCTCCCAAAATTGCAACATCTCTTGCGATGGTTTGACCCCTTTCTGTTTTAACAGCACAAATTCTACACCCTTCCATATCTCCTCAAAATCATTTCTCCTGAATATTCCCTGCCTTACTTTAAGGCACATGTTAATTTATAATTAATAGCTATATCCCACATCTCTTTATACCATTCTTCCATTTTATATTATGCTTGCCCCTTCCACTTCCTAGCTATAATAATTCGTGCAGCTGTCAATAAATTTGTGAGCAAGTCCTTCATAGCCTGTGAACCTTCCACCCCATCATAAATTGAAAATAATGCTACCTCTGGACTTTTGGTCAGCTTTAACCCAGAGATTTCTGTTATCTCCTTAAAAACCTCTACATGACTTCTGCCCTTCCAACTCGCTTAGTAATTATGCAGCTGTCTAATTCTAATTGACAGTAGGAAGTTTTACTTTATTTTATGGTATGAAATAATAAACCCAGTAGTCCTGAATGCAAATTCATCTTCACACACTCATGGTGAACTGCCCTGAGATCTATGAATGAAAGGTGGCATAAAAATTTTAATAATAATAACAACAAACTTGCAGGAGATAACTATCTGAAGCTCCATTAGAACAGCTGGATATGTCCCCAACTTCATTCTATCTGGTATATATTGAAATCAACCAAGTTAAAGGCAAAGCAATCCTAAAGGGAACCAGCAATCCAAACACCACATTCTGCCAGTGGTATCTTACTGCCCACTTGAGTGGGGTTTGGGCTTTCACCACAATGGAACGCCACCCCCATTCCAGCAGCCAGTAGATTGCAACACTTCCAACCAACCAATCAACATTGAGAAGTTGAGGTTGCAGCCAAGTGTTATAATTCAAAGAGCAAAAATTAGCCTCATTACTCTTGGAGCAAAAATACAGTTAAAAAAAAAAATACAGCTAAGAAATCAAAGCAGCTCATTCTCAAACCTTGTTGCCAGACAATGGAAGCTGATCTCCTGACAGAGCGTTCTGCTGTAGAGGAAGAGTCTTGAACACAGAAGTGTGATTAGCTAACCCATAGTCTCCAGCCTCCATCTTCATACAATCAGCAGTTTCATCTGAAAGGGAAAAGCTCCTTAGTGTATGATTCTCAGCAGGAAAGAAAGTGTACACAATTCAAGAGAGGTTTTCACTTCTGCAAGCTCCTGTTAAGCAAACAGGAATTTCCAGGTGGCGCAGCTGGGACTTCGGCCGGAGAAATTCCCTGTGGACTACATACCAGTGAAATAACAAATGCCAAAGAAGCAAATACAAACCCCAAGAAAGGAAAACACCAGAAAGAGACCATGCATGAACTTTATTCACACTTGTAACAAGCTTCATACAGAAATCAAGGTAACTTGGCAAACACCTTGAGCAACCATATATACTACAACAGGGATTGTCAACCCAGTGTCCACAAATTAGGCTCTAACTGGTACCCCAGACACTTTGGCAGGACTCATAGCTGGCTTCCTATGGTAAGCATAACGTTGTCAGGGATGGCTACCTAATTTTATGGTATGCCACACTCCCAAGGGCACCTATTTTGTGACTGGTGCCACCCAGAACTCTCTCAAAATTCAAGGTTTGCCCACTGGTTCAAAAAGGTTAGCAATACCTGTACTACAAACTGTAGCTCTCACATCTCAAAAGGTACAATTTACATTCTTCACAAAGCTAAATTTAAGAGAGACGGTAGGTAGCATTTCAGTACATTCAGATGATAAGCAGCAGCCTTGAGCTAAAATAATCCCTCTCTTTAACCTTGCAGTGGCTAAAATCTAATCATCTGTTTGCCAAACGGAGAAAAATAAGTGATCTTCTCCAACTTGCCAGAAACCTCTCACTACCGCTGCACCGGCTCATTTACTATTATTGATGGCCAGCATATGTTTGCAGGGAACAAAAAATGCACACAGGATGCAGAGCAAGCACATAGCATGTAGAGCAACCCCCTAAGAAGCAAGGTGATATTAAGCATGCCACAGCGAGGTTGAGGAAGCTGCTGGTTACAAAACTAGAGTGAGACAGATCCTAAAGCTCAAGCAGGAGCATAAACTGGGTAAAATCCTAATGTGCAATTCCTGCATATCAGCACAGGATTTCTCCAGACTGGGCTGTTAAGTAGGTCTGAAAGTGTCTGAAAAGACATGGAGATTCTATTGAGGAGTTTCATTTGATGTAGCTTTTATAATGATAAAGGGTGCAAGACAAAATGGGCTGGTATAACATGCACACACTCACCCATTCCTGAACTGCTCACATAACTGACTCATATGATAGAAGTTTCAAGTGCCTGAAAAGAGCAAGATGTATAACATATTAAGGATATAGACCAAACCCCATGGAACGTTTGTCTAGTACAAATACCCAATTTCCTGAGTAAAAAAGTTGGAAAAAGTCTAGAACAAAGCATTGTAATCACACATTGTATGAAAAAAATATATATACTTTAACAGTGAAAGAGAAATAAAAAGTTTTTAAATATTGCTGTTTCTACTCTTCAGAAATCAAGAATACAATGTTTTAGCTCTTTCATTACCATGTCTACTCAGAAGTAAGTCCTATTGAGTTCAATGGGATTTATTCTCAAGAAAATGGGATTAATAATGCAGTTTTATTCTAATTAAACAAGGGTGCAATCGTATTAGTATTATGTTCATGCCTAGTGATGTTAAATTCTCGAGAATAATCTTTTGGAGAATATTCTCGAGAATATTCTTCAAAACATTATTCTCGAGAATTTAACATCACTATTCATGCATATCACCAACTTGCAAATGTTCATAGCTACGTTTTACAGTTCAGAACCCTTCTCCTCTGACCATTCTGACAAGTCAAAGGCCCCAGACTCTTTGATGCACAATTGAAATCAGTGACGGAGCTTCATGCTCCAGCACCAGGGGGTGGAGAGCAGGTGGAGGCGTGGTGCCCAGTGTGGGAAGGGGGGGCAGCCGCGATGGCACCCCATCAGGATTGTGCTGCCAGAGGTGGTGCGCTCCCCCCGCACTCCTCTTCCTCCGCCAGTGGTTGAAATACAGCTTTATACTCACTGCATCATTAAGAAACTAAATAATCCACACTATCCTTTTCCACTGACTAAAAGTTGGCAGTGGAACTAGTTTTTCAGGGTGTGGTCACCCAACTAATTGTCCTGTATTACCATGATTTTGCAATTAAATGAACTACTACACTGCACTGGAGACAATGCTTCAAAACATGGAGGATACATTATATCAGAGCTTTCCAAACTGTGTCGTGACACATTAGTGTGTCGGCTGCAGTGTGTCGCACAAACACTCCCCAAACTTCTCCTGGGGCTGGAAAGGGGTTAGTTTAAACTCCAGGTTGCTAGTAAAACTGAAATACTGTGTCACGAAATGATGCATGTCTAAAAAGTGTGTCACCAACATGAAGTTTGGAAAGCTCTGCATTACATATATGATTGGATGCTTTATCTCCTAACCTCTGACTCCCCCCTCCTGTTCTCACAAGGCCATTTAGCTAAGAGAATTCTTGCAATTTTGATAAGAGAAATCTAAGTTGAATGTTTTCTTTGAGTCTGTCAATTCCAGTCAAAACAACACAGCCACCAAAGATGGAAATACTGCGTGCAGAGTGAAGACATAGCAGATTACTTTTCCTACACTATCATACATAATTCATTTTTATGTAAATCACCAAAGGAATTTTGAGAATTATGCAGTACATAAATCCTGCTAAATAAATAAAGTGCAGTTAGGTTTCTACAATAGATTCAAGGGACACAGCAGCAGTGACTATAAAGTCAAACTTTCTGATGTTCTATTATGCTTTTGTTATTATTGTTTGTAAGCCACTTTGCAACTTGTGTGAGCGGAAGGTGTCATAGAGATATAATAAATAAAATCAAATGAAGTACAAAGCAAGCCAGGTGGTGATGAGCTGCACCCCTCATCTCTTACCTGAACACTCATACCCACACGAAACCACCCCACACGAAACCACCCCACACGAAAAAGCCAAGGTCACTCTCCTGCAGCTTCAGCAGGTCTCCTTTCCTTTTTGCAGTTGACTTCAAATGGATATTCAATTCAATGGCTCATCGTGGCACAATCCAGCAGGTGGGGAGGGAGGGGGTGGCACCTGTCAAAATCTTTACTTCAGCTGTTAAGTGCATACAATAATTCTTCGCGCAGGTGGGTTACCTCTTGTCAAGCCACGGAGAATATATTATCACCACAGTGCATTAAATTTAAATACCACCTTCCATCCGAGCTTCACAGTACAAACAAAACGCAAATGTACGTAGCTGTAATACAGAACGTAGCCTTCTCTCCATACCTTGATCCTGCCCAGCAGCCCCAGAGGTCTTCCTCCTTTCCCAGAGATTCCTAAAGCAAGAGATTTCAGTAAGTCAGTTCAGCTATCCTCTGAGGGATAGGGGAGAAGTTCGATTCAGAGGGCCTTCTCGGTAGTGGCACCTGCCCTGTGGAACGCCTTTCCACCAGATGTCAAAGAGAACAAAACTACCAGACTTTTAGAAACAGATGGGTAGCCGTGTTGGTCTGCCATAGTCAAAACAAAATAAAAAAATTCCTTCCAGTAGCACCTTAAAGACCAACTAAGTTAGTTCTAGGTATGAGCTTTCGTGTGCATGCACGACTTCTGTTTCAGTGTATCTGAAGAAGTGTGCATGCACACGAAAGCTCATACCTAGAACTAACTTAGTTGGTCTTTAAGGTGCTACTGGAAGGAATTTTTTTATTTTGTTTAGACTTTTAGAAGGCATCTGAAGGCAGCCCTGATGAGGGAAGCTTTTAACGTTCGATGTTTTGTTGTGTTTTTAATATTCTGTTGGGAGCCACCTTGAGGGGCTGGCGAAACCTGACCAGATGGGCGGGGTATAAACAATCAGTTATTATTATTTAAACTGCATTTAAGCGGCTTGCACTTAATTGGAGCCTGCTCTGTGGAACACCCTCCCATCAGATGTTAAGGAAATAAACAACTACCTGACTTTTAGAAGACATCTGAAAGCAGCCCTGTTTAGGGAAGCTTTTAACGTTTGATGTTTTGTCATGCTTTTAATATTCTGTTGGGTGCCGCCCAGAGCGGCTAGGGAAACCCAGCCAGATGGGCGGGATATAAATAATCAGTTATTATTATTTAAACTGCATTTAGGCGGCTTGCACTTAATTGGGAGCAAGGCCCGTTTGGGTAAGAGTTGGCCTTTACAGTACAGTGGTACCCGGGTTAAGTACTTAATTCGTTCCGGAGATCCGTTCTAAACCTGAAACTGTTCTTAACCTGAGGTACCACTTTAGCTAATGGGGCCTCCCGCTGCCGCTGCGCAATTTCTGTTCTCACCCTGAAGCAAAGTTCTTAACCCGAGGTAATATTTCTGGCTTAGCAGAGTCTGTAACCTGAAGCATCTGTAACCTGAAGCATCTGTAACCCGAGGTACCACTGTACAGTGGTACCCGGGTTAAGTACTTAATTCGTTCCGGAGATCCGTTCTTAACCTGAGACTGTTCTTAACCTGAGGTACCACTTTAGCTAATGGGGCCTCCCGCTGCCGCTGCGCAATTTCTGTTCTCACCCTGAAGCAAAGTTCTTAACCCGAGGTAATATTTCTGGCTTAGCAGAGTCTGTAACCTGAAGCGTCTGTAACCTGAGGCATCTGTAACCCGAGGTACCACTGTATAGCGAAAGAATGAACTGGAATTTGTTTACTGAATATTGCAAAGAGTCTGTAACCTGAAGCGTCTGTAACCCGAGGTACCACTGTGCTTTCAAACAGGCGCACTTTTCGCAGCAGCAACGACCACCACCACCACCAGAAGCGCCAGCCAGCAGCGAACTCCCCCCCCCCGCCCCCTCTCAAGCGCTGTCCGAGGCGAGGCTTGAACAGGGCACTTTCCCGCCCGCCCGCCTCTTCGGCCAGCCACGCTTCCCTCTCTCCCAGCTTGCCGGGTTCAAAAGAAAGCGAGGAGAAGGGGGGGGGTGTCCGTGAGGGAGGCGGACCAGGCCTTAGAGGTCTCGGAGTGGGTGGGTGGGGGGAGAAAAGGTGGGGGACCCCAACGGTGGGGGAGGGGGGGTAGTAGGGCAGTTGCCATGACTACCAACCCCTGACTCTTCCTCCTCCCCCCCCCTCAACCAGCTTACCGGAAGCGAAGTCAGAGGCCGAGACGGAGGGAGCTGAGGCGAAAGGCTCTTTCTTGCCGCCACCTCCTCTTCCAAGCGCTCCGGGGCTCTTTCTCTTTCCCTCACACTCTTCCTTTTTTTTTTTTTTCTTTTTTTTTTTCTTCAGGACCGGATTCGAAGAGGCGGGAACACCTCAAGGCAAACCGGAAGCGGAAATGCCCCTCCCGGTTTGCTCCCTCCTTCCCCCCGCCCTTTCCCGCCCCGCCCACTTCCGGGGGAAGAAGAAACAGAAGCAGGCGACGACTCGGCGGCGGAGGAGGAGGAGGAGAGAACGTTGGCTCAGAGGGGGGCGGGGGGAAAAGGAACACACCCACGCGCGCGCAGAGTCTTCGGAAGGGTATTGGTAGGAAGGAGGCGGGGGAGGGTTGCGCATGCGCACGTGCTGCGGCGGGGGGGGTGGAATTGCCGGTAGTTTAGCAAAGGAGGTTGCATGCATATGCATGCGGGGCGGGTGGGGGTATATGTACTGTATATTTATTTGGAAGAACCTATGTAAGCATGTATATATTTGCAAGTATGTGTGTATAGAGTTGCAAGTATGAAACCATGCGTGTGTGTGTGTATGTATGTATTTATTTGCAAGTATCTATGCATATGCATGGGCGTAGTCAAGGGGTGGGCAATCAAAATCAATACAAATCTGAGATGATCACCAAAGCCTGCCTCCCCCCCAAAAAAATCCTGGCTATGCATATGCAACTGTGCATGTGTCTCTCTATATTTTCATGTTTGTATGCCTGTATGTTTCTATATTTGCAAGTATGTATGCATGTATATTGGAGAAGGGAAGCCACTCCAGTATCCCTGCCAAGAAAATTCCATGGACAAAGACAATGCCTGGTGTGCAACACAACTAAACAACAATGAATGTATATATTTGTGCGTGTGTACTCGCAAGTATGGGACCTGGGTGGCGCTGTGGGTTAAACCACAGAGCCTAGGACTTGCCGATCAGAAGGTCAGCGGTTCGAATCCCTGTGACGGGGTGAGCTCCTGATGCTTGGTCCGTGCTCCTGCCAACCTAGCAGTTTGAAAGCACGTCAAAGTGCAAGTAGATAAATAGGTACCGCTCCGGTGGGAAGGTAAACAGCATTTCCGTGTGCTGCTCTGGTTCGCCAGAAGCAGCTTCGTCATGCTGGCCACATGACCCGGAAGCTGTATACCGGCTCCCTCAGCCAATAAAGGAAGATGAGCGCCGCAACCCCAGAGTCGGCCACTACTGGACCTAATGGTCAGGGGTCCCTTTACCCTTTACCTTTATGCATGTATATTGGAGGAGGCAAGCCACTCCAGTATCCCTGCCAAGAAAACTCCATGGACAAAAGACAATGCCTGGCGTGCTCTGGTCCATGGGGTCATGAAGAGTCGGACACAACTAAACAACAACAATGCATGTATATATTTGTGTGTACGTACTTGCAAGTATGCATCTGTGTGTCTGTATTGTATCAATGCGCTTCTGATGGTAGCTTGTGGTTCTGCTCCAGAATGGGGTGTTTTTTTTGAGGGGGGGAGCATCTGAATAGATGGGTTCTGGATGTTGGGTGAGGCAGGGGCTGGGTTGTCTTCCAAGGGCTGGTGGGGGATTTCTCAGCTTTTCAGAATTCTAGGCAAGCCTTTTCCCCAGCGTTGCATTTTGCTTGCAAAGCATGTGTTCTAGAACAGAATTATGGCCGCTTCCCCAAGGAATATATTCCCCATTGAAAGTCCTTCCCTTTGGAAATTGGCTGATCCTTTTTTTTTGAAGGTCATCAAAGTTTGCAATCCTGCTCCAGGTACCTAGGAGTAAGCTCCATTATTCAACACGCTTTTCAGGGTCTAAGATTGATCTTGTAGCCATCACTGCCTCTGTTGGGCAGAAAGTAATGATACAGTGTGATACAGTGTGTGTGTGTGTCTTTTTACAATGCTGAGTGAGCCATTGAAAACAGGATGTGAATTTGTCAGAGCATTTATGATGGCATGTGTGTGTGTTCAGGAGGAGGAGGGTGGTTGGAGAAGGGGGAAAACTTCTCAGTGGAGCTTTCCTTGTATGTGGTTTGAGGAGAATGAGGTTGCTGTCCCAGAGTTTCACAATTTTTCATATAAGGCATTTCCAGCATGGAAGATATTCTCTATGATACAGTGGTGCCCCGCAAGACGAATGCCTCGCAAGACAAAAAACTCGCTAGACGAAAGGGTTTTCCGTTTTCCGAGGTGCTTTGCAAGACGAATTTCCCTATGGGCTTGCTTCGCAAAACGAAAATGTCTTGCGAGTTTGCTTCCTTTTTCGTAAAACTGTTAATACCCGGGGAATCCGCGCTCCGCAAGACGAAAAAATCGCAAGACGAACTGACTCGCGGAACGAATTATTTTCGTCTTGCGAGGCACCACTGTACGCATGCACTCAAACTTCTCCTTGACATGTCATCTTCATCATATAGTTAATTGGGTATTGTCCTTTTTGGGATTTTTGGGTGGGGCAGGGTTTTCTATCATCAAGGCCAAGTTATATCTATACTGCAGGTTAATTTTATTTCTCCTTGGTGCAAGTTTTGGCTCACAGTGCTTACAGATCTTGAACTCATATTCCCCCCCCCCCTTATATAAATTCATTATATGTTAGGGAGTTTGCTAATTCTATTATGCACAGCCACAGCAACATGTAAAATCCATTCCTGATGTAAAATAAGTAATCTTGAAAGGGTGAATCCGAACCTTACAGTTGCATGACAACATGACTGGGACATTTTCAATGAAAGGTCATGACTTTAATATCCACCAATAAGGGTGAGGAACGCCAGAGGCAGCTGTCTAGAGGCCTAACACAGCATCTATAAATATCACACAGGAAAGCACACATGTTCTGTTATGTGGGCTCCCCTGGACCTCTCTGTAGTAGGGTCCAGTCTTTTCATTTCAGTGTCACTTACCTTTGCAGCTGTTATCTTCTTCTTTACCTTCTACTCATTCTCTGAAGAAAAAGAAGAGCAACCAGGTTAGTGTAGATTCATGTTCTAGATTTTTATTTTTAATTTGCCTCATAAAACATCTTAGGACTTTAGAACACCACAAATAGAATCTTACCGCTCAGTGGAAGAGCCAAGGCTGCTTCAAATCTCTGTTTAGCCAAGAAGAATACTAGGTGGCCTGGTGCCTATATCTACTTCACACTTCAGGAAGAGCTTGATAGAAATTTATATGTATGTATCCTAGGCTAGTGCATGAAGAAATCTTAAAAATAAAAGGTCATGGCCACTAGTGGTATTATGAGCTTTCCAGAGTGGATAAAAAGCGTCACAGTCTGCCCATTAGTTGCTGCTTGAAATTGTAGCTTGCTTTGTAAAACTGTGCAGGAGAATGCTATCCTGGCAAGTTTTATGAATGTAAAATGAGACGGTAAGGTATTGTAGTAGTGCCAGCAATTACCTCTTTGTTTCCTTTGCGATTCCCCTACTCTGCTTGGTTTTTTTAAATTCACAGATGGATCTCTCTTGCTGTGTCTTAGCAAATGCCTTGGTAGCAGTATGAGCTAATTCAAGCAGGGATACAATGCCAGGCTTGTGGGTAGAACCTTCTAAACACACACACACACACACACACACACACACACGGTAAAGAGATAGCAGGCAGACATCAGTTGACAATTTCTTCACTTAGCAAAAAAAAAGGGGGGGGGAATCAAAGCTTGCATATGGTTTCTTCTTGTTCTTTGGGCCAAGATTGTCAGCTCACCATTCTTCCTAGAATAGTTCCAACAACTCTGCCTCCCAAGGTGAAACCATGATGCTTCACCAGTCTTCACCGGAGAATTCAGAAGAGTTAGATCCAATTTTAAGGGAAACTTAATGTGTGGAAGTGGGCTGTGCAAGAGTTGTTCAAAGGAGAATATGCCCCGTAGTTCTCATTCAGAGGTTGACATCTCCAGGGGTTCTGAGTTAGCTCTTTAAGTCGTGGTTCAGTAGCAACTGACCCATTCACTGTTTCTAGGGTGGGGAGACTTTTTCATCCCAAAGACCACTACTTTCCTCCTGGGCAACTTTTAGGGGTCCACATGCCAGCAAAGGCAAAAACAGGAAGCACAACGAATGTAAATTTCACCTTTGTTTCACCAGTTTCAACACGCCATTCCCTCAGCCAAGCCAGCAAGAAGCATCAGAATTCAAGGAAAACTGCAGCCAGATGAAAAGGTTCAAGGAGGGTGCAAAGTATGGCTAGGCTAGGCCTCTACAGAGTCCCAAGGGCTACATTTCCCTACTTTTGCTCTACTTTTACTCCAGTGCCGTATGGCCTTCATCCTACCCATTGCCATTGATGAGATTCCATGGACTGGATCACACAACTGTTCCATCTAGCCCATCACTGTAACGGTGGTTCTGATTGGCACTTCCAGGGGACCTCCCAACGTCTGAATTTGGAATTCTTAATACATTTTTTAATAAAAATTCACGGATCAACAGCTCTTTAAAGGTAAAGGGACCCCTGACCATTAGGTCCAGTCATGGCCGACTCTGGGGTTGTGGCGCTCATCTCGCTTTATTGGCCGAGGGAGCCAGCATACAGCTTCCAGGTCATGTGGCCAGCATAATTACGCCGCTTCTGGCGAACCAGAGCAGTGCACGGAAACGCCGTTTACCTTCCCTCCGGAGTGGTACCTATTTATCTACTTTCACTTTGAGGTGCTTTTGAACTGCTAGGTTGGCAGGAGCAGGGACCGAGCAACGGGAGGTCACCCCGTCACGGGGATTCAAACCGCCGACCTTCTGATCGGCAAGTCCTAGGCTCTGTGGTTTAACCCACAGCGCCAACAGCTCCTTACCAAGCTAGAAAAAGACTTAACCGCCAGGGTAGAAGACCTGTCGCCTTCCTGACTTTGTTGAACTCTCAACTCCCATCAACCCCAACCAACATGGTCAATGGTCAGGGCTGATGGGAGTTGTGGTCCAGCAACACCTGAAGGGCTAAAGGTTGCCCACCCCTGCGCTCTCCACAGATGACCCAAGATCCCAAGAAACCAGCCATTCTACATAAATGCATGCCCTTTGGTTTAAGGATTAGGAGGTATGAACAGGTGAGTTGTGATTGGCAGATAGTGCCTGCTATAGAAGAGAGGTTTTTCCATGCTTGTCACTAAACCAGTTTCCCAAACTTGGGTCTCCCCTTGTTTTTGGACTACAACTCCCATCATGCCTTGCTAGAAGGACCCAGTGGTCAGGGATGATGGGAATTGTGGTCCAAAAACAGGTGGAGACCCAAGTTTGGAAAACGCTGCACTAAATGAAAGTTCAAAGTCGCTATACATTTGGTGATACTGAATTAAGAAAATGCTACTGAATTAAGAAAATGCTAGAGGAGGATGCTTGCAGCTATGACAAGATGAACCATATTTCCTGTTTGGAGAAGCCTTTAAAAGTCCACAAAACAGTAGCAATTTGCCTGTCTGCAGGTGCCCATTTACATTAATAATAATGTATGGTACATTAAAGTGAGAGGGAAGAAACAAACTCTCCAGTTTATGCAAGTTCCTTTTCTTGGTCGATTACAAGGGAATCTCACTTGCCACAGGCAGCCTTGTGAATGTCAATTTACAAACCTGCTTCAAAAGTTCCGTCAACAAGGACAAGCCCTCGATTACAGCCGAAACATATTTCCTTGCAGTCGCTTTGCATTTAACTGTAACAGTACCCTGTATAAATAATGTGGACTTCTTTTTAAAGTGCTGGTTTATTTACAAGATTTATATTACACCCCTCTCACTCATGCTTTCAGAGACAGTCCCATCTCATCTGTGTTGCATCCTGTAGTGTCCATCAATACTTGGAACAGATTTTGCTAGTGCAAGAGGACTTCCCCTTCCTCTCCTCCAGCCCCCCCCCCACAATATTCTCCAAAGAGTTGGGGAGACCCCCTGGAACAGATTTCAGGGGGCTGCAAGAAGGAAGGATGGATAATTCCAGTTTGCGCAATATTTGATACCATCCTCTGAGTTTAAGAAGACGCCATGCTACCCATCTTTTTGTTGAAAAATCCATCTGTTGAGATCAGTATTTTGCAAATGTTTAATACCAGAGGGATACCATTTTTCTCCCCACCCAGCTCTATTTAAAATTGGAGTCACACTTTATTCTTACGCTGAAGTAGGTATACAGTGGTAGCTTGGGTTAAGTACTTAATTCCTTCTGGAGGTCCGTTCTTAACCTGAAACTGTTCTTAATCTGAAGCACTGCTTTAGCTAATGGGGCCTCCTGCTAGTGCTGCGCCGCCAGAGCACGATTTCTGTTCTCATCCTGTAGCAAAGTTCTTAACCCGAGGTAATATTTCTGGTTTAGCGGAGTCTGTAAGCTGAAGCGTATGTAACCTGAAGTGTATGTAACCCGAGGTACCACTGCACCTTGGTAGTCGAACGGCTTGGCTCCCAAACAAATTGGCTCCTGGACGTTGCAAACCTGGAAGTGAGTGTTCCGGCTTGCGAACGTTTTTTGGAAGCCGAATGTCCGACATGGCTTCTGCGGCTTTGAGTGCAGGAAGCTCCTACAGCCAATCAGAAGCTGCACCTTGGTTTTTGAACCATTTTGGGAGTCGAACAGACTCCTGGAACAGATTAAATTCGAGAACCAAGGTACCACTGTTTCCATTTCAGTGTAAGAATAAAAAAAATAGGTCCCCAGAGCAATAGGAAATTGTCTTCATTGCAAGTTCATTCAGCTAATATCACTTAGTATCTCACACTCAGTAAGGCTCAGGGTTTGGAATGAGCTTTTCTGGGTAGTAGTAATAATAATAATAATAATAATAATAATAATAATAATAATAATAATTTATTATTTATACCCCGCCCATCTGGCTGGGCCTCCCCAGCCACTCTGGGCAGCTTCCATAGAAAGCAAAAATACAATAAAATATCACACGTTAAAAACTTCCCTGAACAGGGCTGCCTTAAGATGTCCTCTGAATGTCAGGTAGTTTATCGCTTTGACATCTGCTGGAAGGGCGTTCCACAGGGCGGGCGCCACTACCGAAAAGGCCCTCTGCCTGGTTCCCTGTAGCTTTACTTCTCGCAATGAGGGAACCGCCAGAAGGCCCTTGGCGCTGGACCTCAGCATCCGGGCAGAATGATGGGGATGGAGACGCTCCTTCAGGTATACTGGACTGAGGCCGTTTAGGGCTTTAAAGGTCAGCACCAACACTTTGAATTGTGCTCGGAAACGTACTGGGAGCCAATGTAGGTCTTTCAAGACCGGTGTTATATGGTCTCGGTGGCCGTCCCCAGTAACCAGTCTAGCTGCCGCATTCTGGATTAGTTGTAGTTTCCGAGTCACCTTCAAAGCACTTGGGAACTGTAGCACTGGCTGTATTGAGAAATCCCAGTGCAAATGTACTTCTTCCCTTACGGTGATGGTATTCTCCATACATTGACAGAGTGAAAGGCTGATCAGTGTGCCAAGGGGCTTCTCTGTTTTGACCGAGAATGTTTTGAGTGCAGTTCAAACCCTCTTGTGATGCACTAGTGCACATTGCAACACAATTTCAGAAACACAAGCCTAGATGTTCACCCTTTGGTTCAATGAAGCTGCTAGCCCTACAACAGGAAATCCAAAAGCTCAATTTGCACTGCATCCAGAAGGTGGCAGCAATGTTCCTTCTTCATTTTAATTTGTGACCAGAAGGGGTTCAACTGAATGGGCAGCATTGCCCTCTTGTATTTATAATTTGGTCTCTCCAAATATATACCTAGATTGTAAGAATTTACTAGACCATAGTGCAAGGTGGCAGCGTTAGGGGGTAGAAGCAGGTTGATTGGGCTTTTTGCCGGTAAACACAAAATTAAATCTTTGAATACTACCGATTGGAGCAGTAGAAGAAAGGCAGAGGTCATTGTGCACTTAGCCATATATAGAGTAATTCAGGTTAAATTCCAAATGCAAACCAATAAAGTTTCTTCTAGGTAACAGTGTAAGTGTGAAAACAGCCAACCTTCATAATTTTGAAACTCGGGAACCTTAATTTCACCACACTGATAAGGTATGAAAAGAGTAGCACAAGTTAAGTGCAAATGTTCTTTCATCTCACAATTCAGTTATGTTTGATTTGTTAGAAGCAAATCACCAGTATTACAATTTATTGCATACCCTTCACTCTAAGGTCCCAGGGCAGGTTACAACAATTCTTCTGAACGTCAGAGAATCTCCCCAAACCCTGTACAGTTACACCTTGGTCAGTGGCGTAGCGTGGGTTGTCAGCACCCGGGGCAAGGCAAGTAATTTGCGCCCCCTAACCCATGGATTTGCGCCCCCTAACCCTAACCCCCAGATGTTGTGCCCGGTGCGGCCGGGGCCCCCCCTGCACCCCCTACGCTACGCCACTGACCTTGGTTGACAAACGGCTTAGTTTCCAAACGTTTCAACTCCCAAATAATAAAAAACTGGAAGTGAGTGTTCTGGTTTTCGGAACGTCTGGCGCGGCTCCCGATTGGCTGCAGGACCTTCCTGCAGCCAATCAGAAGCCACACTTTGGTTTCCAAACATTTTGGAAGTCGAACGGACTTCTGGAACGGATTCCGTTCAACTTCCAAGGTATGACTGTATTAGTTTGCTTTATTTGCAAACAGCAGCAGAGAAGGGAGTGTTGGTGTTGCCTTACTTTTACAAAATAAGAAGAGGGAGGGGAGTTGTTATTGGAAGGTTAGTGTAGGAGTAGGGGCAGAGAACTCTGCAAAATGAAGAAGAAAAATCCCCATATTAATGCCAGTTTCTTTTTAGCCTCAGCTCTTGTAACAGACGTTGGCTTTATCATTTATGCTGCAACCATGCGAGCTAGAAATTTTCAGCCATGCAATTTAGGAGCTTACCAGATGCACTAGAGGCCAAATTCTGCCTTATGGTAAGCTAGTGTCCTACATAATAAAAATGTAGAGTGCAAGTGAGCCGGCTCTTGCTCGGTGTCTTTACAATGAGGATAGATTTGGATTTCTAAGTGAGATGTTTTCATCCGGGTCAATGACTCCCAAGCTATGTTGCAGAGCATACTAGCTAACATGCTGTGCTCAGAATGAGCATTGCATGTGGAAGCCTTTAGGAGCTTATCAGATGCACTAGAGGCCAAATTCTGCCTTATGGTAAGCTAGTGTCCTACATAATAAAAATGTAGAGTGCAAGTGAGCCGGCTCTTGCTCGGTGTCTTTACAATGAGGATAGATTTGGCTTTCTAAGTGAGATGTTTTCATACGGGTCAATGACTCCCGAGCTGTGTTGCAGAGCATACTAGCTAACATGCTGTGCTCAGAATGAGCATTGCATGTGGAAGCCTTTGGCCCAGTCTCTTGTCAAACAACAAGTCATCAGCCTAGTGGTTGCAACCTGGAAAGCAAGGTGTGTTGGTTTCCTAGCAATGTCACTGTGAATCTTCCATACCAGGTGCCCGTAGAGTTAAGTGGGAAAGGTACCAACTGCAATCACGGAGTAGTCATCTTAAGATACGGCATCTTTATTTGGGATGTGCTAGGTAATAAAACTCAAATAGGACTGAGGCACGCAGTTGCTACATGCTGCCTGCATTCCCCTTTTTCTGTTAAAGTAAATACATTTAAGCAGTGCATCCCGGGAGATACAGATGGGCTCTATCCCTGCCACACTGTGAGCGTGGGGAGGAATTGTACCAGCAAAGTACAAAATACCAGTTCCACTACAAGGTTAGCTCTGCTGCTAGGAGGCTTTGCTTAACTTTTGTTGTTTTTTAAGATGTGCAGCGGCAAACTTGCAGAGGCACTGAAAGCTCAAGCCACTGAAAGCAGATATTTCTTCATTAATTTGTATCCCAGCTTTCCATACAGTTTCCATTCCCCGAATATGCAAAAGTAGATGTTTTCCAGAAAGTTAAAATACCTGCAAAATATGCCCATCTGTATATTGCTATAAAATATCTGAGCTCCCTGTTCTTGGGGTAAAGGTAAAGGGACCCCTGATAATTAGGTCCAGTCGTGGCCGACTCTGGGGTTGCGGTGCTCATCTCGCTTTATTGGCCAAGGGAGCCGGCGTACAGCTTCCAGGTCATGTGGCCAGCATGACTAAGCCGCTTCTGGAGAAACCAGAGCAGCGCACGGAAACACCGTTTTACCTTCCCGCCAGAGCGGGACCTATTTATCTACTTGCACTTTGATGTGCTTTCGAACTGCTAGGTTGGCAGGAGCAGGGACCGAGCAACGGGAGCTCACCCCATCGCGGGGATTCGAACCGCCGACCTTCTGATCGGCAAGTCCTAGGCTCTGTGGCTTAACCCACAGCGCCACCTACGTACCATGTTCTTGGGGTAGTTATATTTAAAAGGTGGAGGCGCATGTTGTCAGGTTGCATGTGTACATATTTCTACATAAACAATGGAAGATTTTGATTTCGGTTGGTTTCTTAATTATTATTATTATTATTATTATTATTATTATTATTATTATTATTATTTTCTAATTTTAAAAATCAAGATGATTCAAAGCCACTGCTTCAGGTACGACCCTATCATTAGGCAGAGTGAAGCAATCACTTCAGGTGGTTGATGTGAAGACCAGGGGCAGAGAGAGTTTAGGCAAAGAGTTTGGAGGATGGCTATGTCTGTGCCACACACATTGCCCTTCAACAAGCCATCAATTTGTGGTAGCTAGGGAACACTGCCAGTGTTTGTGTAAGATTCAACTCCTTCTTACATGGAATGAAGGAGGGTCCCATCTTGTCCCTCGCCTCAAACTGCAAAATGTCTGAAATTACAGTTCTATAAATCACAAATTAACAGTGCTGGTTTTTAAGTATTCCCAACCGAATCATTTAACTTAGCTTTTGAAATATTCATGTAAATAAATAGCTTTGTAATGAGTTGGCTCCTTTGCAATCTGTGGATTCATTCCGTCAAAGTTCATTTTCTGGTGCCCAGATCCAAAGAGCTTGCAAATTCTACAAAGAAGTTAAGTGCAGGGAACAAGAAGGAATAATTCCTCATCGTATGATTACATAATAACCTGCTTATTGATCCCAAAGTAATGGAGGGCATCTATTTGTGAACATGACAGAAATCCTTTTTCAATGCCAGTGCTCTGTAAACGAGTTTGACCTAGATGCGCATTCATTTCCCTGCATGGTTTATCTGTATTTGTAAAGCTGTCGCTGTTCAACTTTGGTTTTCCATAGCCTGTTTGGAGAAGACATAGGATTATATTCAACCAAATTTCACTCAGATCCATTGAAGTGAATGGGTCCCTCAGTCATGTTCATTCATTTCAGTGAGTGTACTCATGAGTAAAACTTAACTGAATACCACCCATAATTTCAAACCCCCACCCCCACCCCCCGGAACAATTTTTATTTAATCTTTTAGTGAAACTTGATTTTAACGTTGTTGCACTTGGATTTCCAAAGCACTTCATTCTGCTGATTATTGAGCAATAACAGACCCTCCTAGTATCCCCATTTTCCAGGGACAGTCCCGAATTTACAGAAGCCATCCTGGTTCCTGATTTGATCTCTGAATGCCCCGCTTTTCCTTAAAGTTAAAGGGACCCCTGACCATTAGGTCCAGTCATGACCGACTCTGGGGTTGCGGCGAACATCTTGCTTTACTGGCCGAGGGAGCCGGCGTATAGCTTCCGGGTCATGTGGCCAGCACGACTAAGCCGCTTCTGGCAAACCAGAGCAGTGCATGGAAACGCCATTTAGCTTCCCATCAGAGCAATACCTATTTATCTACTTGCACTTTGATGTGCTTTCAAACCGCTAGCTTCTGCCAAGCAGGGACTGAGCAACGGGAGCTCACCCCGTCATAGGGATTCGAACCACCAACCTTCTGATCGGCAAGCCCTAGGCTCTGTGGTTTAACCCACAGCGCCACCCGCTTTTCCTTAGGATGTTCCTATTTTCATCGGAGAAATATTGGAGAGTATGATGTTACAGTGCAATCCTATACAGGCCTACATAAATCCAATTTAGTTCAATGGGGCTTACTCCCAGGTAAGTGTTTTGAGGATTGCCGCCTGGAGGTTGTAGTAAACTCACTCTTATTCAAAGTAGACCCATTAAAATCAATGGACTTAAGTTAGTCCTGGCCATTAATGTCAGTGGGTCTGTTCCAAGTCAAAGTTAAGTAGACTACAACTCGGAGCCGCTTTTTAAAATCTTACCTATTTTATCTCCCTACTTTGAAGCCACCAAAAGCCCTCAAAACAGTGGTTGGTACCTGCAGCCTGACATTTCCGCTGTCCATTGGTACTCGTGACAGGTGGCCATGCGCCCTTTAGGATTAGGTGTGGCTGACACTGCATTGGAGATCATTTACAGGCTGACATTTCCACTTGTCATTTATTGGAGAGTGGGCGGGGTGTCAACTTTGAAAGGCAACAACAGAGGGCTACAAGGAGCACTCCGGACCCAGCTGTGGCCCCTGTGGCAGGACAAGGAGGCACCGAAGACCAAGGGCATTTCCCCCATCTTTAAGAAACTCTTCTTGTTGACTTTCCAGCCCGGAGAATGTCGCAAACAATGGTGAAACATGAGCACGCCGACACGATGGGGATTGGCAAGGCCATCGCGGTGTTGACATCTGGAGGAGATGCCCAGGGTAAGTGGACTGGTTGCTGGTGTGTGTGTGTGTTGTAGTGTTGGGGGGTCTCCCTTTATATTCTGAGGAGCTAATGGCAAAAAAGCCAATAGGCAGAAATCACCAGGAAAGGGCTTTCATGTCTGGGCACTTTTTATCATCCAGAATTTCCCTGAACTTGGTAAGATGACTCAAGTGGAACTGGTCTCGGTTGCAAATTGTAACAGGTAAATGTCTTTGCTTTGGGAGTTTTCAGAAGCATCTAACTGGCCGTTGTTGGAAGCCGAATGATCGGCTGGATGGACTTTTGGTTTTCATCCAGTAAGGAGCAGTTTTTTCATTCTTTTCTATTCTGTCTCCCCTACTTTGACTTTCTCCTCCCACACTGCCTCCAGCCTTTCACCTCAGTAGTTCTCTGCCTTCTTGCTTTTCTCTTTTATATTATTTGTATTGCCTTTTTTAAAAGAGCCTTGAAAGCCATTTGTAGCTCATCAAGCGCAGTTTGCCCACCTACCACCCTCATCCTGCAAGCATTTCCTTAGCAAAATGAACACTCACATAATCTACCCTCAGGTGTCTTGAACCATCATTTCTTTGCTGTTCCGCCTATACTCTTACAAAATCTTCAGTTCACGGCATCTCTTCCTGATCTGGGTTTGCCTACATCTATGTCTGTTGATTAATTGGGGATGTGGATACTGGGGTGTGAATAAATGCAATGCAATGCTTAAAAAAAAAAAATCCCCTCCAAAATAGTTTTATTAGTTTTCAATACAGCAAAATACAGGTGCCTTTTTCAAACATGTTGACTTGTCAAGTTCTTCAGCAGACGATTCCTTATATTCCTTTTCCTGACCTTGAGACACACACATAGACAGAGCTCTGTTTTGTTTATCTGCACTCATATATCTTCTTTTGGTGTCCAAGTCCCGTCTTAGTTTCAAGATGGATTTTTTTTTTTTTTTAATTGCATACATGCTGTTGACGGCATTACGAGTGAACATATCACTTGGCAGAGTATTATAAATAGAAAAAAGGCCATTCCTGCCTCCAGGGACTTGCAATTTCATTTAATATTGTATTTTTAAATTGTTGTACCCTTATGGTGAAGGGTGTGTAAGAAATGGAAATACTACTGCTACTAATATATAAGGGTATATTTTTATTTGTTTGTTTGTTTGTTTTTCTATACCACCCTATACAGTCATACCTCATGTTACGTCTGCTTCATGTTACTTTCTTTCGGGTTGTGACTCGGAAGTACCAGAAAGGGTTACTTCCGGGTTTTGCCGCATGCGCAGAAGCGGTGAATCGCAACCTGCGCATGCCCAGACGCGCTGCTGCGGGTTGCGCTTTTTTCATGTTGCGAACGGGCCACCAGAATGGATCTCGTTCGCAACCAGAGGTACCACTGTACCTGAAGGTCTCGGGGCAATTCACATAAAACATCAAATACATAAAATCAAAACAAAACGAACAACCCAATAACCCCCCCCCCCAAGAGCTAGCATTTTAAAAAAGGGTATAGGATGTAGATCAAGTCGGGCAAAGGCCTGGTTGAAAAGGAACATTTTTGCCTGGTGCCTAAAGGTGTACAGTGGTACCTCGGGTTAAGTACTTAATTTGTTCCGGAGGTCTGTACTTAGCCTGAAACTGTTCTTGACCTGAAGCACCACTTTAGCTAATGGGGCCTCCCACTGCCGCTGCGCCGCCGGAGCACGATTTCTGTTCACATCCTGAAGCAAAGTTCTTAACCTGAAGCACTATTTCTGGGTTAGCGGAGTCTGTAACCTGAAGCGTATGTAACCTGAGGTACCACTGTATAGTGAAGGCACCAGGCGAAGTTCCCTGGGGAGAGTATCCCACAAACAGGGAGCCACTGCAGAGAAGGCCCGTTCTCGTGTTGCCACCTTCTGGACCTCTTGCGGAGGAGGCACACAAAGAAGGGCCTCGGAAGATGATCTCAGGGTCCAGGTAGGTTCATATGAAGAGAGGTGGTCCTTGAGGTATTGTGGTCCTGAGCCATTTAAGGCTTTATAGGTCAAAACCAGCACTTTGAATTGGGCCCGGAAACTTATCAGTAGCCAGTGTAGTTGGACCAGGATTGGTGTAATATTTTCAAACTGTCTTGCTTTGGTGAGCAGCCTGACCGCTGAATTCTGCACCAGCGGCAGTTTCCAAACTGTCTTCTATATATATCTGGGTATAAGGCGATACATAAATTCAAACAACAACAACAAGAAGAAGAGAATTGGGGAGCTAACAGGGAAGGAAAGGAAAATAAATGAAAGGCTTGCAAGGAAGAAATACTTTGGGTGGGGTTCACCTGAAGAACCCCGACACTGGACAGGTACACAAGGATTTTGGGGTCCCTTATATGCTCCCTGAAACTGTCTCTCCTGACCCCAACCTCATGGAGCATGGAGGGGTGTTGTTCCATCTGGCAAGCTAGAATACTGGTACGGGCAAAAGATTTGTTGGAGCGCCATGTTGAATTCCACCCACTGTTACTAAATCACTCAGTGTGACCCAGGCTAGGACTTACTCTCATACTACTTTGTGATGTGGTGTTGCCATTCTGTTGTGACTTTGTGTTGATGGTGGAAGAGCTACTACTAATATGCAAGAGGCGGCAGGGTGTGTGTGTTCACATCAGATTAACTGCTGCTGTTGATCTGATGTGATAACTTGAGAGGCTTTTTGCAAAATGCGTTGTCACAATAACACAGCCTGGCAACATGACTTCACAAGAGCTATACTACATCACAAACCCACTGCCCATGCATGCAGCAGTTCAGTATGTATGATTGTGGACAGGAGCGCAGTATGGAGAAGAAACCTAATCCTTGGCTGGTTTCCTGGAAATCCCAACTGGGGACCTATGTACCTATAGTACAACTTTACTGGTATGTCCCGTGGAGGACCTTAAGGTCCACAAATGACAACATTCACAAGGTGGTTAGGTTGGTCTCAACTAGGGCCAGGGCCTTTTCAGTACTGGCCCCAACTTGGTGGAACGCTCTGTCACAAGAGACTAGGGCCCTGCGGGACTTGACATCTTTCCGCAGGACCTGTAAAACAGCTGTTCCGCCCGGCCTTTGGTTTGGACTCAACTGACCCTTATGTTTCCCTCCCCTTATGGTTTTGACTTTTAAAATGAGGCTGCATTTTAAACTGCATTTTAACCTGCATTTTATTTTTTTTTCTTATTATGTTTTTTACTGAAATTTTATTGATGTTAGCTGCCCTGAGCCCAGCTCTGGCTGGGGAATAAATAAAATTTATTATTATTATTACTGGTGGGTATTCTACACAGTTGTGGTGTTTTATGAAGGGCTGTTGCAGTCTAGACAGATGCCGAACAATAACTGCTGATGTAACCCAGAGGTATAGCTTAACATCTAGCAGATCAAAGCATGGGCATATCTAGCTTCAAATGATAGGTGACAAAATGACTAGATTGGTGCTAGTATCTGAGACAGATGCTCGCACTTGCCCTGTAGATAGGCCATGCTTGGTTAATGGACACAAAAAAAGCTTTGAGAAATCTTAGTCTCATGGTGGTAAGAAATGGTGGCCAATGTGGTGCCTTCCAGAAGGACTACAACTCCCATCATCCCTGACCATTGGCCATGCTGGTTGGGGCTGATGTGAGTCAACAACATGTGAAGGGGGCACCCTATATGCTTCTCTTCCCTTAAGGCATATGTGGAAGCAGAACCCAACAAGGCTGCAAGAACTATGTGAAAGAGGTGATGGTTTTAAGGAAGGTCAAAGGGATGTGTTTCATGGAAGGATGTTTCTGGCTCACTCCTGCATCTATCCTCAGGCTGCACAGCTGATGTGGTAGCATTATGCAGCCTTTCTATCTTAGAATCATAGAATCCTAGAGTTGGAAGAGACCACAAGGGCCATCGAGTCCAACCCCCTGCCAAGCAGGAAACACCATCAGAGCACTCCTGACATATGGTTGTCAAGCCTCTGCTTAAAGACCTCCAAAGAAGGAGACTCCACCACACTCCTTGGCAGCAAATTCCACTGTCGATCAGCTCTTACTGTCAGGAAGTTCTTCCTAATGTTTAGGTGGAATCTTCTTTCTTGTAGTTTGGATCCATTGCTCTGTGTCCGCTTCTCTGGAGCAGCAGAAAACAACCTTTCTCCCTCCTCTATGTGACATCCTTTTATATATTTGAACATGGCTATCATATCACCCCTTAACCTCCTCTTCTCCAGGCTAAACATGCCCAGCTCCCTTAGCCGTTCCTCATAAGGCATCGTTTCCAGGCCTTTGAACTCATTTCTCATAACCCATCAGCCCCAGAGAGCATGACCAATGATCAGGGAAGATGGGAGTTGGAGTCCAACAACATCTGGAGAGCCATAGATTATATACCTGGAGGGCAGCACTAGAGCCAGAAATGGATGGGTCCATTTCCACTCGCCATTTCCAGATAGGGGGAACCCAGTGCTGCATGAAATTAGGTCAATGGTTGCCTGCAAGTTATCCACTACTACACAGTGCAGGGCCCTTCCTGGACCACCGCCTCACCGACGTGGGAATCCAGGGCACAGTCCTTCAATGGCCACACTTGTTCTCTCTGGTCTGGGACAGAGGGTGGCGCTGGGGGGGGGGGACGACTGTCGTCGCGCCACCCCTTGGTGTGTGGAGTGCCGCAGGGTGCGATACTCTCCCCAATGCTTTTCAACATCTTTATGCGCCCCCTCGCCCAGCTTGTCCGGAGTTTTGGGTTGGGCTGCCATCAGTATGCTGATGACACCCAACTCTATCTGTTGATGGATGGCCATCTTGACTCGGCCCCAGACACACTGATCAGATGTTTGGAAGCTGTGGCTGGATGGTTACGTGGGAGCTGGTTGAAGTTAAATCCTTTGAAGACAGGTCCTTTGGCTGGATTGGGGGGATATGGTTTTAGAAAGAGAATATGGTTTTAGATCAATATTGATATATGTTTATTATAAATGTTTATAGGTATGTGTGTTTTTGAATGTGACCGAGTAGGTAATGAGATATATGTACTTGTGTATAATAATAATAATCATAATATGAAGAAAGGTTTAAAAGCGTTGGGGGTTTGGCATCCACCTTAGCCTTCTTGTAGCCGAAGTTTTCCTCAGCTGCATCCATGATCACAGCTTGTCTGTGAAGCTGTCACATGACTTAGAGAGGATTTGGGGGGGGGGCGGTATGCAGTGGTATTGAATTACAGTCCCTCTCCTGGTGTGGTATATTTTGGAGCCAGCAAGCACAGTGGCCTGGCAGAGGGGGTACCTCAGGAACTTGTTTTAAATGTCAGCGGGTCAAAAATAAAATGTGCAAATCATCTGAGGGTAGGATCATGGGAGACTTTTGAGTCTGGGTCAACAATACTGACCTGAGGCAGTAAGAAACGACACGTACGCCAAGGAGGCTGAGAGACAGCAGAGTGGGTTTAAGGGTCAGATGATGCCATAATAAAGGCTCCACATCACACACTTACCACGTTTATTTATACATTTATACAAATGCATTTCTAGACCGTCCACTTGCAAAAATCAGGGCAGCATACAACAGCATGAAAACATTTTAAAGCAACACGAAGCAATAATTAAAATTACTGTCTGCTCAAGGGAGATTTTAAGCAACGTCATAGGCCTCTTCAGGAGACCACCAGTACCTCTATGTGGGCAGCACAGATATATGAGGAAACACAACAATTGTACATCAGTGGAGCTTCAGTTTTGTAGGCTGGTTATAAATTGAATGTCACAGTAGCATCAAGGCCAGGCAAATAAGGCAGGGCTCTGTAGAAATAGAGGCACCCCCATCTAGGGATGTTTTGTTGTTGTTGTTTAGTCGCTTAGTCGTGTCCCACTCTTCGTGACCCCATGGACCAGAGCATGCCAGGCACTCCTGTCTTCCACTGCCTCCCGCAGTTGGGTCAGACTCATGTTTGTAGCCTCGAGAACACCGTCCAACCATCTCATCCTCTGTCGTCCCCTTCTCCTTGTGCCCTCCATCTTTCCCAACATCAGGGTCTTTTCCAGGGTGTCTTCTCTTCTCATGAGGTGGCCAAAGTATTGGAGCCTCAGCTTCAGGATCTGTCCTTCCAGTGAGCACTCAGGGCTGATTTCCCTCAGAATGGAGAGGTTTGATCTTCTTGCAGTCCATGGGACTCTCAAGAGTCTCCTCCAGCACCAGAATTCAAAAGCATCAATTCTTCGGCGATCAGCCTTCTTTATGGTCCAGCTCTCACTTCCATACACCACTACTGGAAAAGCCATAGCTTTAACTATACGGGTGTTAGAAGGGGTCAATTTCTGTTCTGATCTGAGTTCATTGCAAGCAGCACTGTTTCCGTTTTCAACAAAGACCACATTATTCTGTCTGCTGTAGTGGAATTTTATATGCTTAATTACACACTTAATTACATGATCGTTACATTATTCCAAGACATTACTTTTAATGTAAAGAAAAAAATTCAAATTGGGGAGAAGTAAGCAATTACTTGTTTTTCGTTTTATAAACGACAACAGTGATTACTGATTATATTTGCGGGATTGATCGTTACATTATTCCAAGACATTACTTTTAATGTAAAGAAAAAAATTCAAATTGGGGAGAAGTAAGCAATTACTTGTTTTTCGTTTTATAAACGAAATGAACATCGTCAATTTCCGCTCCCTATTCTGGTAAAATTCTCCAACATCCTTACTCTCATCTTCCCTCATCCACATGGTGCTTCTGTTCTGCAAATGGCAGTTTCCAAAATTTATTTTATTTATTTAATGAAAATGTTTTTAATCTGCCCTTCAACACCAAATTGAAGTACATTCAGAATAAGTACACTACAACCAACCAAGTCATAAAATAATAATAATAATAATAATAATAATAATAATATGTTTATACCCTACCCATCTGGCTGAGTTTCCCCAGCCACTCTGGGCGGCTCCCAATCCAAAATTAAAAACACAATACAGCATTAAACATTAAAAACTTCCCTAAAAAGCTTATTCCCTAAAAATAAGTAGCAATGCACTCTAAAATAGACCATCAAACAAATAAAATAGCTGAAAACAACAGAGCAGCTTAGAACAATCATTAACAAAACTTACAATGTCTGGGCATATAAATAAGTATTAATCTGCTGGCAAACCTAGAGCAATGTGGGTGCTTGTCATACTTGTGAGGAGATTAGAGCTGTGAGTCACTAGTCTTTTCTGTTTCCTTTATATTCTGAATTAAGCCCCCAGTAGGTCTTGTTAATCTTCCCATGGCTTCTCCTGTGATTCAGTAAGAACTAGATATGGTTGGAACAGAATCAGATTCCCTTCAATCTCTCTGATTGTAAAGTAGAAGACAGAGCCCCCTAGAATCTCCTTGGGTTTCATCTCAGATAAGTATGTACAGTAATTTATTAAAAAAATTGTCCAGTAGCACCTTAGAGACCAACTAAGTTTGTTCTGGGTATAAGCTTTTGTGTGCACGCAGACTTCTTCAGATACGGTATCTGCATACGAAATGCGTGCACACGAAAGCTTGTACCCAGAACAAACTTAGTTGGTCTCTAAGGTGCTACTGGACAATTTTTTATTTATTTCAACTGCGTCAGACCAACATGGCTACCTACCTGAATATGTAATGTATTGTTGTTTATACAATACATTAGCAAAGTGTAGTGCCTCCAGAAATGGTGTTGAACTACAACTCCCATCAGCCCCTGCCAGGCATGACAAGAGCTGTGGTCCATTGTCTACCTCTGCAATGCTGTCATCCAGTTTGCTTGTGGACCAGTATTGTGACCTCTCTTCTCCCTTCTCTCTGAACAGGCATGAATGCTGCTGTCCGGGCAGTGGTCAGAGTGGGAATATACACTGGGGCCAAAGTGTACTTTGTTCATGAGGTAGGTCAATTTGCTGCCTTTCTTTACTTGAGTAGGAATTGTATCTAAGACCTGGTTGACTCATGGAGCAGAATGAGGTGTGAAATCCTGAGATAGCATATTCAACATGAAAATAGGGACATTCCATTCTAAAGCATAGAATGCCTCTATTTTCTAGAGTGGCTGCACCACTTGAAGCCTCAGGGGGCTGCAGTTTAACCATTTTTGAACTTGCACTCGTGTAAAATTCCTGCAAGCTAAACGCACGCGCACACACCAGAGAGGAACGTTCAAGCTCCATCTCTTCCCACCTGTACTAGGCTTCCACTTACAGTGGTGCCTCGCAAGACAAAATTAATCCGTTCCGCGAGTCTCTTCGTCTAGTGGTTTTTTCGTCTTGTGAAGCAAGCCCATTGACGAATTAGCAGATTAGCGCTATTAGCGCTATTAGCGGCTTTTAGCGGCTTATCGGTTTAGCGGATAAGCAGATAAACGGCTTAGCGGCTTAGAAAAAGGGGGGGAAAGGGAAGCACGGCTATTAGCGGCTTAGCAGATTAGCGCTATTAGTGGATTAGCGGTTTAGCAGCTATTAGCGGCTTGGCGGCTTAGTGGCTATTAGCGGATTAGCGGCTTAGAAAAAGGGGGGGAGGGAAAAAACCTGCAGGAACTCGCAAGACATTTTCGTCTTGCGAACCAAGCCCATAGGAAATTCATTTTGCGAAGCACCTCCAAAACGGAAAACCCTTTCGTCTAGCGGGTTTTCCGTCTTGCGAGGCATTCGTTTTGCGGGGCACCACTGTACTCACAGTGAGCTTTTTCTGTTGGAGAGTATTCACAAATACGATGCTCCATCTTCCGACCCAAATGGTACTGCAAATGGGCTTATTATTTTGTTAACTCTGCTGCTGATTGCTGCTGCTAGACCAAACAGGACTATTAGAGTCGCCATAGGTCGCATTGCAGTGGTAATACCAGATCAGCTACCCTGGTGCCCCACAGACCCTGTGCAAGGAGCGTCTCCACTCCCATCATTCTACCCAAGACACTGAGGTCCAGCGCCGAGGGCCTGGATAAAGCGGGATATCAAATCCAAACTCTTCTTCTTCTTCTTCTTCCTTCTGGCGGTTCCCTCACTGGCTCCCAGTACGTTTAGGATCAAACTTCAAAGTGTTGGTGCTGACCTTTAAAGCCCTAAACGGCCTTGGCCCAGTATACCTGAAGGAGCGTCTCCACCCCCATCATTCAGCCTGGACACTGAGGTACAGCTCCAAGGGCCTTCTGGTGGTGCCCTCCCTGCAAGAAGTGAGGTTACAGGGAACCAGGCACAGGGCCTTCTCAGTAGTGGCACCCGCCCTGTGGAACGCCCTCCCACCAGATGTCAAAGAGAACAACAACTAACAGACTTTTAGAAGACATCTGAAGGCAGCCATGTTTAGGGAAGCTTTTAATGTTTGATGCATTACTGTATTTTAATATTTTGTTGGAAGCCTCCCAGAGTGGCTGGGGAAGCCCAGCCAGATGGGCGGGGTATAAATAATAAATTATTATTATTATTATTATTAGTTGAGGTGCTACCTGTTCAATGTTGCTACAGTGGCTAAAGGAGCTGGAATCAATCAAAATGTTTATTCGGCTTTATGCCCATCATGAAACACAACACAACAAAACAAATCAAATAAAACAGCGGGCTCGTACAAGCCACAAGTAGTATAGCACAGTTCACAACTCACAAGGACAAATATGGAGCTGGAAATATCCTGAGGTCGAACAATGCACCAGCCTGGCAATGTACTTCAACTGCATCTTGTCATTAACATTTCTTCTTCAGTATACAGTGGTACCTCAGGTTAAGAACTTAATTCGTTCTGGAGGTCCGTTCTTAACCTGAAACTGTTCTTAACCTGAGGTACCACTTTAGCTAATGGGGCCTCCCGCTGCTGCCGTGTCGCCAGAGCACGATTTCTGTTCTCATCCTGAAGCAAAGTTCTTAACCTGAGGTAATATTTCTGGGTTAGCGGAGTCTGTAACCTGAAGCGTATGTAACCTGAAGCGTATGTAACCCGAGGCACCACTGTAGTTTGCTGTAGCAGCAGCTCACAGCTATGGTGTCTCTATCTTCTTGAGTTAACCAGCTCCAGAGGAGATGGAGGCTCAAAAAGGCTTCTCTTTTTAAATAATCTCTTCTGACTTTTGTTTCAGGGCTACCAAGGGCTTGTGGATGGCGGTGACAATATTAAGGAAGCAACATGGGAAAGTGTGTCCATGATGCTGCAACTGGTAAGCCGGTCCCCTGGATTTTGTCCCCCAGGGTGTGAGAGGCTTCAGACCTGTCCTCCTTACCCTAGGTGTCACTAGTGCGAAGATTTCAGGGTTTTATGATACTACAGAACCGCCTGGTGCCAGTGGTGTAGCGTGGGTTGTCAGCACCCGGGGCAAGGCAAGTAATTTGCACCCCCTAACCCGTGGATTTGCGCCCCCTAACCCGTGGATTTGCGCCCCCTAACCCTAACCCCCAGATGTTGTGCCCGGTGCGGCCAGCCCCCCCTGCACCCCCCATGCTACGCCACTGCCTGGTGCCCCCCTGATGCTTTCAACCGTTTATTTATTTCACAAAACGTATATACTGCTTTGTTTAAAAAAAGCAAAGACGGAAATCCTCCAAGTGGATTTTAGAAAAAGAATAAAATGAATTATCAGTAGAAAAAGAACTGTTAAAAACAGTTATTTAAAATATCCCTCCCCCCCAAAAATAATTTTTAAATCAGTGTTAAGTTGAAGACCAGATTAAAACACATGTCAGCATTCTGCATATCTGGGTAAGGTAAAGGTAAAGGGACCCCTGACCATTAGGTCCAGTCGTGACCGACTGGGGTTGCGGCGCTCATCCCGCTTTATTGGCCAGCATGGGTCATGTGGCCAGCATGACTAAGCCGCTTCTGGCGAACCAGAGCAGAGCACGGAAACGCCATTTACCTTCCCGCCGGAGCGGTACCTATTTATCTACTTTGACATGCTTTCGAACTGCTAGGTTGGCAGGAGCTGGGACCGAGCAATGGGAGCTCACCCCGTTGCGGGGATTCGAACCGCCAAACTTCAGATCGGCAAGTCCTAGGCTCTGTGGATTAACCCACAGCGCCACCCGCATCCCTGCATATCTGGGTAGGCTTGCCTAAACCAGAAAGTTTTTAGCAAGTGCCAAAAAGAATGAATGGGACCATAGTGTGGGTGCTGCCACACTAAGTGATCAATTGCTTACAAATGAAGAATGAGTATTATGTGGTAACAATAACTCCCTTCATCTCTGACTATTGACTATGCTGGCTGAAGTTGGTGGGAAATGTAGTTCAAAACACCTGGAGGGCACTAGGTTGGGGAAATGTTATGTACTGAGTTGAATAGGATCCAAAATGCAGCAGTCTGATTGGTCCTAGAACAATAGGATCCAGAAAGCAGCAGTCTGATTGGTCCACAGGAGTCACCCAATCCAGCTCCAGGTGGAAGTGAATCTGCAACCTGATTGGCCTACAGGAGAATCCCAGAATTAGCCAATCACGTGGGGCCCATTGTGTAAATAATGTATATAAAGCAGACATTCTGGGGGAACTTCCATTCCTCCTCACCACTATGTGCTGAATAAAGAGCATTAAATCCACTCTCGACTCCGAGTATATTTCAGGAAAGCTGCTATAGAATTAGGGCATGGTTTGCATTTTGTTGGGTTGGATCCAGACATGCTCAGCCAAGTTCTTCTACTTGCATTGGAGAAAGTGGGCAGGGTGGTGGGTTGTTTTGTTATTCCTTCTTTGCCTCTGCAGTCCCCTGTGCCTCCATCAAATCTGCCCCAGGGGTGTGTTTTTTTGACAGGGGAATAAGGTTTACTTTATTTTATTTATGACACTATACATGACATAATCCCCAGTGGGATTTTGATTTTAACCTTGTAATATCAAAGTGGTCAGTCCAGTGTTATTTTTTTTTAAGGTTATTCTTTTCCCCTTTGAGAAGTTCCTTTGCTCCTTCTCCAGTTTGAGGAAAGTCACCGGCTGGTTGAGTGAGGGGCTCCTGTCACGAGGAAAATTATTGTAACATCTTGACCTTTTCGCCAGTTGGGGTCACTGGCAAAGTTGTCATCTCAAGTGTAATGATATCGCCATAGCTGGGGTCACAATGAATGCCTGAGACCCAAAATAACTCGAAACCCGAGCTGACCTTTGCTTGCAGCCATACTTGCATGAGTCGGGGCTTTTTTGAATTTCATAAACAAGAATTGCAGAAGATTCTGGTCTGGCCACAACTCTCTCTAGGCATCCAGACTGTAGAGATAGAGGATGACATGTAGCAAACATGCATTATCTCTCCCAGTGTATTTTTATTTTATTTTTTGTAGAAAAAGAAGTGTCAGAACTCACCATGAACAACTCCCTTGTTCTCTTAAAATGGCAATTGCGCCCACCTGAGAGGTGCCAGAACTGAGTTCCGGTTGAAAAAATGCCCTGATCTCTCCTTGCAAACCCTTTACACATAACGGTTAACTGGGTGAAATTCTCAACTACAAAAACTCTTCAAACTGTTGCAGCTAATGGATTTTGGTGGTGGTGAAGATGCCTTGATCTTTGCAGTGAGGAGGATTTATTTGGTGGGCAGAGAGAGCAGGGAGGTGTAGCATTTTTGAGCCCTTTTCCTCCTGAATCAGGCGATCGGGCCGGCCATTTTCCTCAAAAGAATGAACCTGAGAATTAGAGGTCATAGCTTTTCCAGGCATTGCCTCTTTTTGGAGTACCTTGGGAACTGTAGTTGAGTGGAGTGGGACTTGGGATCTGTTTACCTCAATAAATAAGCTCCAGGGCAAGCCCAGCCATGAGGCAAAGTGAAGCAGCCACCTCAAATGACAGATGGGGAAGAACCCAAAACTAAGATACTATCAAGAATGTATAACTTGCTGTTGAAATGGAATATTGAGGATGAAACGGTAAAATCTGCTATGATAAAATGGGCACAAGATATCGGACATGACATTATGTTTGCTGACTGGGAACAGTTGTGGACCACAGGTATGAAATTTACGGCATGTAATGCCTTAAGAGAGAATATTATGAAAATGATATACAGGTGGTACATGACTCCAGTCAAGCTTGCAAAAATTTATCATTTGCCCGATAATAAATGTTGGAAATGTAAAGAGACTGATGGTACATTCTTTCACCTTTGGTGGACGTGCCCAAGGATTAAGGCTTTCTGGGAGATGATCTATAATGAAAGGAAAAAGGTATTTAAGTATACCTTTCTGAAGAAACCAGAGGCCTTTCTCCTGGGCATGGTCAGCCAATTGGTGCCAAAGAAGGATAGAACTTTTTTTATGTACGCTACAGCAGCAGCAAGAATACTCATCGCAAAGCATTGGAAGACACAAGACTTACCCACCTTGGAAGAATGGCAGATGAAAGTAATGGACTACATGGAATTGGCAGAAATGACTGGCAGAATCCGAGACCAGGGAGAGGAGTCGGTGGAAGAAGATTGGAAGAAATTTAAAGACTATTTACAGAAAAACTATAAAATTATTGAATGTTAATGATGTTGAAATGAAATGAAGAGGTTTTAGCAATAAGGCAAAGGAATATGTAAAAATGGATTGATTTTAGATGAAAAATTGAAGTTTATAATATGTGAAGATAAGAAATTAAGGATAAAATAAGAGGGTATGGATTTGCTGAACCAATTATTAAATAGAATACAAAAAAGGGAGGTGTGAGGAAGTCAAGAAAATAAGCAAATGAATGCTAAGAATATAGAAAGAGGGATTTAGTTTTTAACTTTTCTTGATTTTTCTTTGTTATTTCTATTTTGTATTTTGTGTATTCTTTTATTTTCTTTTTTTCTATTTTTGTAATTTTTCTAATTTTTCTTATGTTGGAAAACTTAATAAATATCATTATAAAAAAACAACAAAAAAACAAATGACAGATGGGGAGTCAGGGAGAGAGTAATGGAGCCTATGTCTCCTAAGCTATCCTCTTTCCCTGATAGTATTGGATGCTATGCTGTTGTTAACCATTTACCCTCTCTCAACCTAACCTACCTCACAGGTTTGTTGTGAGGAGAAACTGGGAGAAGGGGGAGAATGATGTTTGCTGCCTTGACATCCTTGGCAGGAGAGCAAGAGAGGATGAACTTTTGCTTGCTCTTCTGGAAAGATGTGTTCCATGTGGGTCAACTTATTTTTAATACATATTTTTACATATTAAAGTTATACAAGATTCTGCAAAATACAGTGTTGTCAAATAGGATCTGATGGCAATATGCATAGTCCATGTAGAATCATAGAATTGTAGAGAGTTGGAAGGGACCCGTGGGTCATCTACTCCAGCCCCCTGCAATGCAGGAATCTCAGCTAAAGCACAGCGGCGTAGCGTGGGTTGTCAGCACCCGGGGCAAGGCAAGTAATTTGCGCCCCCTAACCCGGGGCAAGGCAAGTAATTTGCGCCCCTAACCCCTAACCTGCCACCGCTGCCAGCTTCTTCTTGCTGCTGCCTGGGCTGGGGTATTTACGGTAAGGTAGCCACGGCGGCGGCGGGGGGTCCGTGTCAGGTGATCTGAGGCGAGTTGCCGCTGGCGCTGCCGCCCAAACGACGCCACTTGCCCAGAGGAGGAGGAGGGCAGAGAGGCGAGGAAAATGCAACATGGCCCAGCAGCTGCAGAAGCAGCTGCGGCAGCGGCGGCGGGGCTGTGAGGAGGGGCTGCCTGGCGCGTCCTCCCTGGTCCTGACACGTGGGGACCGCGGTGAGTGCTGAGAGCCGCTGCCTGCTGGATGCCTTCAGCCCGGACACACGCACAGCTCGTCGGTTCCGCGATACATGGGGCTCTGCTACAGCCTGCGCCCGAGGCTCTTCGGCGACTCCGGAGGCGGCGAGCGCGCCCCCCCCAGATGTTGCGCCCGGTGCGGCCGGCCCCCCTGCACCCCCCACGCTACGCCACTGCTAAAGCATCCATGGCAGATGGCCTTCCAACCTCTACTTAAAAACCTCCAAGGAACAGCCTCCCAAAGGAGGTTCCACTGTCAAACATCTCTCACTTTTGGAAAGTACTTCCTCATGTTTAGTCGAAAACTCCTTTCTTGAAATTTGGAGCCATTGGTTCGAGTCCTACCCTCCTGACCAGGAGAAAAAAAGTTTGTTCTCTCTTCCAGGTTGACAGCCCTTGAGATATTTGAAAATGGCTATCATATCAATAATAGTTCACTGTTGAACAAATACAGACATAAAATCAAACCAAAATAAATAAACCACAGGTATGTGAATGCATTGGAATGTAGCAACTAAAACTATTTATACCCGTCAGGGGCGCAATTTGATTCTGATGCGGGCAATTCGAGAATGAGTTAGACCAAGTTAATAGCTTTTTAGGCTTCTTCCACATTAATAGTTCACTTTTTGAATAATAAGAATTATATGTCACAGGATTTTAGAGATACTTAGGTGGGGCATGGCCAAAAAAAAGGTTGGGAACCACTGATTTATACCATAGACACAATGGTTAAACAAGGCAAGGTTGCAAAATATGGACCCTTTTCTACCAATAGAAAGTAATTAAAGTATTCAGAAGTACTTGTTCATGGGCCGAGGGGGATTCCCCCCCTCATCTGAAGCAGCTTTCTTGTCATGTTACCTGTTATGTACTGAAGTTTTCACCCTGGGCCAGCAGGGGGATACTGTAGATAGTTTTCACTCAGGTCCACATATGCAAATAAGGGATTGAAAGTGACGTTCAGTGATTGGATAGTTACAGTTACAGATAGGTAGCCGTGTTGGTCTGCCATAGTCAAAACAAAATAAAAAAATTCCTTCCAGTAGCACCTTAAAGACCAACTAAGTTAGTTCTAGGTATGAGCTTTCATTCTAGGTATGAGCTTTCATACCTAGAACTAACTTAGTTGGTCTTTAAGGTGCTACTGGAAGGAATTTTTTTATTTTGTTTTGGATAGTTACAGAAAGTGGTTACTGTTGCGTTGTAGTGGAGCTCTATATAGGCAGGCTGACTGAACCCTTCAGTTCAGTTCTGTTCTGGCCTGTGAATAAACAAGAGCTGTTTGAAGAATCGCTGTGTCGTCTGATATGTTCACCCACAACTTAACAGTAGCTATGACCTAAAGTATTTTTCCCTCCCTCGATTTTTTCTTCTTCCAGATTTGCTGGAGGGACTCCTCTTGATCATAGCAGCACCTAAGTTAGGTGGCCATAATGTTGTCTTCCAGCTCTCACCTGGTTTGTCCCCTCACCTAGGGTGGCACCGTCATCGGGAGTGCCAGGTGTATGGACTTCCGTGCGCGCGAAGGACGCCTGAAGGCTGCTCGCAACCTGGTGAAGAGAGGAATCACAAACTTGTGCGTGATCGGGGGAGACGGCAGCTTGACTGGAGCAGATACCTTCCGAGCAGAATGGACCAGTTTGCTGCAGGAGCTGGTTAAGACAGGTATTGCCACTTAAAAACTGAACGCTACAGCGAGGGGGGGGGAGTATTTGACCCCCTGCTAAATTTGCCCGTTTGCCCTCTGACGAAGAAATGACCAGTCCATAATTTTAATGGTAGGTTTATTATAGCTGTGAGAGACAGAATAACAACAGGAAAAACCCCCAGAAACCCAGAAGACAAAAGTCAGAGATTGATGTGCATTATAATGAGTGAAATAAGTATTTGATCCCCTGTCAACCAGCCAGATGTCAGGCTACCTGGTATCTTCACTGTATGTAACGAACTGAGATTAGAAGCACCTGCTGTAAGGGAGAGGTCTTACCTGTAATCCCAGCTCATTACATTACCTGTACAAAAGACACCTGTCAACAGAAGCCATCAATCCACCATGACCAAGACCAAAGAGCTGTCCGAGGATGTCATTAAAATTATGGACTGGTCATTTCTTCGTCAGAGGGCTAACGGGCAAATTTAGCAGGGGATCAAATAATTTCCCCCCTCACAGTAAGTCCCTGTGCTGGTGAGAGTTGGACTCCAACAATATTTGGAGATCCTCAGCTTAGCCACCCTTGCTCTGACCTGCAGGATAAATGGAGAATATGCAGAATGTTTGCTTTCTTATTGCTAGATTTAGGCTAAGAGTGAACTTTCAGGGATGGTGTAATTATATCATATGCTGGTATTCCATTGGTTCTTTGCCAGGTGGCATCACGGCAGAAGAAGCCAGCAAGTCTAGTTACCTAAACATTGTTGGCATGGTTGGATCTATTGATAACGACTTTTGTGGCACTGACATGACCATTGGCACGGACTCCGCTCTCCACAGGATAATGGAAATAGTGGATGCTATCACCACCACTGCTCAGAGGTGAGACTTGTGGGCATTGTGCAGGCCCCTTTGATTTCTACAGCTCCTGAATGGCCCCATGAGAATCTCTTTCTGCAGCTTGAAGAAAGAGAAGAAAACAAAGTCCTAGCCCTTAAGACTAGGCTTGAAAGTGTATATAGACGGCAGTTGCAGAGCAATTGCAGAAGCTCTTTGCCCTTCCTCATGCAGGAGCATATAAAATGGGAAAGAATATATTTGCAAAGACAGGCAAAATTTGGCTCAGTTTGCCTACTCTCTCTTGTAGAATTTTTTAAAAATACAGTCATACCTCGGGTTGAAGTTGCTTCAGGTTGAGCGCTTTCGGGTTGTGCACCGCGGCGACCCGGAAGTAACGGAATGCGTTATTTCCGGGTTTTGCTGCTTGCGCATGCACAGACGGTCAAAATGACGTCACGCCCATGCGCGGAAGCGGCGAATCACGACCCGCGCATACGTAGACGCGTGGACGCGGGTTGTGTTCGCTTCAGGATGCAAACGGGGCTCCGGAATGGATCCCGTTTGTATCCAGAGGTACCACTGTATTTTCTTGTTCTTTCTCTCTCTCTCCCTCTCTCCCTCTCTCTCTCACACACAAAACCTACCCTTACCTATTTAAGATATATATACAGTATAAACTAAACAAGCTATAGCTTAGGGGGCCCCCCAAAAAAATTAAAGGATAAAAAACCTGGATGTACATTTCCAAAATGTAAGATAAAAAACAAATAAAATAAAACCTACATAGAGCAACAGTGTTTTGTGTTGTGTAGGCTCCTATTTGTTATGTGCAAATTGCTTTAGATACCTATTAGGTCCATAAATTACCACATGGCCTATATTCAACACAAAAAACAGCGACAATTTGTTGTTGACAAAGGACAGCTGGACATATAAAGGGACCCATTACGTTCAGTAGCTTAGGGCCTCATCAAACCTAAACCGGCACTGGTCCCACCCCCTTGGGGGCGTGTCCCTTGTGCTCAACCTGAATGGCGGTAGCATACCCTCCACCACTGCTTGTACATGTTTTAATGAGGTATCGTATTTTTTGCCCTGTAAGACTCACTTTTTCCCTCCTAAAAAGTAAGGGGAAATGTGCGTGCGTCTTATGGAGCGAATGTAGGCTGCGCAGCTATCCCAGAAGCCAGGCTTCTGAGATTCAGAATATTTTTTTTCTTGTTTTCCTCCTCCAAAAACTAGGTGCGTCTTGTGGTCTGGTGCGTCTTATAGAGCGAAAAATGCGGTATTTTGAGGACCTTCCTGGTAACAGTTGAAGTGACCTGGGACTCTCTTTTTTTCCGAAAAGAGCCTGTGCAATCCCTTGCCTTTCTAAGTATGTGAGAATCTGTATAGATAGTATTAAAAAGAAAAAGAAAACAAAACCAAAAAGGATAAATATTCGCAGTAAGAAATCTCGTGCCAAGATGTGGAATGATGAGCAAACGGCACAAGCTGAAGCTATCCCTAATTTTCCCCTACATACAAAACTCAAATCTTTTCTGGAATGTTTAAAGCATTTCTTTTAAAAAAAATACTCGCAATGCTTTATTATTTGTTTTGCCTTGCAGTCACCAGAGGACATTTGTGCTGGAGGTCATGGGTCGTCACTGCGGGTAGGAATTTCTATTCTTATTTCTCTCAAATGTCACGTTTTAAAATGCATTTTGATCATATATTTTTTTTAAGGTGGTGCCAAAATCAATGAAGTGAATGATCTGAAGCAGACATAGGCAACCTTTGGCCCTCCAGATGTTTTGGCCTACAACTCCCATGATCCCTAGCTAAGAGGACCAGTGGTCAGGGATTGTGGGAATTGTAGTCCAGAACATCTGGAGGGCTGAAGGTTGCCTATGCCTGATCTGAAGGATAATTACATTCTGATCCACACACTAGCCCAGGAAGTGTGGATCCAGTTGGTACTGGAATTCAGAAAGATCAAATTTGTCCAGTCTGAGTGCAGTCTGAGTTTCCCCAGAGAGAGGATGATATGGATCAGTCTCCAATCAGACATAAGTAACCTTTAGGAAAGCTCCTTTCCTGCTTGGAATTTTCAAGCACTATTGCTAGGTTTAAATCTTGTACCAAATCAATAATGGCTCATTGTTTGGCTTTTATCTCTTCTTCTAGTTACCTAGCCCTTGTAACAGCCTTGGCAAGCGGTGCAGACTGGGTTTTCATTCCAGAATCTCCACCAGAGGATGACTGGGAAGATCACTTGTGCAGGAGGCTAACTGAGGTAATAATAATAATCTTTATTGCGGTCCAATGACCCATAACATGGATTATAAATAAAATACAGATTCATACAGACCCCCCAGGGAAGGGAACCTGAAGCATTATTTGTTTAGTCATGGGTATGTTGATCTTTGATTCGTATGGCTACTAAAAGAAACTTTGCCATGGCCATTGTGATATCATTGGACTTGTCGTCCAAAAAATATTTGATATAGTAGGCTTCCGATTGATTTTTTAAAAAATAATATTTTTATTAGATTTTCCACAGTGATAACACAAACCACAAAGCAAAATGATACACAAAAACAGAAAAAGAAAAAGAAAAAAGAAGAAAGAAGAAAGTAAGAAAAAGAGGGGGGGAAGGGGGAACAATAAACAGATAAACAATAACAACAAACTTAATTCTTCACAAATGCAACCTTTTAAACATCTTGGTTGACTTCCTCAAATCCCTCCCTTCTGAGTTTCCTTGTAATTAAAAGTAACAGCTTTCCAATATCATTATTAAACTAAAACAATTTCCAATTATAGTCCATCTTATTCACTTTTCTTAACATTCTAAATCCCATTTATTTAATTATAACTTAATTTAATCCTAGGCCTATTTGTTTCTTTCAAGTAATTTCTAATTTTTTATATTGGCTTCCGATTGATTTGCCAATAGTGGTTTAATCAATAGTTCCCTAGCTTGATTCTATTGTCTGCAATGCAATAAAATATGCCTCATGCAGTCGACGTTCTGAGAGCATACACAGATCTTATTTTGATAAGGGATACCTCTCAGTCTGCCGTTTAACAATTCTGATGGGAATACATTTAATTTGGCTTCGGTGAAAAGACGCCGATATGTTGGTACAGACAAAAGATATGCAGGTGTCTGAAACTCAAACCCATAGTGAATTCCTATTGCTAATGGGCCACAGCTAACATGAGATTGAGATCAGAGATCACTATGTGATATGTCCCAGATCCTTTGCCTCAGAGATTCAAGGGCAGTATCATAACCCAGATGGTACAGGAGAGAAGGTGGCATACCAAGCCAAGTGGCTTTTCTAACCATAATTTTCATCCATGAGCTGGTAAACTCCTCGTTGTTTAGGTATGGAAGTAACCCCTTCCCTAGGCCAAAGACTGAGATCTTGAGCCAATATCTCAGGGCAGCCCACCGTGCTGTAATATGTTGGTGCTGTGTACTGTACTAGCTGGAAAATGTTTAAAAAAGCAAATCTGTTGAAGTATTTGGAGTCAGTGAAAGAAATCTGCACCAAAACAATGGGACATCCTCACAGGTCCGAAGCCACCTCAAGGGCCTGGTGAGCTGGAGAAGCTAGACAAACCTAGGGTAGCCTGAGTTTCACAGTCAGGCCCTCTCTAGGCTGCACAAAACTGTCTCCAGCCTTGATTAAGGATATGGCAGCAGCAATTGAGCAGAGAAGAGTACCATGATTGATGGCACTGAAAGCTGTAGAGAGGTCCAGGAGAATCACCAAGGTTGGGTTCCCGGCAGCCTTTCTTGGCTGTCCAAGGCAGTTTCTGTCTCCAAACCAAGCCTGGAACATGGTTTAAAGTGGATCTCTCTCTCTCTCCCTCTTTTCTTCTCCACAGACAAGAACCCGAGGCTCAAGGCTGAACATCATTATTGTGGCTGAAGGAGCTATTGACAAGCATGGCAAGCCGATCACCTCAGAAGACATTAAAAGTGTGGGTGATGCAATCCTGTTTCTGCTTGGAGTGTCTGTGTCAGTGTCCTTTGCCCTAACATTGAGATTGAGCTGAAATACTCGCTGGGAGGCAGAATGACTGTCTTGCCAGAATGGTGCATGCTCTAGTTATCTCCCGCTTGGACTACTGCAATGCACTCTACGTGGGGCTACCTTTGAAGGTGACCCGGAAACTACAACTAATCCAGAATGCAGCAGCTAGACTGGTGACTGGGAGTGGCTGCCGGGACCACATAACACCGGTCCTGAGAGGTCTGCATTGGCTCCCAGTACGTTTCCAAGCACAATTCAGAGTGTTGGTGCTGACCTTTAAAGGCCCTAAACAGCCTCGGTCCTGTATACCTGAAGGAGCATCTCCACCCCCATCGTTCAGCCTGGACACTGAGATCCAGCGCTGAGGGCCTTCTGGCAGTTCCCACATTGCGAGAAGTGAGGTTACAGGGAACCAGACAGAGGGCCTTTTCGGTAGTGGCGCCCACCCTGTGGAACACCCTCCCTTCAGATGTGAAGGAAATAAGCAGCTATTCTATCTTTAAAAGACATCTGAAGGCAGCCCTGTTCGGGGAAGTTTTTAATATTTAATGCTGTACTGTTTTTAACATTTGATTGGGAGCTGCCAGAGTGGCTGGGGAAACTCAACCAGATGGGCGGGGTATAAATAATAAATTATTATTATTATTATTATTATTATTATTATTATTATTATTATCCTGCACAGTTAAAAAGGGCGGGTTTGTACAATCAAAGGACTCAAAGAGTAACAAAACCCTGGTTCTCCCTCTGTTGTCCAGTGAATATTCTTAACTTTGAAGGGATAATGTCATTTTTTTTTGCACCTCTCTTCCCTCTGCAGCTGGTTGTGAAACGCCTGGGCTATGACACGAGAGTCACTATCCTGGGACATGTGCAGCGTGGTGGGACCCCCTCTGCCTTTGATCGCATTCTGGTAAAAAGCAATGCAGTTTTGTTTCTGATGCTTCATATAGATGACATGCCTGTAAACAATACAGTGGTACCTCAGGTTACAGACGCTTCAGGTTACAGACTCCGCTAACCCAGAAATAGCACCTCGGGTTAAGAACTTTGCTTCAGGATGAGAACAGAAATTGTGCTCTAGCAATCCCGGCAGCAGCAAAAGGCTCCGTTAGCTAAAGTGGTGCTTCAGGTTAAGATCAGTTTCAGGTTAAGAACGGACCTCCGGAACAAATTAAGTTCTTAACCTGAGGTACCACTGTACAGTGGTATCTCAGGTTACATACGCTTCAGGTTACATACGCTTCAGGTTACAGACTCCGCTAACCCAGAAATGTTGGCAGACTACAATTAGACTACAGATGTTGCCAGACTACAATTCCCATAATCCCTGGCCGTTGGCCCTGCTTGCTGGGGCTGATGGGAGCAACGCCGGTGGCCCCAAGGTTCCCCACACTTGATGCAGTCCCGCTGTCTCTAGGTTGTTAACTTCTCTGGAATTAAT
Source organism: Podarcis erhardii (assembly GCF_964252035.2). NCBI lineage: Eukaryota > Metazoa > Chordata > Lepidosauria > Squamata > Lacertidae > Podarcis > Podarcis erhardii. Next base: position 10,259,376 of record NC_138498.1, read on the forward strand.
TGCTTGCCGGTGGGGAATGTTACACTTCTGTAGAAGGGCAAAGGGTCTCGTGACAGACTAGTTGAGGTATGAGCTTTCTTGGACTAGAGCCCGTTGTGTCATGTTGTAAACTGTGGGGACAAAAGGCCACGAAATGCAGCCTGTCGCATTTTTTGGCAAAGTTTGACATGATAAAAACCCTCGGTGACCATTCACACAGCAGGAGGTACCGTATTTTTCGCCCTATAGGACGCACTTTTTCCCCTCCAAAAATGAAGGGGAAATGCGTGTGCGTCCTATGGGGCGAATGCAGGCTTTCGCTGAAGCCTGGAGAGCGAGAGGGGTCAGTGCGCACCGACCCCTCTCGCTCTCCAGGCTTCAGGAGAGCCGCAGCGCCAGTCCCACAAGGTCGGGGGACAGCGGGGAGGCGGAACGCCGCCATCCCGCTGTCTCCCGATGTGGTTTGGAGGCTGACGGCGGGGAGACGCGTGCTTCTCCCGGCCGCCAGCCCCGCAAGCTCCGGGGACAGCTGGGAGGCGCAGCGCGTCCTCCCGCTGTCCCCGGACCTGATCTGCAGGCGGGCGGCGGGGAGAAGAGCGCTTCTCCCCGCTGCCTGCCCCGCAAGCTCCGGGGACAGCTGGGAGGCGCAGCGCGTCCTCCAGCTGTCCCCGGACCTGATCTGCAGGCAGGCAGCGGGGAAAAGAGCGCTTCTCCCCGCTGCCAGCCCCGCAAGTTCTGGGGACAGCTGGGAGGCGCAGCGCGTCCTCCCTCTGTCCCCGGACCTGATCTGCAGGCGGGCGGCGGGGAGAAGAGCGCTTCTCCCCGCTGCCTGCCCCGCAAGCTCCGGGGACAGTTGGGAGGCGCAGCGCGTCCTCCCTCTGTCCCCGGACCTGATCTGCAGGCGGGCGGCGGGGAGAAGAGCGCTTCTCCCCGCTGCCAGCCCCACAAGCGCCTGGGGGGGAAATAATTTTTTTTTTCTTTATTTCCCCCCCAAAAAACTTGGTGCGTCCTATGGGCCGGTGCGTCCTATGGGGCGAAAAATACGGTAATTAGCGATAACATAATTACGAATTACTTATCGCTCCCTCTAATAATGAACTCAGGTGGCAAGTGTTGGCCAGATTGGAGCCAAAATTAGGCCACTGTAAAACAAGAGGGAAGTATTATAATAAATAATGATAATTTTTTATTTATACCCCGTCCTTCCCGGTTCAGGAAACCGGACTCAGGGCGGCTAACAACAAATTTAAAACACTTCATTGATGCTACAAAAAACCAGCATAAAATACAGTATAAAGCGTAAATAACAATAAAATCAAGAATCAAAAATAAATTTAGTGGGGAAATCCATCCAATAAACATTAGATGATCACCAGGGCTAGCTGGCTAAATTAGTCCCACTTGGGCCAGCGAGGAGACCAGGGGAGAATTAGCTGTGGGATCCCAGAGCGGGCAATCTTCACAAAAAGGGGAGGAGGAGGGAAGGAAGGGGAACAAAAGATCAGGCCAGGTTCAAATTGAAAGCCAGGCGGAATAGCTCTGTCTTACAGGCCCAATGGAAGGAGGTTAAATCCTGCAGGGCCCTGGTCTCATGGGACAGAGCGTTCCACCAGGTCGGAGCCATCACTGAGAAGGCCCTGGCCCTGGTGGAGGATAAGCTAACTTCCTTAGGGCCCAGGACCTCTAAACCAGGATTATTCATGGACCTTAAGGTCCTCTGTGGGGCATACCAGGAGAAGCGGTCCCTTAAGTACGAGAGCCCTAAGTATTGACATGCTCAGGTGTTTGCAGAAATACAAAAAAAACCCCAAACCCTTTTTACAAAATCATTTTTCTGTTCTCCGTCTTGCAGGGAAGCAGGATGGGAGTGGAAGCTGTCATGGCGCTACTGGAAGGAACTCCTGATACTCCAGCATGTGTTGTCAGCCTCTCTGGTAACCAAGCTGTCCGTCTTCCTCTCATGGAGTGCGTCCAAGTAGTACGTATTGTTTGCTGGCATGTGCATTTATGGGGGTGGGACAAGAAAACGCACCTTTGACAGTTAAGGTATTTTGATGAATGTATATTGTTCTGTTCCGTTTGAAATAGTTGTTTTCATAACGGTATATTATATTATTGTTACCTCCCCTGGGACCTTATGGGCAGGTAAGAAATCAAAGACTTATAATTTGGCATAAAATTTGGACTCTTTGATTGCATTATCATTTGGAATGTATTTAACGTGGATTTAATTGGATTGTTAAAATGGAAAATTTAATAAATATTGTTATTAAAAATATATATTATTTGTCACTATCGTCTTCCTTCAACAGACTAAAGATGTCACAACAGCGATGAATGAGGGACGGTTTGATGAAGCTCTTAAACTTAGGGGAAGGTAAGTTGGAGCTACAATTTGAACAAGGCCTTCTGGGGCCTCTGTGAAATTTATTTTTTATTCTTAGGAAGGGGAAGTGGCCGTAGCTCAGTGACAGACCATCTGGTTGGCATGCAGAAGGTCCTGGATTCAGTCCTTCGCATCTCCAGGAACGGCTGGGAAGGATTTCCTGCCAATCCCAGTCAGGGTAGACAGTCTTGAACTAGCCTAGGTTAGAAGGCTTCTTCCTTTGCTCCTAATAATTTGATTCACCCTGCAGGAGTTTCCAAAACAACTGGAATGTTTACAAGATTTTGGCCCATGTTCGCCCACCCTCTGCAAAGGTAAGGGGGGGGGGAAGGGGCATACAATGGGAGAGAAGGCATAGCTCAGTGGTATGCTTTGTATGTGTAAGTCCCATGTTTGATCCCTGGCATCTCTAAATAAGAGGATTCATGTAGGAGGCAATGGGAGAGACCCTTCTCTGTCTGAGACCGTGAAGACCTGACCTTCTACGAAGCAGCTTCCTTTGTTTTGGTATAGGCAGGTCTGCATATCCTGTTGAGAACTGCTTAGACAGGCCGTTGTTGTTATGTACTGAAGTTCTCACCCTGGGCCAGCAGGAGGATACTGTAGATAGTTATGCAAATAAGGGATCAAAAGTGACGTTCAGTGATTGGATAGTTTTAGAAAATTGTTACAGTTATGTTGTACTGGAGCCCTATATAAGCAGGCTGACTGAACCCTTCAGTTCAGTTCTGTTCTGGCCTGTGAATAAACAAGAGCTGTTTGAAGAATCGCTGTGTCGTCTGATATGTTCACCCACAACTTAACAGTTGTAACATGAGCTATCTTTCTTTTTAACCAGTCTGTATTTGTTTATTGGTGTTTTTCTGCTGATTTTATTCTCATGTGCCTGAAAGACCTACATTGGCTCCCAGTACGTTTCCGATCACAATTCAAAGTGTTGGTGCTGACCTTTAAAGCCCTAAATGGCCTCAGCCCAGTAGACCTGAAGCATCTCCACCCCCATCATTCAGCCTGGACAATGAGGTCCAGCTCCAAGGGCCTTCTGGTGGTTCCCTCCCTGCGAAAAATGAGGTTGCAGGGAACCAGGCAGAGGGCCTTCTCGGTGGTGGCACCTGCCCTGTGGAACACCCTCCTATCAGATGTCAAGAAAATAAACAACTATCTGACTTTTAGAGGACATCTGAAGGCAGCTCTGTTTAGGGAAGTTTTTAATTTGATGTTTTATTGTATTTTTAATATTTTGTTGGAAGCCACCCAGAGTGGCTGGGGAAACCCAACCAGATGGGCTGGGTATAAATAATAAATTATTATTATTATTATTATTATTATTATTATTATTATTATTATTATCATCATCATCATCATCATCATCATCATCATTATTTCTGTCCATGTGACCAGCTCCTTCTGTGGAGCCCAGAATCCCCCAACAGGGTGAGCTTTGAAGTACATCCAAAGCCCTCTCTGACTTTATCCCCAATCCTTTTCTTTCTCTGCAGAGCGGCTACAACCTGGCAGTGATGAATGTAGGGGCACCAGCAGCTGGCATGAATGCAGCCGTGAGGTCTACTGTTAGAATTGGGTTGATCCACGGCCATAGGATGCTGGCTGTGCACGACGGGTTTGAAGGCCTAGCCGAAGGAAAGGTATTTGTTTTGTTCAACTGAGGGATTAATACTCTCTTCTAAGAGAGTTCCACAATTGACCAGTGGCTCAGGAAAGAGCTGCCTTGAGCTAAAGAAACCCTTTCGTCCATCCTTCCTCTCCAGATTGAAGAAATTGGATGGGGAGGAGTCGGCGGCTGGACTGGGAGAGGTGGATCGAGTCTTGGAACCAAAAGGTATTATGATGGGGAGAGATGCATAGCTGTCAACCATCCCTTATTTGGCGGGAAACTCCCTTATCCCAGCGCCGTGTCCTGCTGCTGTCCCTTATTGATGATGTCCCTTAAATTTCCCGGGTTTCAAAGGAAGCAGCTCCTCTCCTTGCCGGCCAGGGAGGAGGGAGGCTCCAACTGTGTTGCTTGGTTGCCCGGCCCGCCCCCCTCCGGCCTCCTCTCACCAGCCTCGGCCCCCGGGAGCCCCTCCCCGCCGGGACTGGCATGAGCCTCGGGCCCTTCCGCCCCCATCCTCCTCGCGGCCGCCAAACTGAGCGTCTCTGCCTGGGGTAGCATCTTCGTAGCTTAGACTTCGTTTTGCGCGAAAAGTGGTTGCTGCTTGTAGCTATTTAATTGCAGTGTTTCATCAGCTTGAGCAGCAACCTCTGGAAACAAAGGGCTAAAAACCGGCGCTGCTCTCCAAAATTATCTGGTCCCTTTTAACTTCGTATTTCAGGTGGTTGACTAAAATCCCTTATTTTGGCTGCTGATCCCTTATTTTCGAGGCTGCTGGTCCCTTATTTTCAAATCTGTAAGTTGACAGCTATGGAGAGGTGTCCATGGACGGATGTACTCTGTGTTTAAAATAAACACAGCTGCTAAGAAAAAATAAAACAATAAAAATAATAAAAAGTAAACACAGCTGCTAAGAAAAAATAAAAAAATAAATAAACACAGCTGGTATACATAGCTGAGAAAAACTTTTTCCTGTTATAAAATTGAAAAAAACCACGTCCCTTTTATAGCTTTAAGCAGAGGTGGCTAACTTGTGGCCCTCCTGATATTCCTGGATTCCAACTCAGTAAGGTCACTGGTTAAGGATGATGGGAGTTGTAGTCCAGCAAAAAAACAAACAAATGTGGAGGGCAACAGGTTAGTCATCCCTGCCTATTTTTTTTTACTTTTAGAGTGTGGAAGAGCCACTGGAGACAATTCTCCATATTTCTACAGGAGACACTGTACTCCTGGTTGGAAGAAGACAAGCTCAAAGCATTGATTTGTGTAAGAATGTACCCAGCAGCCTCCTCAGAGGCTTCTGCATTTGTATATAGGTGGTGTGTCTGGATGCTGCAATGATGCTGGATGCAGAGGCAAAACAGAATTACCTCAGTCAGCGGAGGCTGATTGGAAAGAGCAATGACTCATGCAGAGATGCATCAGGCAGCCTCCCCTGAAGCTGGGAAGTTCTTCTGTGACTGCATCAGGGATATTTGAAAGCTCATATCATATCCTTTGCTGAAGCACAGCAGAATTGCCCGTCCCCCTGCAGAGGCTAACTGTCTGAAAAATGAGAGTTACTGGGGATAATGGAACTTTCTGTGAGTGAAATCAAAAGGTACCATCGCCTGCCTCCCAAGACTTACTGAATCAGAGCGATTCCTGAATTCTCGGGGGTGTTTTTCTAGCTGGCATGGCTGGTGCTCCTGTCAAAGCCCTTGTCTTGCCATGGAAAGGTAAGATAAGTTTGGCTGTTGACAAGATCCCTCCTATGCGGCCTTTTCATTTATAGGGAGTCTGAAAGGCTTCTTGATTCTTTGAGGGGCTCCTGGCATTGCAGCTGACCAGATGATGGCTGGGGCAGAGGTGGCACAGATGAACAAGAGTTCACCATCGTGTCTACCATGTGGTAGTGACGATGGTGGTGAAGAAAGCTTATTTCTCTGCTTCTGTTGCATCCTCAGCGAACCACTCAGCAAGGCATTTTCCAAGTGGGGAGTGGACTGGCTAAATCTAACCCAGTCTGAAAGCTGCAGTTGAGGCAGAACGCCACTTGCCAGGTTGTAAAGTGAAGCAGCAAGATGGGATTATATCGTTTTGATCCTTAAAACCCTGTGCTGACTGCCTGTTAGCCACTGGGCCCAACCAAAGGTGTTGGCACCTTTGTCCAAAGCCATATAAAACTTAGGGCCCAAGGAATGTAAGGCGTGCCTTCGCCAGTACCTGCTGGCCTATGCTTTAAGATTGGCTGGGTTGTGTTTAGAATAATCTTGTACGTAATATACTGTATTTTTCGCTCTATAAGACGCACCAGACCACAAGACGCACCTAGGTTTTGGAGGAGGAAAACAAGAAAAAAAATATTCTGAATCCCAGAAGCCAGAACAGCAAGAGGGATCGCTGCACAGTGAAAGCAACAATCCCTCTTGCTGTTCTGGCTTCTGGGATAGCTGCGCAGCCTGCATTCGCTCCATAAGACGCACACACATTTCCCCTTACTTTTTAGAAGGGAAAAAGTGAGTCTTATAGAGCAAAAAATACGGTAAAAACTACAGAATGAGACACTAAGGAAATCCAAAGGGAAAATATGAAGAACAGAGGTTCTGACGAACGGTTTATTAAAAACACGTGAGGTAAACAGTGGAAGTCTTTCTTTTTTTAAAAAAACCACTTTATTCAAGGTAGATAAGGACAAGATGAAATTATACAATTGAATATAAATATAGATGGGAAACGGCTATGTATTGTGAGTACTTAAGTACTTCCACCTACGATCTTTTTCTTTTATTTCTTTATATTTTCTTTGTTCTTTTTTCTGATATCTTATCTTTCATTTCACTGCTTTATTGTGAATAGCATTTTATAGAGGTATAAATAACTGCAAATATGAAAAGAGACAAAATATTCTCTAATTTTTTTCCCTTGGTTAGATGTATTTTCTTTTTCTTTTGTATTTTCTTTTGTTGTGAATATGTATGTTTTCTAATTTGTACTTAATAAAAATATTAAAAATTTAAAACAAACAAACAAACAAAAAAAGATTGGCTGGGGTAGTCCTGTCAATGGTAGTGATGGTGGGGACAAGAGGCAGGGCCTTCTCAGTGGCAGCCCTCATCTGTGGAACTCCCATTTCCTTTCCCCTCACATCAACAACATTCAGGCACAAATACAGTGGTGCCTCGCAAGACGGAAAGAATCCGTTCCATGAGTCTCTTCGTCTTGCGGTTTTTTCGTCTTGCAAAGCAAGCCCATTAGCGGCTTAGCGGCTTAGCGCTATTAGTGGCTTAGCGGATCAGCTGATAAGCGGCTTAGTGGCTTAGCGGATCAGCTGATAAGCGGCTTAGCGGATCAGCTGTTAAGCAGTTTAGTGGTTTAGCGGATCAGCTGATAAGCGGCTTAGCAGATCAGCTGTTAAGCGGCTTAGCGGATCAGCTGATAAGCGGCTTAGCGGATCAGCTGATAAGCGGCTTAGCGGCTTAGAAAAAGGGAGGAAAGGAAAAAAAACCCGCAGGAACTTGCAAGACACTTTCGTCTTGCGAAGCAAGCCCATAGGAAATTCGTTTTGCGAAGCACCTCCAAAACGGAAAACCCTTTTGTCTAGCGGGTTTTCCGTCTTGCGAGGCATTCGTCTTGCGGGGCACCACTGTAAAAAGAATTGCATTTACTCAGCCAGGCATTTAGAACCTTAACTGAATTGGGACCCGTTAGTCAAAGTTGTATTAGCCACTGTATTATGTTTTAGTTATTGGCGTGGATTTCGTTATTTTAATTACAGTGGTGCCTCACAAGACGAAATTAATTCGTTCCGCGAGTCTCTTCGTCTTGCGGTTTTTTCGTTTTGCGAAGCACGGCTATTAGCGGCTTAGCGGATAAGCAGCTATTAGCGGCTTAGCGGCTTAGAAAAAGGTTTCGTCTTGCGAAGCAAGCCCATAGGGAAATTCGTCTTGCGAAGCACCTCAAAAGACGGAAAACTCTTTTGTCTAGCGAGTTTTTCGTCTTGCGAGGCATTCGTCTTGCGGGGCACCACTGTACTGCTTTATAATACCTGCATTTTTTGCTTGATGTTAACCATCCGAATGAATAAGAGATTAAACAAAAACACAGTGCTGATTCTTCTTCTACAATGACAGGACTCTACCTAAGAAGTACTTTGAGCAAATCAGCAACAACATCGCCAGTTTTAACATCCATGGGCTGATCATAATTGGTGGCTTTGAGGTAGGTCTCTGGCATGCCTTAGGCTCTTTAAAGTACAAGATCTATAACAGAAGTAAAGCACTGTTGATAGGATTAACAGACTGGTGAATGAGTATGTCAGTTTTCACATTCCACAGAACATTCCTATAGGCACAACATGACAACCATTGACAGTGGGCTGGAAGAGGCACTCTTTGTCCAACATCCAAATCCTAAGATAGAACAGGGTGGGCTCCGATGAAAGTTAGGTTATGGCTGGGATGGAGAACTGCCCAGGTGCTGCTGGACCCCCAACTCCCATTGGCCACAGGTAGCATGGTCATTGGCCAGGGATGATGGGAGATACAGTCCAACCAGTGGCGGAGGAACCCTCTCCGGCACCCGGGGCGGGACAAACCGCCCAGTGGCGCACGCGTGACGTCTGTACGGACTGTACACACACAGCATCCCATACGGACTGTGCACACTGTCCATATGGGCGACCGTACAGACTGCACATGCGCAGCAGCCCCTATGGTTGCTGTGTGAGAGGGGTGCCCATACTGACTGCGCTCACCCTCAGCCGCTCTACAGCTGGGGGGAGGCAGGGGCCATCTTGTCAACCCCCCCCCCCGGAGTGGCAACCTGGGACAGCCCGCCCCCTCTGCCCCCCACTTTGTGCACCCTTGAGTCCAACAACATCTGGAGGGCCACAGTTTCCTCATCTTAATAATGGAGGCTTTCTTCTTTCCCCTTTATGTAGGCTTTCACCGGCAGCCTGGAGTTGATTGAAGGCCGAGCCAAGTTTGAAGAGCTCTGTATCCCGCTCTGTGTTATTCCTGCCACCGTCTCCAACAACGTTCCTGGCTCTGACTTCAGCATTGGTGCAGACACAGCCCTCAACACCATCACATCAGTAAGGCACTCATTGGCTTCCAAGCTCAATGAATTTCAATACATGCAGGGCCAGGTGGGGTGTGGCACCTGCCTAACGTAGTGTTTTATGATACAACAGCATAGGAAGCTGCCTTATAACTGAGTCAGATCATTGGTCCATCTAGTTTACTACTGTCGAAACTGGCTGGCAGTGGCTCTCCAGGAGTAGAAATACACTGCAAATTTGGAGGATTTTCATAGGCTGCTGAGATCAGCTTTTCGTGATGCAGAATTTGGTTGTTATTCCTTCGGCATCTCTGATTAAAAGACATACCCGCCTGATAAAACCCTGGATAGGTGCTGCCAGCCAGAATAGACAGTTCAATGGTCAAATTTGGCATTCAGCTGTGTCATGTCTTCAGAAGCAACGGGGAGGGGCTGTAGCTCATTGGCAGAGTTCTAGGTTGGACCCTGCCACGTTCAGCTCAGAGAATATTGGGTGATGGGGAAGACCCCTTCTTTGCCATGAAATCTTGGGAGGGCAGCTATCAGTCGAGAGAAGGCAGTATGTCTGACTCAGTCCAAGACAGTTGTTGTACATTTATATCGTTCTGCCCCCATTGTTCTGCCCGGACACTGAGGTCCAGCTCCGAGGGCCTTCTGGTGGTTCCCTCACTGCGAGAGGCCAAGTTACAGGGAACCAGGCAGAGGGCCTTCTCGGTAGTGGCGCCCGCCCTGTGGAATGCCCTCCCATCAGATGTGAAAGCAATAAACAACTACCTGACATTCAGAAGACATCTGAAGGCAGCCGTGTTCAGGGAAGTTTTTAATATGTGACATTTTAGTGTACTTTTCATCTTTGTTGGAAGCCGCCCAGAGTGGCTGGGGAAACCCAGCCAGATGGGTGGGGTACAAATAAATAATAATAATAATAATAATAATAATAATAATAATAATTATATATCTTCTTTTAGGAATGTGGGTGGCGCTGTGGTCTAACCCACAGAGCCTAGGGCTTGCCGATCGGAAGGTCGGCGGTTCGAATCCCCACGACGGGGTGAGCTCCCGTTGTTTGGCCCTAGCTCCGGCCCACCTAGCAGTTCAAAAGCACATCAAAGTGCAAGTAGATAAATACCTTCGGCGGGAAGGTAAACGGCGTTTCCGTCCGCTGCTCTGGTTTGCCAGAAGTGGCTTAGGCATGCTGGCCACATGACCCAGAAGCTGTACGCCGGCTCCCTCGGCCAGTAAAGCGAGATGAGCGCCGCAACCCCAGAGTCAGCCACGACTGGACCTAACGTTCAGGGGTCCCTTTACCTTTTACCTTCTTTTAACTTGCAAACGTAAGAGTTGCCAAAAAGTTATGTAGAGAATTTGCCCCACTCTGTCTTTCTGAGCAGGATGCCATTTGTTTGTTTAATTCCCTAGACTTGTGACCGTATCAAACAGTCTGCAGCTGGCACCAAGAGGCGGGTGTTCATCATTGAGACCATGGGAGGATATTGCGGCTACCTGGCTACCATGGCGGGACTGGCTGCCGGAGCAGATGCAGCCTATATTTATGAGGATCCTTTCACCATCCATGACTTGGAAGTGAGAACTGTTTGCAGAGGCCAGAGGGGGTTGTTTCCTTTTTGAAAGCTCCTGGGAGTGCAGCATAGTCTAGATTGAGTTCCTCTCTCCACTCTTAGCAGCCTCTGCTGTAAATACCTGAATAGTCATTCCAAAACTGTGCGCTGGGGCAACACCAGTATGCCGTGAGAGGACTGCTTGTGTGCCATGAGAATAAATGAGAGGAGCGTTCCTGCATGAGCGTTCCTGCCTTCACTGGAAGCAGGTAATTCTGTCCAGTCTCTGCTTTGGATGTGACCGGGGTGTTCAGTCACTCCCAAGAGAAGAACACAGCAGAATTGCCTCTTACAATCACTTCCAATTCAGACTCATTAACAGAATTGCCTGCCTACAGAAAAGGTTGCCTGTTGTATCTCTGCATGAGTCACTTCTTTAGGCTTGCTCCGAAGTCAGTGACTCATGCGTAAACATAGGGGCTAATCTTCTTTTTTTTTTACATATAAATTTTTGTTAATTAACATCAATAAATAAAACAAAACAAAATACATTAATTTCACATCGTTTTTCACAACTTATTTCTCTTTGGGACTTCCCTCAGCTGTTCCGTAAATCATCCATAGTTATAATTTTAATTACACATTTTTCAAATTTATATTGACATTGTTTATCTCTTTTTTCCTATTCCCTAGTTTAGACAATACTTCTTACTTTTTCACAGTGCTTCTTTAAATCCCTTAAGCATCATCTGTCCCTCACTTAAGTATTCCAGATATTCCACAAATTTCCCCCCGTCCTCGATGAACTTTTGGTCTCTTAAGTATCTAATCTTCCCTGTCAATTTATCTAGCTCTGCGTAATCTAACAGTTTCATTCTCCACTCTTCCACGGTCGGTATTTCTTGTTGTTTCCATTTCTGGGCCAGTAACACTCTTGCGGCTGTAATTGCATATTGAAAAAATTTACAGTAACCCATAGGGGCTAATCTTCTTTAAGAATGGGCAATTCCTACTCTTGCATACTCTAAAAGCCAATGTTTTCAGAGGCAAGAGTGAAAATGCGTACCTATAGTTCAGGAGGAAAGTGAATCTCAGGCATCTCACAGTGTAACACTATGCAACTGTATGTGCAGATGACAAACGTGTGAAGTCACTAATGTGAATAGTTTTGGGCCTGCAGTTTGACTTTATTAAGTGGCTTAATCTTACTCCTTTCATATTCACAATCCAAAACGTGACGTCACAGGCTTTAGTGCAAAGTTTGCATGTCCCACCTTCACGCAGGAAAGTCTTTCCAGGAATACTCCTTTATAGAAAATAAGTCTTGACTGTATGATGATGGGGACTGGAACTTGGCAGCAAAAGCTATGATAGCTGGGAGATGTGCTCACGTGTAGTTTCAGAGACGGAAAGTGAAACCATGATTCTCTCTTTGGTAAACAGATGAATGTGGAGCATCTGACTGAGAAAATGAAGACCACAGTGAAGAGAGGTCTCATATTGAGGTATCTTACTAGGCTTAGCCATCAAACAGCTGGGGATTGGATGCTCAGAAGTGGTTTCCGTTAGCTAAAAAGAGCGAAGATGGGCAATACCATTGCAGAAGTGGTGGAAGCAGTTTTCTTCTTCTTTTAAGCTTTAACCATGTGTGCTTATAACTTTCTATTCTGAGCTGGGTTCTAAAACATCATTGCTTCTGCAGCTTTTCAGCATGGTTCATTTTGAAAGGGGAACATTTAGATAAGGAAGCAATTGTTGTTCCAGAGTTTCCGGTATGTTTTCCAGGCACTCATTGCAAAAAAGAAGATGACTGATTTGGGGGAGGAAATGCATTTGTTGCTCCAAGCCAGCTTTAACTGCACAATCTGATAAGTGATTTAATCCGTAAAGGAATTTGCACCTGGGTCTCCCATCACTGCCAGCACCACACTGACTTTCGCTTATACTAGAAGAGAAAGCAGGCTAAGGTCAGAATAAAATTATGGTGGGCAGAAGCAGTTTATTATGGAGCAATAATGCATTTCCAGTATAAACAGGCCGCAGAACAAGGGAAATATTTAGTCCGTTAAGCTGTAGGGCCCATTAGCCAATCAGACAAATGGATGTGAATCCTGGGTCTACATTCATACAAAATACAGAAAATTCTACACACACACACACACACAGAGAGAGAGAGAGAGACAGACAGACACACACACACACACACACACAGCGCGTCCCTCCACCCAGCCAGCCAAGCAAGAGGCATTTTCATAGTACAATGACACATTCCAGCCAGGCAAAAGTAGTTGAAGAAAGCTCAAATCACCTGAGGCTTTCCCCCCTCTCTTAGCACTGTGTTCTACCATTCCATCTCTTTTCTTTTAAAGCTAGTTCTCAATCAGTGTAGACCTGTCTTCCTGCCTTATCCATCCTGGGTGTGTTCTCTCTTTCTAGGAATGAAAAGTGCAATGAGCACTATAACACCGAGTTCATATACAACTTGTATTCTGAGGAAGGGAAAGGCGTCTTTGACACCAGGAAGAACGTCTTGGGACACATGCAGCAGGTATGTCTGGAGCCTGGCTATACCGCTACAGCTGCTCAAGCAAATAATACTGCTTTTAGTTCCATGAATGCAGAGAAATTGAACTTGGGCTGAAGACCGAAATAGCCCCAAAGGACTGGTCCCATCTAGAGGCCGCTAGTTGACCCACGCTGTCTTATGTTTTGTTCCAAAGGGAAAACACACAGACACAACACACACACACACTGCCACCGAATTCTGTCTCCCAAGCACTCTTACAAGGCCTCTCTACCAGCATCAGAGGTGGAGAAATGCCTTTCTTTTTTTTTTTACTCTTCATAGAAAGATGGCCATCTGTCATGGATGCTTTAGCTGCATTGCAGGGGGTTGGACTAGATGACCCTTGGGTCCCTCCCAATTCTATGACTCTATAATAAAAGGGAGAGTCTCTAGGACCTCTCTGCAGCACTGGGGCAGTGGGAAATGGCTCTCTTACCCTGTGAAGAGCAGACAGAGGGATTTATGTCCTGATCACAGTATATGGACAGAGATTTTAGTACCCAATTTCAAGTGCTGAGCACCAGGCTGCTGAGATTGAAAGATAAACCTGGAGCGGTTGGTGGGTCACTTCCTCTGCCAGGCTGTGCAAGGCCCATAGCCACTCCTGCTGCAATCGATCTTCCATTTGGAGGCTTTTAAACCACAGAGCCTAGGACTTGCTGATCAGAAGGTCGGCGGTTCGAATCCCCGCAACGGAGTGAGCTCCCGTTGCTCGGTCCCTGTTCCTGCCAACCTAGCAGTTTGAAAGCATGTCAAAGTGCAAGTAGATAGGGAAAGATCTGCCAAAAAAGCTGAAAAACATCTTCATGTATGTGACAACGTCTGTGAGAGTTTTAATAGCACAAGGATGGAAGACTGAAGAAACCCCAACTAAAGAATCATGGCAAGAAAAATTGTTGGACTATGCAGAACTGGCAAAACTGACATACAAGCTACGGGACAAGGATAACTGTGACTTTAAAGATGAATGGGAACCCTTTACAAAGTATTTGAAGACGCAACAAAGCGAACTGGACTCCTTGGCTGGCTTTGAATAATAATAATAATAATAATAAATTTTATTTATATCCCGCCCTCCCCAGCCGAAGCCGGGCTCAGGGCGGCTAACAACACTAAAACAGTACAGCATTATAAAACAGTATAAAAATGGATTAAAATGAATTAAAATCAAAATTGATGGCAACCATAAACTAAAGTTTTGTAAAGATTGCCAGAGGAGGGAGTCAGGCTGCGCCCTGACCAAAGGCCAGGTGGAACAGCTCTGTCTTGCAGGCCCTGCGGAAAGATGTCAAGTCCTGCAGGGCCCTTGTCTCTTGTGAGAGAGCGTTCCACCAGGTTGGAGCCGCAGCCGAAAAAGCCCTGGCTCTAGTTGAGGCCAGCCTAACCTCTCTGTGGCTTGGGACCTTCAAGATGTTTTTATTTGAAGATCGTAAGTTCCTCTGTGGGGCATACCAGGAGAGGCGGTCCCGTAGGTACGAGGGCCCTAGGCCGTATAGGGCTTTGAAGGTTAAAACCAGCACCTTAAACCTGATCCTGTACTCCACCGGGAGCCAGTGCAGCTGGTATAGCACCGGATGAATGTGATCTCTAAGCGAAGACCCCGTAAGGAGTCTCGCTGCAGCATTTTGCACCCGCTGGAGTTTCTGGGTCAGTCTCAAGGGCAGCCCCACGTAGAGCGAGTTACAATAATCCAGTCTGGAGGTGACCGTCGCATGGATCACAGTGGCTAGGTCAGGGCGTGAGAGGTAAGGAGCCAACTGCTTAGCTTGGCGGAGATGAAAGAATGCCGCCTTTGTTATAGCTGCAATCTGCGCCTCCATGGAGAAGGAGGTATCGAAGATTACACCCAAACTCTTAACGGACGGTGCTGGCACTAATTGCACCCCCGCAAGAGATGGGAGTTGCCCCCTCAGCCCCCTGTCGTCCCGTCCCAGCCAGAGGACCTCTGTCTTCGAAGGATTTAACTTCAGCCGGCTCCCACGTAACCATCCAGCCACAGCCTCCAAGCATCTGATCAGTGTGTCTGGGGCAGAGTCCGGGTGGCCGTCCATCAACAGATAGAGTTGGGTGTCATCAGCATACTGATGGCAGCCCAGCCCAAAACTCCGGACAAGCTGGGCGAGGGGGCGCATAAAGATGTTAAAAAGCATTGGGGAGAGTATTGCACCCTGGGGCACACCACACACCAAGGAGTGGTGGGATGACAATTCCCCCCCAAGCGCCACCCTCTGTCCCCGACCGGAGAGAAACGAGCGCAGCCATTGAAGGACTGTGCCCTGGATCCCCACGTCGGCAAGGCGGTGGTCCAGGAGTTCGTGATCGACCATGTCGAAGGCTGCTGACAGGTCTAGAAGAATCAGCAGCCCCGACCCGCCTCGATCCAGCTGCCTGCGGAGATCATCTGTTAGGGCGACCAGAGCCGTCTCAGTCCCATGACCAGCGCGGAAGCCGGACTGGAATGGATCCAGAGCTGATGTTTCATCCAGAAACCTACCAAGCTGTTCAGCAACCGCTCTCTCAATCACCTTACCCAGGAATGGAAGATTCGAAACCGGGCGGTAATTGGATAGATCTAAGGGATCTATAAAGATGTTAAAAAGCATTGGGGAGAGTATTGCACCCTGGGGCACACCACACACCAAGGAGTGGTGGGATGACAATTCCCCCCCAAGCGCCACCCTCTGTCCCCGACCGGAGAGAAACGAGCGCAGCCATTGAAGGACTGTGCCCTGGATCCCCACGTCGGCAAGGCGGTGGTCCAGGAGTTCGTGATCGACCATGTCGAAGGCTGCTGACAGGTCTAGAAGAATCAGCAGCCCCGACCCGCCTCGATCCAGCTGCCTGCGGAGATCATCTGTTAGGGCGACCAGAGCCGTCTCAGTCCCATGACCAGCGCGGAAGCCGGACTGGAATGGATCCAGAGCTGATGTTTCATCCAGAAACCTACCAAGCTGTTCAGCAACCGCTCTCTCAATCACCTTACCCAGGAATGGAAGATTCGAAACCGGGCGGTAATTGGATAGATCTAAGGGATCTAATGATGTTTTCTTTAAGAGCGGGCGCACCACTGCCTCCTTCAGTTCCCCTGGGAATGTCCCGGTGCCAAGGGACAGATTGATGATATCCCCCAGGGGGGCCCGCACCTCGTCTGGACACGCTCTAATCAGCCAGGACGGGCACGGGTCGAGAGGACATGTGGTGGGCTTTCCAGCTCGGAGGAGTCTGTCCACATCGGCTGGGGATATCCGGTCAAAGTGGTCCAATACTGAACCCGAGGGCAGTCGAGGGGCCTCCAGTTCCTTTATTGTATCCAAATTGGCAGGGAGGTCATGGCGGAGCAACAAGACCTTCTCCGCAAAAAAGCTCGCAAATGCCTCACAGCTGTGTGTCAAATTGTTATTTAAATTTGGCTGTCCTTCGAGGGACGTTAAAGACCGAATTATACTAAATAATTGCGCCGGGCGAGAGCTAGCGGATGCAATGGAGGCCGAGAAGTAAGACTTCTTAGCGGCCTTCACTGCCATCTCATAGGTTTTCATAAAAACCCTATAAGATGTTCTTGAGGCTCCGTCACGGGCACCCCGCCATACTCGCTCTAGCCGTCTGAGGTCCCGCTTCATTTTCCGGAGCTCCTCGGTAAACCAGGGAGCCCGGTTTCTGCGGGGTCGCAGAGGGCGCTTAGGTGCGATCTCATTGATGGCTGCCAGGAGCTGGGTATTCCAGGCCTCAACAAGCTCAGTCAATGAGTCGCCAGGGGGAGAAAGGCCCCGCAAGGCTTGACGGAATCTATCAGGGTCCATCAGCCTTTGCGGGCGAGCCCAAATTGGCTCGCCACCCAAGCAGGGTGGGGGTGGAACGTCAATCCTGGCTTTCAGGGCATAGTGATCAGACCATGGCACCTTCATCGAAGGAAACATGATCACATCTATACCGATGCCAAAGATCAGATCCAGCGTGTGGCCTGCTTGATGTGTGGGGCCCGAAACAAACTGGGAGAGCCCTAGTGTCGCCATGGAAGACACCAGGTCCAGAGCCTGCGAGGAGGGAGTGGCATCAGCATGGATGTTGAAGTCCCCCAATACCAATAGGTTAGGGAACTCCAAGGCCCAGCCGGCCACCGCCTCCAGCAGGCCTGACAGGGTGGCTGCTGGTGCGCTGGGTGGCCGGTACACCAGCCAGACAGCCAAGCTCACCTCGGAGCCCCACACTAGGCCAACACATTCAATGCCGGGGATCGATGGCGATGGTAGAGCCCTGAAAGGACAATCTTCCCGGATTAATAACGCCACCCCTCCCCCCCGGCCCACAGTCCGCGACTGGTGGAGGACGGAGAAACCCGGGGGCGCCATCTCTCGTAAGGTAACAGTATCCCCTTCGCGCACCCAGGTCTCAGTCACACATGCCAGGTCAACCCCCTGCGAGGTGAAGAAATCTCGCAGGGTGGCGGTTTTGTTGCCTATAGACCTGGCATTGCACAACACCAGTGACGGAGGTGAGTAATCCTTGCTCACCCTACCCTCGTCTCTCGGGATGGGGCGCAGATTGGAAGGGGTACGAGCATATCTGTATCTCGATCCCCTTCGCCTATGACATCTGCCCCCACCGCCATACCTCCCTTGCCCCTCCACAGTAGGAATCCCAAGCCTCAGACTCACCTCCATTTACAGAATATAAAAGCAAACAAACAAAAACAATTATACGAAAATAAAGCCAATCCCCACCCCACTCCACAACCACCCCACCCCAACCCAAAATAGACCAAAACAAAATAAAAATACATGGATAAAAATCACCGCTTATGGTGGTACAACAAAGCAAAACAAAACAAAAAACCCACACAGTTTAAAACATATAAAAACACTTCAAACAACCGCTGCCGCAGCACCAATGTCCCCAAAGGTGCGGCAGTGATGAGCGTAGGCCCCCGCCCCAAGGCCTGATGGAGAGTGGCCCTGCAGGGGGAAGCCCTCCCCACACGCACGGCGAAGCGGCAGCAGCGGTGTTCCGAGGCCTCCTTGAAGCCTTATATGCTGAGGTGGAGTCTGGGGCCCACCCCCAGGCCCAAGGTGGAGAATGGGCTTGCAGGGGGAGCGGTCCTCCCCAAGACTCACCGGCAAAGCGGCAGCAGCAGTGTCCCGGGCCTACTTGGAGTCTTTTATGCTGAGGTGGAGTCTGGGGCCCGTCCCCAAGCCCAAGATGGAGAATGGGCTAGCAGGGGGAAGAGCCCTCCCCACACGCACGGCAAAGCGGCAGCAGCGGTGTTCCCGCATTCACAAACTTTTTATTGATAATAATCAGCTAAATAGTTTGAGGATCTATACAACTGTGTAACATGCAGAAAGCAGCATTTTTAGAGAAATCAAAGACTGGAACAGAGGGGGAGGGAGGGGGAGGGAGGAAAAATGGGGGGGAATAAGGATAATATGTTTCTGGATAATATGTTTTGTTTTAATTTTGAATAAAAAGGTATTAAAAAAAATGTGCAAGTAGATAAATAGGTACTGCTCCGGCGGGAAGGTAAACGGCGTTTCCGTGCGCTGCTCTGGTTCGCCAGAAGCGGCTTAGTCATGCTGGCCACATGACCCGGAAGCTGTACGCCGGCTCCCTCGGCCAATAAAGCGAGATGAGCACCGCAACCCCAGAGTCGGCCACGACAGGACCTAATGGTCAGGGGTCCCTTTACCTTTACCTTTTAAGCTATTCCTGCCACTATGAATCTCAATGACAATCAAGCTGACTTTCCCTTTACCCATCACAGGGCGGCTCACCAACTCCCTTTGACAGAAACTTTGGAACGAAAATGGGTGCTAAAGCGGTGGCGTGGATGTCCGGGAAGATTAAAGAGTGTTCCAGGCATGGTATGTGGGTGCTTTTGACTGGGTAGCCTGTTACACTAGGTAGTTAGCTATGGCTGCTGGAGAATGAGGGATAGGAAAAAGAGAGAACAGAATCCAGATGTTTCTCCCTGTTGCATCATGCCATTAATGAATTTGGAAAGAGGCATCGCCCTCTAAAACTGCATAGGCTACTTGAGCTATCAAAGCCAGCTCAGTGTTGTCCACGGGTCACTGATAGGTTGTGCTCTCTAGGGTTTTAGATGGTTTTAGAGAGCCAGTGTGGTGTAGTGGTTAAGAGCGGTAGTCTCGTAATCTGGGGAACCGGGTTCGATTCCCTGCTCCTCCACCTGCAGCTGCTGGGTGACCTTGGGCCAGTCACACTTCTCTGAAGTCTCTCAGCCCCACTCACCTCACAAAGTGTTTGTTGTGGGGGAGGAAGGGAAAAGGAGAATGTTAGCCGCTTTGAGACTCCTTAAAGGGAGTGAAAGGCGGGATATCAAATCCAAACTCCTCCTCCTCCTCCTCCTCCTCCTCCTCCTCTTCTTCTTCTTCTTCTTCTTCTTCTTCTTCTTCTTCTTCCCAACGGGGATCAACCAGAGATTAAATCTGGGATATTTTTCATGTGAAGCAGGTACACAACCACAGATCTACAGCCCTGCTTAAAACTCCTGTTTTCAGGTGACTATGAGGGAGTCTTTGTAACTATACAGTGGTACCTTGGATTAAAAACTTAATTCGTTCTGGAGGTCCGTTCTTAACCTGAAACTAATCTTAACCTGAAGCACCACTTTAGCTAATGGGGCCTCCCGCTGCTGCCGCTGTGCGATTCCTGTTCTCATCCTGAAGGAAAGCTCTTAACATTTCTGGGTTAGCGGAGTCTGTAACCTGAAGCGTCTGTAACCTGAGGTACCACTGTACTTTATAGGGTTGTGTAGAAGTTGCCCCGGGCTGTTCCGCCCTTTTAATAGCTCTCTTCCCCCCCCCCTTAGAAAAACCACACAACACTTGCTTTTAAAGTTTAAAAATATCATGGCTTTGACTTGCTGTACTTGCTCTTGTCGGATTGAATGTACCAGGGAGGTAGTTGATACTTACGTTACTGAAACAGATTTACATGAATTTGTATCTGAGACTGACAGATATTTACAGACTGAGGCAGGCAGCAGCATAACACAACACACTTGCTGCTCTCACAGCTAAAGCTCCACATACAGTGATAACTGAACAAACTGGGGGGAAATTCCTCAGTATATATATTTATGACATCACAAGATTCTATGCTATAGCATTAACCCTTTGCATAGTATTTTGAATGCAGCATTCCCACACCTTTGGCGAATTACCGTATTTTTCGCTCTATAAGACGCACCCAACCATAAGACGCACCTAGTTTTAGAGGAGGAGAACAAGGGAAAAAAATATTCTCTCCCTCTCTGCGCAGCGCCTCTCCAGCAAAGCGGGAGGAGAAATGGAAGGGGCTCCGTTTCTCTTCCCGCTTCGCTGAAGGGGCGCTGCGCAGAGAGGGAAAGCTGCGCAGAGCTTCTCCAGCGAAGCGTAGTCAGAACAGCAAGAGGGATCGCTGCACAACGAAAGCAGCGATCCCTCTTGCTGTTCTGGCTTCTGGGATAGCCATGCCAAGCCTCTTCAGGGCAGGGGGAGCGTTCCTCCCGTTGCCCTGAAGAGGCTTCAGGGATAGCTGCGCAGCCTGCATTCGCTCCATAAGACACACACACACACATTTCCCCTTACTTTTTAGGAGGGGAAAACTGCATCTTATAGAGCGAAAAATACGGTAGTGATTCTGGTCTCAGTTATATTTTTAATGTTCAACTGATGCACTGTATTGTGCTTCATTACTGGCGAGTTTTTTGTTTGTTTGATTGATTTTGTAAGCCAATCTTGAAGACCCTCTGGCTAAAACTGTATTTTAATGGATGGTAATATCGTTTATAGAATGGGCAGCAAGGGAGAGGGCTCTCTGCTTGTGGACACCCCAGAGGCATTTGGCCGGATGCTGTTAAAGGAATGAGGACCCTGTAGCCCTGAAAAATAATTGTTTGACACCAACTCCCATCAGACCCAGAAAGCATGGTCAATGGGCCTGGATTATGGAAGTTGGAGTCCAACATTTGCAGGGGACTGTACACGCAGTTCCCACTATCCGAAAATTCACTTCTCCACACGTAAAGAATTATGCCCAAACCTTGCTAATCTTTCTGCAGATTCAGATATCCAGACAACCAGATTCCTTGCTCGTTTGTGCTTTGCTGGTTGGTGGCAGCCATTTTCACGCAGATACCATGGAGGCAAGGGTGGGGAGGACAAATCAAGAGATCAGTTTTTTTCTTTTGGCTGCAGCCGTTTCAGAAAGAAACCATGGAGAGTGGGGAAAGAGATGGGACAAATCCTGCATTAGAAATATTTCCATATTCTGCATCCCTTGCCTAACTAAAGATTTCCACGGAACGCACTGTGGTCACCCATCAGGACCTGTGTGTATAGATTTTACCAGTTAACGCTTTCTTCACATACACAAAAGTCCTTCCTGATAATTAACCAATTAATTCATATTTTCTAATTAATATTAAAATAAGAGCAACTGGGGGGGGGAATGGTGCCTTCTAGGACTGTAAGAATTTATTACCTAGTATTCATTGTATATGGAGTATATAGTATTGTATATAATATTCATTAGATATACATTTAGAATGTATATGGAGACAATTCTGGGCCAAGTTTATTTTCTTTATTAACCCTTTAGATTCCCTTCAACAACAGAGGTTCTCAGGGTGGTTTATGAATGCTATTTAAAGCGCAATAAGTGGGTGATAGCCAATGTTAATCATACTCAAAGAAGACCTACTGAACTTAAAGAAGACCTAATGAACTTAAATAGCATGGTTTTAGCTAGCTATCACCCATTGTGGCATTGATAAAAATACAAACAAAATAAAACAGTAAACAATCATCAATATTTTTTAAAAAAAACTTCAGCAGTGATAACTAATACAACATCACCCAGAACACTCTGGTGTTTTGCCCTATACTCTTGCTATACTGCATATCTGCTCACAAACATGGATTTTGACATAGTATGTTAAGATCTCTCCTGACATGATACTTTATTATGTTCTTTAAAATTTGATGAATTCATACAGTGGTGCCTCGCAAGACGAAAATAATCCGTTCCGCGAGTCTCTTCGTCTAGCAGGGTTTTTTTTTTTGTCTTGCGAAGCATCCCTATGAGCGGATTAGCGCTAGTAGCGGCTTAGCGGCTATTAGTGGCTTAGCGGCTTAGAAAAAGGGGGGGGGGACTCGCAAGACGTTTTCATCTTGCAAAGCAAGCCCATAGGGAAATTCGTCTTGCGAAGCGCCTCGAAAAACGGAAAACCCTTTCGTCTAGCGGGTTTTTCGTCTTGCGAGGCATTCGTCTTGCAGGGCACCACTGTATTTCTTCTTAATCTTCTCATCTCACACAGTTGAACCATTCCCAAATAGTAACAATCCTACATGCATCCTAATACTTGGGGAAATCTGGCAAATTCACTCTGAACTTTTCCCAGGGCTACATAATGCATTAAAAGCAAATTGTGGGGGAGGGGGTGTGTCTGGGTCCCCCCCAATATAAAACCAGTACAGATTTTGCCATCATTTTAATTTTATTGTCAATTGCTCACCACCCTAAGAAATTTTGTTCAAGAGTAGTCAAGGATTATTATGATTAACGGAAGGTTCTGCATTTTAACTGTAGACTAATAGTTGACTTTAACTTGTAACTTACTATATAACTTATTGTGGACTTTTCGCCACCAATCTCTTTCACACGAACAGGCATAAATACACCCAGATATTAAAATTCCCGAAGACTTCCTTGGGAGTATTATTACTGCTTTGCTGAACTATTTATTAATGTTTAGTCTGCATTTCAGAATAAAATCTTTCCAGGGTATCTAAGAATATTAAGCAATAAAAAATGCTAGTCCTCATTTTTCCAGATAATGAATTTGATGAGCATTTCCCACGATTTCTTTTTTCAGGTCGTATCTTTGCCAACAGCCCTGATTCAGCTTGCCTTCTGGGCATGCGCAGACGGGCCCTTGTATTCCAGCCCCTCTCCGAACTCAAAGAGCAGACTGATTTTGAGTAAGTGTCTCCTCTGTCTTGTAAACTCAGGCGAGGCAGAATCTGCACCTGCAGTCAGGGTAATCTGCAATCCACAATATATCTGTTAGAAGTCCAAGAACCTCAATAAAAAAAATATATGCAGAAGTGGTTACTAAAGACTCCCCAAGGCTGAGCCTTTTTGTGTGTGTTTTTAAAATAATATTTATTAAAGTTTTAAAGGTTACAGAAAGAAAAAGTAAAAATACCACATTAAACAAAAACAAAACAACACATCACAACATGAAAAAACAGAGAAATAAAATCCATTAAACAGAAACGAAAAAGCAAAAAAAATACAGCAAATCTTCTCATTACTTATCTTTCATTAGCTTATTTCCTTGACCTCCTCACACCTCCCTTTTTTGTATTCTAGATCAATTATCCATTTCAGCAAATCCTTTCCCTCTTTTAAAATTTTAGTCCTGTAATTTATCTTAATATAATGTAACTTTACTTTTCCTCCTTTCACCAATTAACAGTCAGTTGTTCCCAAATCCTTTATATCATTCCTACTAAAATCATATAATATCATTCCAACATTCTTCTAACAGTTATTAATTTTACAATGTTTCTGTAAAAGGCTGAGCCTTTTTGCAAAGTGACCGATTGTGTCAGAGCCATGGAATCAATTGTGCTCCAAAGCTTTCCATAGGCTTCCGATGCTGGACTACGATGGGCCTTTGAACTGCTCCAACAAGGCTCTTCTGATGTTCTTAGGTGTGTCCTGAAACGCTCATGATCTCTCTCTCTTTCCAACAGGCACCGCATCCCCAGAACACAGTGGTGGCTGAAGCTTCGTCCCATCTTGAAGATTCTTGCCAAGTACAAGATTGAGTTGGATACCTCTGAGACAGCTCAAATAGAACATATCACTCGCAAGAGAGTATCCGGAGAAGGCGCCCTGTGAACAGCTAGCAGCTCTCCCTCTTAGTTATGACACTTAAGGAGACCTCTAAAACAAAGTATATTTTTTTCCCACTCCCCCTTCCCCAGTTTAGCATGCAGCTGTCTCATCTAGTGTTTTGTGTAATGACTGGGACTGCATGCCTGCCACAAATGGAGGAGGCAACACCAAATGTCACCTAGTGCCATATCTGCAATATGTGAATGAATGAGTTAAAGGGAAATGTATGTTATTATATTCTACTCTTCCTTTTAGAAAGCTCAGGACAGCTGACATGGGGCTCCTGGTGGTCTTCTATTCAGGCACCAGGTCTACTTTTTCTTCTGCTTTACTGGTGCTTATAAGGTTAGGTGGCCCTCTGTCTGAGGGTGGAGTGGGGATTTCAAACAGGAATGGTCATTTCAGCTTAAGTTCATCATGTTGAAATCTGGACTGGACTGAATATATTATTTTTGCTATCAGGCCCTCTCCTTTGAACAGTGTTAGGTACCCCAGAACCCACAGCTGGGGTAAATTATAACTTTGTGATTCAAGCTCTTCCAAATGCTGACAATAAAATGGGAACTGTTTCACTAGAGGTTGCTGTTTGGATCTGCCATTTCAACACCATCTTTTTTCCTTCTTCTTCAGTAACATGCACAATGCAGGGGGAGTTGGACTGCAGGTATGGGAGATTTTTAAAAAACCAAGCAGCCAACTGGCACCCAGCATTCAAAATTTGTCAGGCACATTTTGCACCAGGCTATCAGCCACTTGCGACTGAGTCAAGATGCCCCAGATGCTAGGATGGTGCCTGAAGTCTCCACCATCTGATGGTGCATGCCTAGGGATCCTTGACTGTTTTCACACACTAGCATCACATCACGTAGAATTCTACCAGTTATATTTTATCTGCACAATCAGAATGAATTGCAGGAACTAAAAAGTCATCTTGAAAAATACAGTTTTTGAGCTGTCTGGCCCCAAAATGGCAACTTTGGTGACTGTAACCCAGGTTTAAAATGACCCATTGGGGCCTAGCTTATATATCTGAGTTTCTAATACTGCTGGCACCTGTACTAAACTAGACTGCATGTAAACTCTTCCATTTGCCAAAATACACACACCTCTCTTCTTATTTGGGGCAATCTCCACCTCCATGGATTTAAAACAGCCACTGTGAACATCGTTTGAAACCACCCTTATTAAGTGCATAAATATGCAGTGGTACCTCTGGTTACATACGCTTCCGGTTACATATGCTTCAGGTTACAGACTCCACTAACCCAGAAATAGTGCTTCAGGTTAAGAACTTTGCTTCAGGATGAGAACAGAAATCGTGCTCCGGTGGCAGCAGGAGGCCCCATTAGCTAAAGAGGTGCTCCGGGTTAAGTACAGTTTCAGGTTAAGAACGGACCTCCGGAACGAATTAAGTACTTAACCCAAGGTACCACTGTATGTAAAAGTGCAACAGCAGCCCTTAGACACATGGAACAAAGCTACATGCAGACACTGGGGTTTGTACAGTCATACCTCATGTTATGTCTGCTTCGTGTTACGTTCTTTCAGGTTGCATCCCGTGGCGACCCGGAAGTACCGGAAAGGGTTACTTCCGGGTTTCGCTGCTTGCGCATGCGCAGAAGTGCAAAATGACGTCACACACATGCGCAGAAGTGGCGAATCGCAACCCGTGCTGCTGCGGGTTGTGTTCTTTTCATGTTGCAAATGGGCCTCTGGAACAGATCCCATTTGCAACCAGAGGTACCGCTGTAGTGCTATATGCTTATTCTCCAACCTGCTAATTGATGGCCCAGCTAGCTACAAACAGTGCAACCGTACAACAGGAAGGCAGACTTCAGGCTTGTAGATTCTAGTTTGTTCCTGACTACAGTCCCAAAGTCTACTACCCCAAAGCTGGTGCAAAATGTAGCCAACACTTAAGGGAATTCAGTGGCACAGCTGAACGGAACTTGCAGTTCCTACACATGAAAACCCATTCCTGGTTATCTCCCTCCCTCCAGGCTTCCTGCACATTAGCACACACACAGAGGGAAATAAAATGCACACATAATAAAGTAACAGTAACCCTATGAAATGGCAACGGTGGGAAATTATTACAAAAAGGTTTTCACCAGGCAGTGTCTCCTACCAAGTTCCAGAAAGTACAGTGGTGCCTCACAAGATGAAATTAATCCGTTCCGTGAGGCTCTTCGTATAGCGGTTTTTTCGTCTTGCGAAGCAAGCCCATTGACAGCTTAGCGGATTAGCGCTATTAGCGGTTTAGCGGCTTTTAGTGGATCAGCTGATAAGCGGCTTAGCGGCTTAGTAAAAAGGGGGGGAGGGGGAAAAAACCCGCAGGAACTCGCAAGACATTTCGTCTTGCGAAGCAAGCCCATAGGGAAATTCGTTTTGCGAAGCACCTCCAAAACAGAAAACCCTTTCGTCTAGCGGGTTTTCCATCTTGCGAGGGGTTCGTCTTGCGGGGCACCACTGTAGAGGCAACAGCAGCAGGCAGCCCTCCAAGTCAGTGCCTTAGCAGAAAAGGCCTTCTTGCAATTCATCTGGTGGGAGGACTGAATTTTAGTAACTATGTCTGAAGTACCTCAGGGAGTTGCTGAATGAGTGTTTCCTCTCTTTCCCCCTGCATCTAACCCTGGCCCCCTTTTTTGCATGTGCACTCAGAAATATGTGCCTGTACATACATGAGGGAGTTTTGTCTTCCACATTGGACGGTGCTGTCTGTATATATTCTCTTCCCTAGTAAAAAAAAAAAAAAAGGTAAAAACAGTCACCTGAAAAACAGCAAATTACTTTGAAAATGCCAATCTAGCCTCCGGCTAAGTCATGCTGGCCACATGACCCGGAAGCTGTACGCCGGCTCCCTTGGCCAATAAAGCGAGATGAGCGCCGCAAGCCCAGAGTCGTCCGCAACTGGACCTAACGGTCAGGGGTCCCTTTACCTTTAATGAACTTACAAAACTGACAGTAAAACTCAGGGAAATGTTTCACTGGCAGTGGTGTTAGATGCACAGTTTAAAAAAAATAGCAGTTAAAAAAAATAAATCACTCCAGAACATGATAGAGGCAGGAACTGTTTGTATACATTTCTTCCCAGCTACTTATCCTTACTGAAATGGGAAGTGCTTGATGTTGTCATCCTCTTCCTTTGGCAAAACCCACTCCACATTAAATAGAATCCAGGTTAGTTGCTGTATTATGCCATACTGTGCACACCAGAAAGACTTCTGGGTTCGTAGTGGTGCGGCAATCTGACAGCTATCTGCTGGAGAGATGGCAAGAGGAAATAGCAGGAGGCCAGCAGCCCGACACTCTCACAATGAAAACACACTGCAAAATAAATTGCTTCTACACCACCATTTTTAATTAGCAAACTTTTAATACTCCACACAAGTTATTTGCTCACCTAACGAACCTTCTTCCTCCATAGCAACCAAACACTTGGGCAAAGGGAATTTTGAGCTCATGGCATGATTTGTTACTCCCAATAAGTGGCTTCTTGACTGTCCAGCATGTACTCAGGTAGGCTTAACTCAATGGGAGAGAGGTGTTCCCAGAGTGGATGGCAACTGCATTGCCACTGTTATAAGGAAGACATGATTTCGGTTGTTCTTAAAAGTATGGAGCAATGTTTCTGGATTGCCTGTGAATGGAAAGAACTACATCTCCATATAAGGTTATGGCTCTCCTTATATGAAACAGCCTTTTAACCACCCGACATGGCTTAGGACACTGTTCATTTTACCAAGTGATTAGAGCAGTCCCACACTGCCCAGTTGGATGCATTCACTGCTCAGAATTAGTTCACACTCCCTACCCAACCAACAGCGATATCCTGAGGGATGTAAGGGAATCCTAGAAGCATCTCCTATCCTCAGAAAATTTCATTTCATTTTTAAGCCTTGGCTGAAAGTAGAGGGAGCTGGGCCTTCAAGCAACAGTATCACTGGGCTATCCATCCTTCCCCGTGATCTAAGGAAATTAGGTTATCCTAGAGTGTAAATTGAAATATAGCTATAATTTTACAATCAGGGAAAACCCTGTGTGTCAGCTATCGGAGTTTAAGAACTGGACTGAGCAAACAAAAGCTGGTCCAAAACCTTGGGAGATTTGCGACAGCACGTGGGCTCAGATGTTGCTTCTGTCCTCTAATCAATTTGCTGTAAATAAATGCAGGATTCATAGCTGCAGGTAGTAATAAACTTTTACTGTTGCTTGGACACTAAAGGATGGGTGGAAACACCTTGAAACCTTTAGAGGTTTTTTTGAATGCAGCAGTGTTTTAAGTATTAAAATATCCCCTACCCCGTGAACACTCTGTTGCTAATTAAGGAAAACAAAGTAAAGCACAGCTGAAATTGAGTAATGTGGCAGCAAACCAGAAATTAATTGAATAGCTATAAACCTATGACCCTCCAGATGTTGCTGAACTACAATTCTCATCAGCCTCAGCAAGCATGGGCAGGGATGATGGGAACTGTAGTTCAATGAGGCTCAACACAGGGCGCTGAGACCCACTTTCAAACTGCAAGGAGACTGAAGAATATACTTTCTAAGCTCTAAAACCATAAATAAGATACACGAGCACACTATGTAGACAGCAACCAACTTCCTTATCATTCAGGGTACAAATCTCATACATGTACTTCTTGTACCTATCTTGCTACTTGACTTTTTAAAGAAAAATCTCACTGTGATTTAGTCTGACTGGCCTGCTTTCTGGGGCTCAGCTGAACCCTTCCCCAATGAAGGGTGGATCTAAACATGCAGGAGAACATGATTGAAAGGAAGATTATCATCTCAGAGTGTTGGTTTGAACCTGCACACTGCTTTTGCTTTACATTATCACTTTACATTCGGACAGCAAATAAAGGACTGCTGAAGAACTTGTTGCCCCGAGGTGTTTGCTTTCTACTTGCAGGAGTTTGGTTCCTCAACCTGACTCCCAACCAAGGGCCATTCATTAATCATATTCTCCACCTATAGTCTGAAGTGAGACAGTCCACTACCACCTTGGGATTTGTTGTGGAATTTCATTCTGCTGCACATGAAGATCTGGCCAAAGTATCAAAACATGATCCACTACTTTGGAGAGAATTCTCCCTCTCCTGCCAATCTGATGAATGGATAGGAGAGACACAAAGGGGGCAGTGTAACAGAGAAGGGCTGCCATTGTTCCAATCCATCAAGCTACTTTACCTTGCAGCAGAAAATAAAATGGCAAGACAGGCCTGCTGACTCAAGAGTGTAAAGCTAGAAGCAGGAAGGTCACCAATAATTCGGCTTTTGTGCCTTCCCCACCACCACCTCCTCCTTCAGCCTGATACGTGGCTCCACCTTCCCTTTGTGCAAAAGATTCTCAGGAGAAATCAGATCTAGGAATTCAGGGAAGAACTGCTGCAGGAGGCGAAGAGCAGGGTTCTTTCTCAAGAACCAGACATTACACCTTCCAGCCTCTCTCGGTGAAGAAAAGAAGGGGAAAAATGAGAAACTAAGGGAAACCACCAGCCAATGTCAGAACCAGTATCCCCTGTGCGGTTACACACAGATCTGCAAAAAAACTACTTCACATCGCTGCTACAGTCAGTTGAAAGCACCAGGAAAGGAGCTGCACAGTAAGTCAACCAAAGTGAGCTCTTAACAGAGCCTTGCGAGGCTTTAGCTGTCATTTAAGCAACACATACTCTTTCAGAGATTCTGGCAGAGGCAGCTCCTTCACGGCATCTGGCAGAAACTGGACTCCCAGGCTGCGGCGCACAGCATAGCGCGACAGCGTCTTTAAGGTGCCCGGGGCGGAGCACAGGGTGGTGAGCTTTTCGCAGAGTTGCTGATCCCGCGTGACTTCGCGGGGCATCGTGCCGTTCTTCCGCAACTCAAAGTGTCCTACGGCTCTGTGGAGGAGATCGAAGCAGGAGTCTTCCCTCTCGGTGCCGAGTCCTCTGACCAGCAGGGCAACCAACCTCGAAATCGGGGTCTGCCCCTTCATATTGACCACCCGGACTTCTGCCCCGTATTCCAGAAGGATGCTCACACTCTCCAGGTTTCCCTTCATGGCTGCCCAGCTAAGGGGGGTGTCGTTGTTGTAATCCAGAGCATTGACAAAGGCGCCGCTTTCTAAGAGTGTTCGGACGCATTCAGCATTGTTCTTGAAGGCGGCCCAATGTAGTGGCGTGTCCTTGTTGCCATCCAGTGCATTTGGATTTGCCCCGTATTCTAATAGGATCTCTACGCAGGTCTCGTCCTTTTCCGCTGCATAGTGAAGTGCTGTTCGGTTGTAGCCATCAAGGGCATTGACCTGAAAAAGCAGAGACGGGATTCTTCATGTGTTTGGAGTTTATTATCAGCAAGAGGAAAATGACCCAAAATGTGGCTAAGAAAGATGGGTAGTGGAATCCTTCCACTGCAATCTCCATCAGCCGAAACACTTGTCCCGTGATCCTCACTCTCATACAGTGGTACAGTGGTGCCTCGCAAGACAAAATTAATCTGTTCCGTGAGGCTCTTCGTCTAGCGGTTTTTTCATCTTGCAAAGCAAGCCCACTGACAGGTTAGCGGATTAGCCCTATTAGCGGTTTAGCGGCTTTTAGCGGATCAGCTGATAAGCGGCTTAGGGCTTAGGAAAAGGGGGAAAAAAGGGAAAAAACCCCGCAGGAACTCGCAAGACATTTTCGTCTTGCGAAGCAAGCCCATAGGGAAATTCGTTTTGCGAAGCGCCTCCAAAACGGAAAACCCTTTCGTCTAGCAGGTTTTCCGTCTTGCGAGGCGTTCGTCTTGCGGGGCACCACTGTACCTTGGGTTGCAAACGGGATCCATTCCAGAGCCCCGTTCACATCCTGAAGCGAACATAACCTGTGTCTGCGTGTGCGCAGGTTGCGTTTTGCCACTTCCGCGCATGCGTGCGATGTCATTTTGACCGTCTGCGCATGCGCGTGTGGCGAAACCCGGAAGTAACGCGCTGTTAACTTGAAGCACATTTATCCCGAGGTATGACTGTACCGGACCCATTCAATGAGTTTCCTCTGAAGCAGATCTCAAAAGAAAAGTCTCAAGTATCATGCTGCTGCTCTGGCCCTTATTTTTTAGAAACAGCAAATGAAAAGGGAACAGCCATCTCCCATCTTCCTCTGTGTGTGAGATTCCAGGGGCCAGTATTTATTTAAATGATTCCGTCACTGCAGTTTCTAAGCAGTGCACAACAGGGATTCAGGAGGGATGCTATTTAACTAACCACTGCCAAAGAAAGAATGCTGGAGGAGAGGAAGGCTTGTTGTAATCCAGCACAGGCAAGATTACTACGTTCCCCAGGCCTTGAGCTCCGTAAGAGGATGGCAACTTGTGTGATTTCACTAATTCCTTGAGAACTTAACTTGGATCCAGACTTTCTTCCTGACAGCAGAAGGCAGAGGAAGTAGACTTTTGATAATTCCCTTTGTGGCCTTCAAATGTCTGCTCTGAAATGATGTAACACCAGAGAGAACAGTAAGGGGACGGGGAGTTGCTGCAGGGGGAAATGGAAGCAAATCTATTCCCTTCACTTTACCACCAGGATCTCTGAACTGGGATTTTTGTGTGGGTATTTTTGTTTTTTTACATTCAAGTGGTGTATAAATTTTATAAATTAAATAAATAAAAGCCTTCTATGGAAAGAAGGAGCCCTTTTATTCATAGACAGCTGTTTGGATCCAAACCTAAAAGCCACTGAGATTTGATAATCTTATTTTTATAATCTCATTTTAGGAATTCTAAAACCCAGGATGATGATGATGACGACGTATTTGGTCTCGTGGCCTTGTCATTTTCCTACCAGTAAAAACTTTTGTCAGAATTAAAGGCGATGCTGAAACACACACACAAGAGAATGTGACTATTAATGAGGGGCAGCAACCCCCCCCCCAAAAGAAGAAACCCAGACTGCCCATAATTCAACAGATGATCAAACTGGCACAGGACCAAACTGTTCAGGGAAGTTTTTAATGTGTGACATTTTAATGTATTCTTAATCTTTGTTGGAAGCTGCCCAGAGTGGCTGGGGAACAAATAATAAATTTATATTATTATATTATTATAAACTGGGCCATGTCAATCAATCAGGCAAATAATTTTTGAGCCAGAGAGCTAAACTCCAGCCACCTATTCAAAATAATGGTCAGGATCCCAACAACTGTGCAAGCCATTCACTATGCCCAAGAGGGCTTGACCTTATGATTTCTAAAATGGCACATTTCCTTACCTCTCGACCTCAGCCCCCAGAAGGCAAACCACTTTGAAAACACATAAAACCCTGTTTTCCCCCCTCCTAGCTCTTGCACCTAAAGGAATATGTCTCAATCTAGTTGTGTGATATGTAATACTGTGATCAGGATTTTTGTGTGTGTGTGTGTGGGTGGGTGGGTGGTGTGATAGGAATTTTATGGTCTTAGATATATGGCAACGTTCATAACCACACGTACATAGATCAGCACAGGAAAGCCAACCTGGAACCATTTTGATTCCTAAACTGAGCAAATGTTTCTCTGCATGGTCAAAATGGAAAAGCCTCCCCATTGTCTCTTCCTTCACAAATTCTGTCTTAATCTGTGTTTGAATAAGGGTGTGAGCCTTATCATTACAAAAGACTGCCCAGGCTCCCCAGGAAATCCAATCAAGTAACCTGCCAGACAGGAAATAAACAAAGTGACAGGAGAAAACAACATGCAAATGTTCTGTTTTAGATTGCCTTATCTGAGGGGTGGTCTTAGGTTACACCCCTTCTGTGATGAATGCATAATGTTTCTGGGGGTGGTCTTGATCTACAGCATGGGAATTTCAAAGTCTTTATAAGCCCTTGCACAGCAATTTTGGGGGTCCTCTTCCTCTCCTGCGTGTGAGGGGAGCACCCTGTTGCAACAGATCAATAAAGATCAGGCTTACTAGCTGCTTTGCTTCTCAATATTCTCTGGTTGGCCTCTGTTATTTTCTCCTACCAATAGGGAACCTATGTAAGGACTCTATATGGGCTCTTAGATACCCCATAAGGGAAAACGGCATATTTTTATTTACAACAGTGGTCTATCACAAGGATAACATATAAGAACCCCTTTGAACATTCAGAAGTGCTCTACAAACCCCCTCACATCTGTCATGTTTGCTGGATCTGTTCTTAAATAGGCTCTTCTTACCTCAGCTCCTTTTTCCAAGAGCAGCTCAATGCAGTCGGCATCAGCAACCATGCAAGCACAGTGCAATGGCTTCAGGGTACCGTGCATACAGTTAACATCCGCTCCCTGGAAGAACACAAATCGGGAAAGCACAGTAAGAGAGGTTCTGCCAGCTTATTTATTTCTGATCTCAGTGGATCATGAATAACATTTGCAATACAGTGGTACCTCGGGTTACATATGCTTCAGGTTACATACGATTTAGGTACAGACTCCGCTAACCCAGAAATAGTACCTTGGGTTAAGAACTTTGCTTCAGGATGAGAACAGAAATCGTGCTCCGGCAGCGGCGCAGCAGCAGGAGGCCCCATTAGCTAAAGTGGTGCTTCAGGTTAAGAACAGTTTCAGGTTAACAACGGACCTCCGGAACGAATTAAGTACATTGGGGTACTTCATATTTATGGTGCGTCTCTGTGATTTAAGCCAAAAATCTAAACCCCAAATCCATATCAGTCTCTTCATATTTATTACTCTCACAGCTATTTATTTATTGCCATAGCATTCCAAAGGCGGCTAAAAAATGGGAGAGAACTTGCCTCCCGCAAGGCCTGCTCCATTTATTTGAGGAAGCTAGGAAAGTAAAGAACAGCAGCCTCTTTACTCTTTAGACTCTACTATGGAGAACACAGCCAAAGAGACAAGGAGCTCAGGTTCAGACTGTGGCCTTTTTCCATATACCCAGTATCTTGGGGTCTCCTCATGTCACAAGGAACTGTATGGATTGCTCATATTTAATGAAATGGATTTTATTGCTAGCAACACAGGTTGTACTCAGGGGAACTGAGTGACAATTGAACCTGAAGGGTTTTTCTTCTGTGTACTTCAGATGTACGGCATACTGAGAAGCCATAGTCAAGTGATCAGCTGACCCCAGCCTTCAGCCAAAGCTTGCTTTCCCCCTTCATTCCCGGAGAGAATTATAATATAAAGGAGACAACTGTTTTGCATGGGGGTTCTGTTCCTGGCCCCCACATGCATAAGCCCACTCTGTCCCAATTTTGTCCTATCATGGGTCCAAAAGGACCCGCACGTCGGTGGTCACACGTAAATTGAACTTGCCTAAAATGGTCACCACCTGTATTTTCAAACACCTGCTTTAAAAAGCTAATCTCTTAATTCTGGCGTCTCCAAACAGGCCTCCCTCTTCTTTTCCCTTCCCTTGTGTTTCTGTCTTACCAAACAGATTCAGGCCCAAGCCTCTAGCTATTTTTATTTATGTACAACACTCTGTTACCGTGTGCATTCTGGAAAGATTACTATCTTATATTTTATTTAACAGCAGGGAGAGGAAGAACGAGGATAGCAAAAAAACATCAAGAACCATATCAGCTTCCATGGGCTCTTTGGTCAACAGGCTGACTTATAGTACATTTAATGGGCTCTGGCAGACTAAGTACCTGGGAATTAACATAGCAAAGCAGTTGGCAGCATCAATCAAACCTAACGTGGAGCTCTGTGACTACAAGTGCTGAGAAATCAGAAACTGAAGTAGTCTTAGCACTGCCCTTTGGAGTTAAAGACTGACTACATATTGTTTTGAATATCAGAAATGTCACATTTAAACTGGTCTGAGGAACACTATTCAATACTATTTAACACTGAGACTAAAATTAACATCTATCCTCCCTTCTCCTTTATAGAGCCCAAATCCACATGGATCACCTCTTGACTCCCCCAGATTTGTGGGTAACAAGGAACAGCTATCTGGCCAGTAAAATTGTTTTAATGCTCTTCCAAACTTGCCTCTACTCACTGTAAGCTGTCTGCTGTACATACACTCTAAAAATATTCAGTAGTTTAGATTTACACTTAAGATGCATCAAGGGCGGGTTAGCAAGCAGGCACAGCCGACATAACCTCACCCATCAGAAAGGAGGATTCCCATCCTTACGGTTGTAGTCCAAAATACAGCAGTGGCCACAATGTACAGATGATCTAAGATCTGGGGTATCTTGGCTGTATGACATAATGCATACTTCACAGAGAGCAACTTCAGTCCAAGTGTCTATTACATGCTCAACCACTGGTATCTGTGTGGTTAGTTACAGCACAGCACATTTGTTCTGGCCTGCTTGAGAAAAGCAGGGGGAAATAAAAGTTAAAAGGAAGTAAGGAGATATTTCTCCTCTAATGGAGCAAAAGCAACCCATGCTGGCCATTCCCAGACAGTGATGTTCTGCTCTAGGTTCACTAGGAACAGGAAGCAGGTTAATGCCACACTATCTTAGTGTATTTTTGGTCTTTGTGGAAGCCACCCAGAGTGGCTGGGGAAACCCAGCCTGATGGGCGGGGTACAAATAAATTATTGTTGTTGTTGTTGTTGTTGTTGTTGTTGTTGTTGTTGTTGTAGCCTGATGGGCGGGGTACAAATAAATTGTTGTTGTTGTTGTTGTTGTACAAATAAATTGTTGTTGTTGTTGTTGTTGTTGTTGTTGTTGTAGTAGTAGTACAAATAAATTGTTGTTGTTGTTGTTGTTGTACAAATAAATTGTTGTTGTTGTTGTTGTTGTTGTTGTTGTTGTTCTTCTTCTTCTTCTTCTTCTTCTTCTTCTTCTTCTTCTTCTTCTTCTTCTTCTTCTTCTTCTTCTTCTTCCTACTATTGTGGCCTCAAGTGCATTCCTTTACTTTTATAAAAGTATAAAATGAATGGTTACCGTCCCATCCCACAGGGGAAACAAACTGTTACACCACTAAAGCCGTGTCTCTCTCTCCCTCACCCCGAAGGCAGTTTGCAGAAAAATGCACCATATATTACTGTGGATGCACAGGATTGGTCCCCACCTCTTAAACTCATTAACCCTGGTTTAAAAGTGAAACCAACAGCAGCCCAAAGGAAATCCTGCCTAGGACTGTAGCTGAGCCATATAACTGAACCAAGACATACAGAGGTTTTTAGGAGATTCCAAAGCACAACTTCCAGAGCTAAAACATCTCTGTAGTCTTCCAACATACCCTCCTGATAAGGTCTTCGACATTGTCATGCGGGAAGGATCGGATGGCTGCAATAGTCCGGATCAAGCGCTCCGACAAAGAATATTTACTCTGAATGCTCTGCATAATATACCACATACTGGAACTCAAGTTTCCTTGGGTTAATTCACATGCTCAATGTTGCCTGCGGTGGAGACAAAAGAAAAACGCAGAAGAAAGCTTTAAAAAGGAAGAAAGCGCACAGAAGTTCAAGGGAACAACACCTATTAATAATAAAAATTGTGAATAAGGAAAGACTTGGCTTCTTGTTACATTTCGCCCAGCACAAGATTACTGCAGCATCAAGTGATGGTTTGCATGTCAAAGGTGGGTGGCGCCAGAGGCAAGAAGTGGATGGGGCAACAGGTGTGACTTAGCTATGCAAAACCGAGAGGTTTCCATACACTCAGGTGCACATACCCCACAACTTACCTCACCCAGGCATGCAAGAGGCATGATCACATCAAGGACATATTGCAGTTGGGCAAAAGCACCCAAGTGGGGTACAAAGTAGGGCTGGCAAAAGGTGTGGACTGGGAAGAGTCCCAAGGACCAGACAGTCAGGCATTCAGCCTCTGAGCCTCCACTCATGGTTTATTTTGACCAATAGCCGCTCTATGTGGTCTCCTGGATAGGTTTTTGTTCTGCCCATTTAACTGAAGACTCTGGTGATAGAATTTGGGATCATCTGCATATGACGCATGTGCTCTAGTACTTTGCTACTGCCCCTTCCAAATCCAATGCCCTATGCATTTTGAGCTATACTTTTTGAAAAAATAGCAGAACAGAGCTAAGAAATATCTCTGCTTTAGGCTTAGAGAGCCCCAGCCAGTCAAAGGGGGTAATTCTGGGTTTTGTTGTTTAGTCGCTTAGTCATGTCCGACTCTTCGTGACCCCGTGGACCAGAGCACGCCAGGCACTCCTGTCTTCCACTGCCTCCTGCAGTTTGGTCAAACTCAGGCTGGTAGCTTCCAGAACACTGTCCAACCATCTCGTCCTCTGCCGTCCCCTTCTCCTTGTGCCCTCCATCTTTCCCAACATCAGGGTCTTTTCCAGGGAGTCTTCTCTTCTCATGAGGTGGCCAAAGTATTGGAGCCTCAGCTTCAGGATCTGTCCTTCCAGTGAGCACTCAGGGCTGATTTCCTTAAGAATGGAGAGGATTGTGTATGCAACAACAGCAGCAAGAATACTTATCGCAAAGTATTGGAAGACACAAGATCTACCCACCCGGGAAGAATGGCAGATGAAAGTGATGGGCTATATGGAACTGGCGGAAATGACTGGCAGAATCCGTGACCAAGGTGAAGAGTTGGTGGAAGAAGATTGGAAAAAATTTAAAGTTTATCTACAGAAACATTGTAAAATTAAGGAATGTTAGAAGGATGTTGGAATGAAGTAATGTGGTTTTAGCAGAAATGATATAAAGGATTAGGTAAAAATTGATTTTTTAATTGGTGAAAGACGAGAATGTAAAATTACAGTATATTAAGATAAATTATTAGAATAAAAACAAATTTGGAATGGATTTGCTGAAATATCTAATTGAACTCGAATACAAAAAAGGGAGGTGTGAGGAGGTCAAGGAAATAAGCAAAGGAAAGAAAGTTATGTAAAAGTTTGAGCTGTTTTTCTTTTCCTAACTGTTTGTATTTTTTCTGTATTTTTTTTTTGTTTCTAATTTTCTTTTTGTAATCTTTAAAACTTGAATAAATATTATTTTTTAAAAAAGAGTGGAGAGGTTTGATCTTCTTGCAGTCCATGGGACTCTCAAGTCTCCTCCAGCACCATAATTCAAAAGCATCAATTCTTCGGCGATCAGCCTTCTTTATGGTCCAGCTCTCACTTCCATACATCACTACTGGGAAAACCATAGCTTTTACTATACGGACCTTTGTTGGCAAGGTGATGTCTCTGCTTTTTAAGATGCTGTCTAGGTTTGTCATTGACAATTCTGGGTTAGAAAGGCCAATTATTTGACTGGTATATTAATACTTTGGCTAGAACAAACTGAGGCAGATGCTGCGACAGTTCTTAAGATGGCCAGTCAGGCTCAATACAGCTTTAAAAGATTAACACTGGGTCACTGTGTGTAGTGGGTTTGCTTGGTATTGATCTTCCTTTCACTTGCTAAGAAACAGGTCATCCAACACCTGTACAACGTTACACCCAACTTCACTACAAACAGAAGGCTGAAAATCATTCTGTGAGAAGTTACTGTGACAACGGGGAGAGAAAAGGTGGGTATTTTTTACTATAAAACAGAGGTCACAGTGAACCAATATGGTTTGTATGGCAAACTGCAAAATGGATGAATCTGAAACTTAAGTGAGTAGGACGTTCTGCACTGTAAAATTCAATATTGATAACCTGCAGTATTTAGGACCTAAAAGTCAACAGAGGCATTGTACTGTTGTTGTTTTTAAAGCAACAGGACCCTGACCACAGGGATAATAATCTAGAGATAAACAGAAGCAGAAGAGGAGTTTTTGTGTTTTTTTAATGGCCTCTTCTGAATTGTTCAGTGCACAGCTAATTAAAACAATCAGGACCTGAGGCATGATTTCTAAAGGGACCTGGTTAGCCAAGTACACTGGTACAGTACTTTGGTTGTCAAACTTAACCCGTTCCGGGAGTCTATTTGACTCCCAGAACCATTTGAAAACCAAGGTGCAGCTTCTAATTGGCTACAGGAGCTTCCTGCACTCAATCGGAAGCTGGGTCAGACATTTGGCTTCCAAAGAACGTTAAAAAACTGGAACACTTACTTCTGGGTTTTCGGCATTCAGGAGCCAAAATGTACACCGAGGCATTCAAGAAACAACTGAGTGACAACAAGAGAGGAGTGTGAAAAAGATAAGAAGATGGGGATTAACTAAGGGTATTGAACTGGAAGAGTAAAAGGGGAAACTAGCATCTAAAAGTGGGAAGGGAGCTGGTGGTAAGCTTATTCTCGACGGATGTTCTCTGTTATTTTTGGCAGATTACTGTAACTGTTTTTCTCATGCAGGATGTCTTTGGGGCAGTCACTTCACAACAGAAATCTGTGTGGAACCCATTCTAGGATATAAGCATGCCAAACACTCAATATTTTGCCAACAGAGTTCATATGCAATGCAACAATACTGAAAAAATAGCAGACATTCAAGGCACACTGTGGCAGCAGGCAACAGAACTCCTTTTATATGGAGAATCCGGTTGCATTATTTGCATGTTTGGAAGAACAAAACGTGAAACCAAACTGCATGATGCAATCATATCTATTGTGCAAGTGTTACATCCTAGACTAGCCACCTTCTAAAATACATTGTGCTTCCTTTTTCATCATTCTTGTTCTTGTTTTAGAAGGGTTTCAAATTTTAAAGAAAAAATGCAAGGCCCTGCAAATTTTGCAACCAGAATAAAAGTATTCAATTCAGGAAGTCACCTTAATTTCAATAATCTGCTCCAGTTTTGCAAGCTGTCAGTGTACAAGTAGCACCCAAGGCTATTAAGTTATAGTATATGTGATGCAAGCATCATCTCAGTAATTTGTTTTTATAAACAAGATGAAAAACTGGGTGGCACAAGGCTGAAAATTTAGATCCAAATTCATAACAATGTTTTTGCCCAGCATGTGTGAACAAAGACAGCACAAGGCTTGCCTCCCTGGAGAGAACATTCCATAAAGGGGGAGCCACCACTAAAAAGGCCCTTTCTCTTGTTGCCACCCTACACACCTCCCTTGGAGGGGGCACATGGAGAAGGACCTTAGATGAAGAACGCAGAGGGAAGAATGGTTCATGTGAGGAGAGGCAGTCCCTGAAGTATTAAGGTCCAGAGAAGCACCAAGCTTCCTAGGTCACAACCAGCATTTTGAACTAAGCTCAGAAACTACTTGTGCCAGTAAGCAACAGCTGCAGTTTCTGAGCCATCTTTAAAGGCATATAACACATTGCAGTATCTTAACCTAGAGATAGATGCTGCAGTCTCAGTGACACATAAAATACTGTCAGAAGCATTCCTTCTTTTTTACTCAACTCAGGTGGCCAAGAGAACTACAGAGGGTTGTATATAAGATGGAAGTCAACTAAGCAGACAAATGCACTCCCCATTTCGGGGAGAAAGGGGGAGCAAGAAAAACATGCAACTGTGGAACATTGCTGTGACTGACACTGCCTTCCAATTAGGAATGAGATGAAACAGATAAATAATCAACCACTAATTCCCAAAAGGTGTGCTGCAAGGGAATAGCTATCAAGCCACGAGAAACAAACAAGAAGCATTCAACAGCCTAGTTCTGCCAGCTCCCAGACAGCTGTACTGCCTGCCTATAACTCTTGAATGTATTCTGGGTGAAAGCACTTTAGTCACAATGCATGATGCATCCCTTCCCTGTCACACATTATATGCATGCCATGTATCAGTGCTCATACCGAGATGCACTCATACTAAAAGAGGAAACATGTATGCTTCACTGTTGACCTGATGCAAGAGATGCATTAGACACCATTTGACATATTACTACATAAAACGTATTCCAATAGCCTCAGTGTAAGCTGACTGAGGTGCCAGTGAGCTCTGTTGGTTAATTAGAAAACAATTCAGAAATAGCAGTAGGATTAATTAACACCTTTCAGTTAAGACCAACTGAAAGATCACAAAGTAATGAGCAAGAATTCAGATTCCCAGAACTCTTCAGCAGCAAGCTTAACATGCCACAGGAAGAATAGCTTTGAGGACCAGTGTGTCTCTGTGGCAAGTCTTTTTCATCCTATTACAGTTGTTAAATAGGCTACAAACGCCAGAATGTTTGTGTTCTCATCAAACACTTCTTTGTGACTATCACTGTGCTTTACACATATGCAAGTTTTTAACATAATTGTCAGTTTGCATTCTTGCATTTTGCTTCCCCCATGCTTCACTCCTTACACCCAAGCGCCTACGCCAGCTAACCTGGGCTAACATTTGACGCACCTGATGACATGGGCTCTAGACCACACAAACAAAGCATGTCATCATAAACGTTTAAGAGGCAACAAGACTCTCTTGCGGTTTTGAATTAACAAGCACTGCCTCTGCGTTACCTTTTGCATTTCAATGCAAGCTGCATAATCGCCACATACCCTCGCCTCACATGTAGGCTCCCTATGTAACTTGACATATAAGGATATACATTTTCATGGGCATAGCCGGGTTTTATGTTGGGGGGACAGGACCACCACCTGTCATCATCCTCTGTCTGGCTCTGTCTAGAAGATTTAAATGAACTCTCACAACAACAGTTAATTTACAGTACTTTCTTTAGACTCCAAGTGCTCAGAAAAACCTGTCCAAAATCTTTCTACAATTTCTAAATTAATTATTATTATTTATTTGATGGGGGGGTGCCCTTCCTGCCTACGCCCATGTACATTTTGAATACCTCTCTCTCTCTCTCTCTCTCTAGCCACCTATATCTCTGTATGCACAACACAGAAGCTTGGTGGGATTTCTGCTGTTGCATTGTTGCTGTGAGGAGGAATTAAAGAAACTTTTAATGAGGGTGAAAGAGGAGAGCGCAAAATATGGTCTGAAGCTCAACATCAAAAAAACCAAGATCATGGCCACTAGTCCCATCACCTCCTGGCAAATAGAAGGGGAAGAAATGGAGGCAGTGAGAGATTTTACTTTCTTGGGCTCCATGATCACTGCAGATGGTGACAACAGCCACGAAATTATAAGACGCCTGCTTCTTGGGAGAAAAGCAATGACAAACCTAGACAGCATCTTAAAAAGCAGAGACATCACCTTACCAACAAAGGTCCGTATAGTTAAAGCTATGGTTTTCCCAGTAGTGATGTATGGAACTGAAAGCTGGACCATAAAGATGGCTGATCGCCAAAGAATTGATGCTTTTGAATTATGGTGCTGGAGGAGACTCTTGAGAAGATCAAACCTCTCCATTCTGAAGGAAATCAGCCCTGAGTGCTCACTGGAAGGACAGATCGTGAAGCTGAGGCTCCAATACTTTGGCCACCTCATGAGAAGAGAAGACTCCCTGGAAAAGACCCTGATGTTGGGAAAGATGGAGGGCACAAGGAGAAGGGGACGACAGAGGACGAGATGGTGGGACAGTGTTCTGGAAGCTACCAGCATGAGTTTGACCAAACTGCAGGAGGCAGTGGAAGACAGAAGTGCCTGGCGTGCTCTGGTCCAGGGGGTCACGAAGAGTCGGACACGACTAAGCGACTAAACAACAAAACCCAGAATTACCCCCTTTGACTGGCTGGGGCTCTCTAAGCCTAAAGCAGAGATATTTCTTAGCTCTGCTCTGCTATTTTTTCAAAAAGTATAGCTCAAAATGCATAGGGCTTTGGATTTGGAAGGGGCAGTAGCAAAGTACTAGAGCACATGCGTCATATGCAGATGATCCCAAATTCTATCGCCAGAGTCTTCAGTTAAATGGGCAGAACAAAAACCTATCCAGGAGACCACATAGAGCGGCTATTGGTCAAAATAAACCATGAGTGGAGGCTCAGAGGCTGAATGCCTGACTGTCTGGTCCTTGGGACTCGGACACGACTAAACAATTGTTGCTGTTGTTGTGGCAGACATTTTGGGAA
Organism: Podarcis erhardii; assembly: GCF_964252035.2. NCBI lineage: Eukaryota > Metazoa > Chordata > Lepidosauria > Squamata > Lacertidae > Podarcis > Podarcis erhardii. Next base: position 10,302,168 of record NC_138498.1, read on the forward strand.
AGGGCGAGCTGGAGCCCCCAGAGGGCGCCCCGAGGTGGTGGTGCTGGGGGTTGTCGCACCGCCCATGCGGGGTCCCAGGGGTCGCCTCTCGCTCCCCACCAGTGCGCCTCCCGGGCGGCGCCGCCCCCACCGCCCGCGGAGGCCAGACGCAGCGGACCCCGCACCGCAGGGCGAGGCCTGTCCGGCCCCTGCCGCCGCCGCCGCCGCCGCCTCACTCACCGACCCGGCGTCGACCCCGGCCCGCGCGCCCTCCAGCAGCGCTCCCGGAAGCTCAAGCGCCGCTGACCCCCCCCCCCGCTGACCCGGAAGCAGTAAAAAGAAGCAGCAGCAACCCCCTCAGGCAGGCGCGGGGCGAAGACGCTCTTTCCGCTCCGTCTGAGCTGGCCCCGCCCCCTCACCAGTCTCCCCCAATCATTGCCGAGGGTCTCAGGGTAAAGCCCGCCCCACTCCTCCCTCTACCTGCCAATCCTCTCGCGGCTCTCCGAACAAGTCCTCTTTCCCTGGCGAAGGGAGTTCCAGGGATACTCCGCTGAGCAGCTTCTGTCAAAGGCTGGGCTCTTTCGCGTTTTCTGGGCCTGGCTAAATTTTAGGCCCGGGAAGGGAGGAGGAAGAGGCAAAGCAGCGCTTCAGGCTAGTACGTTTCCGTGCACAATTCAAAGTGTTGGTGCTGACCTTGAAAGCCCTAAATGGCCTCGGTCCAGTATACCTGAAGGAGCGTCTCCATCTCCATCGTTCAGCCCGGACACTGAGGTCCAGCTCTGAGGGCCTTCTGGCGGTTCCCTCACTGCGAGAAGCGAGGTTACAGGGAACCAGGCAGAGGGCCTTCTCGGTAGTGGCACCTGCCCTGTGGAACGCCCTCCCACCAGATGTCAAAGAGAAAAATAACTACCAGACTTTTAGAAGACATCTGAAGGCAGCCCTGTTTAGGGAAGCTTTTAATGTTTAATAGGTTATTGTATTTTAGGGTTCTATTGGAAGCCGCCCAGAGTGGCTGGGGAAACCCAGCCAGATGGTCGGGGTATAAATAATAAATTATTATTATTATTATTATTATTATTATTCAGGTCCCATGCGCAATTTGGTTTGGCTCGGGTTACAAAGAAGTCTGCAAACGTGACGTGAAGGCTGGCAACATCTGGGAGTTCCTTCTTTTTTATTTTAATTCATTTTTTATTCTTTTATTTTATATATATATATATATATATATATATATATATATATATATATATATATATAAAAATCCAAGAATACATTATTATTATTCGGGTCCCGTGCGCAATTTTGTTCGGCTCTGCGTTACAAAGAAGTCTGCAAACGTGACGTGAAGGCTAGCAACATCTGGGAGTTCCTTCTTTTTTATTTTAATTCATATAATCCAAGAATACATTCCCACACATGAAAATTTTCTCTTTGGTTTTATTGATTTCCCTTTCCGTTTTCCATGGTGTTTTTAATTTCGCCCCCTTGCTGCACCCTTGTCTTCTCTCTCTCATAACCACGACACAATAATCTAAATCTTTCTGTTGCTCATAGTTCAAATCCTGCTCGGAATTTCATCACACTCATGGGCATAGCGGGGGGGGGGCTGCATCAAAAGTACTCAACTAACTGAGGTTCTTCCCACCCCCAACCAAAGCCTGCCCCCCTTTTGGGGTTGTATTTTTACCCGTGACTTCTCCAAAAAAAATCCTGCTTACGCCCATGATCATACCATAATATTTATTTAAATATTCCAAAAGGAGCTTCCACTTAAATATTCCAAAAGGGGCTTCCATTGTACCACAAAACAATCATCAGGCTCTCTTATTTTTCTGTTAGTTTTGCCTACCCTCCATGGTCCATCCCTTTACTTATCCATTCTTCTTTGGTGGGAACTTCTTCCTTCCAGCTTTGTGCATAAAGAATCCTAGCTGCTGTCGTTACATACAGAATTCTGTTCCCACCGTCTGGGAATTACATGCCTGGAGGTTTCGCTTAAAATAGCATCATAATTATCATTGTTAATAGGGTTCATTGCAGTCTACAGGTGGTAAAGTTAGACTTGGAAGAATATATCTTCATGCTTGGGTGGATAACTTAAGGGGAGGCATCGTGCAAATAAAACAAGGGCATCGCTGAAGATGCCACTGGCTGAATCCGACCTCTGCTGTCTTTGAACAAAAGACAGCCCTTCCCCTCATCCCAGACACACTCCTCCAGCCGGAGAGGAGCAAAGCCAGCCAGCCAGACGCTCAAAGGGGAAGGCAAGGATGAAAGCAGCAGCGAATGCAACCACATCTGTCGCCTCCTAGGATCGGAGGTGGAGGCTGGGGCTGGATGGAGAAAGGACTTTCCTTTCCCCAGAATCCACCTTAAATGTTGGTGGAGCTGAGCAAAATCTGGCTCTGGGTTTCTCAGTCTCCACCCTGTGGTGCCTGCAGTGAATTCTCATCTTTCGGTACATGCGGCAGCCAAAACCAAAAAATCTTCCGCGCCCAAAGCAGCGGTGAGTAGATGCAAGATGGGGAAGCGTGGAGGATGATTTGCTTTAGCAGCAGCAACTAGGTCCGGACTCTGCCTGCTGGAAGGAAACTCTGTTTTTTAACAGATGTGCTTTACTGGATAGATGGAATCATGTCAGTGACAGGATTCTAGGAAAAGTGCCGCATTTGCAATCATGGTAATAAAATGCATTCCAGTTAATAGGTATGAAAAACAAAACAAAAATCTGAAGCTGTTGCAGCAGCCCTCCCCCAAATCTCATAATTTCACTATGCTCTGAATCAGGTCACACTCCTGAAGTGTCAGGACTGGGGGTTGATGTTTTTCCTTTCCCATTGTGGGCGTGGGTGTTTAATTTCATTGCTGTACCGTACAATGAAGTGCAAAGCACTGAATTCTCTATCTCTCTGCAAGGTAGCTTTATTCTTACCATTTTACAGATGCCAAGGGTGGGGGCTGACTGCTGTTGCTCTGGTGGGTTTGACATGCACCCAGACTGTATCTCAACATGCCCTTGTCCAGAGGGTATTTGGGGGGAGCAAGCCGGCAGGTTAGTCTTTATTGCAAATAGAATCAAGGCTGAATTCAAAAATATTATGAAATCGAGTTTTTGTTTGTGTTTGCTGCTTGTTGTGCAATCCCCTGTTTTTTTTATACACCCTTACCTCACATCAGAGGGACGCGAGTGGTGCTGTGAGTTAAACAACAGAGCCTAGGACTTGCCTATCAGAAGGTTGGCGGTTCAAATCCCCGCAATGGGGTGAGCTCCCGTTGCTTGGTCCCTGCTCCTGCCAACCTAGCAGTTCAAAAGCACGTCAAAGTGCAAGTAGATAAGTAGGTACCGCTCCGGCGGGAAGGTAAACGGCGTTTCCGTGCGCTGCTCTGGTTCACCAGAAACAGCTTAGTCATGCTGGCCACATGACCTGGAAGCTGTCTGCAGACAAACGCCAGCTCCCTTGGCCAGTAAAGCGAGTTGAGCGCCGCAACCCCAGAGTCGGTCACGACTGGGCCTAATGGTCAGGGGTCCCTTTACCTTTACCTCACATCACTATATCATAATTTGTGACAAGCAGAACAATCAGTCTTTGTTCCCTGGATAGACCTTTGTTCCACTCTAACAGGAGGAACCCAACAGACAAATGGTCCTGGGTGTGGCTGAAAAGCCAGACCTGGGGTTGGACTCACTCATAACTCTAGATTGAATATTATTAATAACACAAATTCTCCTGTTGGACTCTAGCACACAACTTTAGCACACACAAAAAATGTTTTCAGAGAGGTGCTGGTGGCAAGGAGTGTGCCAATTCAGTCTCACTTGACCATTCTGCATTTGGGACACGGTTCCCTGTTCCTGTGTGTGTACACTATTGCCAGTTGCAGCAACAGTGTCAAATATTAATCCTGTGGTGTACCACCTCTTGAATATTATATAATACTTAAACACCACGGCATGTCAAGTGCTGTACTGCAATTAGAATCGACGTGCCCCAGTTGGGTATCTCTCATAATTAGAAAATGATGCCTTTCACATTAAAAAGCTTCCAGTAAAAGGTAAAGGGACCCCTGACCATTAGGTCCAGTCGTGACCGACTCTGGAGTTGCAGCGCTCATCTCACTTTATTGGCCAAGGGAGCCGGCATACAGCTTCTGGGTCATGTGGCCAGCAGGACTAAGCCGCTTCTGGCAAACCAGAGCAGCACATGGAAACGCCGTTTACCTTCCCGCCGGAGCGGTACCTATTTCGAACTGCTAGGTTGGCAGGAGCAGGGACCAGGCAACGGGAGCTCACCCTGTTGTGGGGATTCGAACCGCCGACCTTCTGATCATCAAGTCCTAGGCTCTGTGGTTTAACCCACAGCGCCACCCGCGTCCCCATAAGGCTTCCAGAGTTAACACTAAATACATTACTTCTGGTAAATGAGCCACCATAGACAACATTAGAGGGCTCTGAAAATTTGTGTCCCGGGCTTTTTAGACTCGTCTACCCGTGTACTATCAGAAACCAAAGGGGAGCATTGGTTGTCAGGTGTGAATTATTTTTCCCCCAGCTCTCCTACCCCACTTAGATATATTCTGCTGATAGCTGAATTCTCTTTCCAGGATACAAAATAATGGAGAGCAGAAGGAAGGAAGGCAGCCTTACCCAGAAAGACCCCATAAGAACAGATCCCCAAGGGGCAGAGGAACACACCCAGGGGAGAAATTTGGACAGCGACAGTCAGGAAAGAGACTGCGAGAGCCAGAGTGAGCCGGGGAGGCAGAGGAGGAAAAACACAGCCCTTAGTAGGACATTTGGTGTATCGTCCCAGTGCAAGGAAGGCACTGAAAGGCTGAAGGACCTCCTGGCCCTGCAAAGACCCCTCGCAAGGCCCACCATCTGCAGTGAGTGTGGCAAGGGCTTCGGCCGCAGTTCGGACCTCGTCAGGCACCAGATCACCCACACAGGGGAGAAGCCCTACACCTGCGCTGTCTGCGGCAAAGGCTTCAGCCAGAACTCCAACCTGCTGACCCACCAGAGGATACACACAGGAGAGAAGCCCTACCAATGCAGGGACTGCAGGAAGCGCTTCAGCGAGAGCTCTGCCCTCATCCAGCATCAGAGGACCCACACGGGAGAGAAGCCTTACCCGTGCGTGGAGTGCGGGAAGCGATTCAGTGTGAGCTCGAACCTAATCCGTCATCGGCGCACCCATACGGACGAGAGGCCTTATATCTGCGGGGAGTGCAGGGAGGGTTTCTGGCACAAGTTGCAGCTCAGGAAGCACCAGAAACTGCACGTAGCTTAGCGTTTGGCGTAGGGGCGAGCTACAAAACCAAACCACATACTGTGTAAAAGAGGAGGCCGATATGTAAAACTGAAACAGGTTTTTGTAGGGAATGTTCTCGTGCACATTTTCTGAACTCGGATCTACCTGCAAAAAGAAAGTTAAAGTTGATCCTTCCAATTGAATTTTCCCAACCATTGCTCTCCTGTACAGATTTTGGGCTGCAATCCTATACACAGCGAACTCAGTGGAACTTAGGTCTAAGAAGGCATGCAAGGAATTGCACTGCTGACGGGTTTAAGAAAAACTTAAAACACTTCACTATGACCACCTTGATCAGCAAAGCTGAAAAGTTAGGCTTTAAATATACTCCCAAGTCAGGTTTTGACACCAAACTTTGAAAAATCGCTCACATTCCAAGTTTTGGCTCTAGTGTGGTTGTATATGGGATCAAAACATGTGAGGCTTCTATATTTTGGGACTCAATGGCCTGGTTCTCATGCTACGCTAAGACAAGTCAAACACACACACGATCCAGAAGAGATGGTAGCGAATTTACTCCTTTTAAATATATATATTATAATATTCATTTTACAACAAACAAAAGCAAAACCTATTAAAAAGCAACTTACGGCATGTGTCATATTTCATCCCCCCCTCCTCCTCTTTCTGTGGTTCCTTACATTTATATTTTTTACTGCATTTCTGAATTAAACCTATGTTGGTACTAAAGGGTTAAGAGGTAACAAGTCGCTCTAATCACTGAGCAGCTGAAAGTCATTAAGCATCCAGGAATGTGAGTTGGTTTGTATAAATAGTCAGTTCACCCCTGTTTCTCTCTCTTCCCCCCTTGACCTGACTCGCAGACTCAGTTTGTGGCCATGGGCGTGTTTGCTGATATGAGTTAAGTTTAGAGTAAAGTTTTCTTTATGCCGGAGATAAAAGCATGTGTGCTTTAGCGCCAGGGGTTTTTTTTTTGCTTTTGTGAATAAAGTTTTTCCCTGAGTTCCAAAGTGCTTGCTCCAGGATTCTTCATTTATAAAAGGTACTGACTCTCCTGCCTCCTTCAGCCGCTGCACGAAATTCTCTGCTGAGATAAGACTTAATGGCGTTGGAAGCGCACTGGACGTTTACTTAACATTAAACTAATCAAAGTTTAATAGACATTATTTATCCCATATATTCAATATATGTTTTATATCACTGCACATTTTTACATTAATCCTGCTAATGTCTTAATCTGTTTACAATAGTCTTGTAAATATTCAATAGTTTCCATTCTTTATTAAAAAAGTTGTCATCTTGATTTCTTATTCTTCTGTTAAACTTAGCCATTTCTGCATAATCCAGTAGTTTCTGTCACCATTCCTCTTTAGTCAGGACATTTTCTTCTTTCCATCTTCGGGCAAATAGCATTCAAGCGGCCATGGTCACATAAATTTTTTTTTTGTATTGTTTTAGGTAACTTTGCTCTACTTCTGGTTGCTCAGCTGTTGTGTTGAGCTGTGCTGTGGCTTGGCTTAGTGCATTGGTAGGCAAACTAAGGCCTGGGGGCCAGATCCAGCCCAATTGCCTTCTAAATCTGGCCCGCGGATGGTCTGGGAATCAGCATGCTTTTACATGAGTGGAGTGTGTCCTTTTATTTAAATGCATCTCTGGATTTATTTGTGGGGCCTGCCTGGTGTTTTTACATGAGTAGAGTGTGTCCTTTTATTTAAAATGCATCACTGGGTTATTTATGGGGCATAGGAATTCGTTCCATTCCCCCCCCCCCAAAAAAATATATAGTCCGGCCCCCCACAAGGTCTGAGGGACAGTGGACCGGCCCTCTGCTGAAAAAGTTTGCTGACCCCTGGCTTAGTGTGTCATCCAAACCTGAGCTCATGGTTTGGCTCTCTTCAGACAAACCAAGAGCTGTAGCCAAGGCTTGTCCTATGGTTTATGATTTGTGGTTTGTTTGGAAGAACTAACCCACATTCCTGGGTTCAGACAACCCACTAAGCTTAGCTTAGCTCATCCCAATGGCAGAACCACCAGGGAGCAGCAAAGTGATCTCCCCCTTTGTTGTTGTTTAGTCGTTTAGTCGTGTCCGACTCTTCGTGACCCCATGGACCAGAGCACGCCAGGCACTCCTGTCTTCCACTGCCTCCCGCAGTTTGGTCAGACTCATGCTGGTAGCTTCGAAGACACTATCCAACCATCTCATCCTCTGTCGTCCCCTTCTCCTTGTGCCCTCCATCTTTCCCAACATCAGGGTCTTTTCCAGGGAGTCTTCTCTTCTCATGAGGTGGCCAAAGTATTGGAGCCTCAGCTTCAGGATCTGTCCTTCCAGTGAGCACTCAGGGCTGATTTCCTTCAGAATGGATCGGTTTGTTCTTCTTGCAGTCCATGGGACTCTCAGGAGTCTCCTCCAGCACCATAATTCAAAAGAATCAATTCTTCGGCGATCTGCCTTCTTTATGGTCCAGCTCTCACTTCCATACACCCCCTTAGGAGCCCACATACTTGTGTGTTCATGCTGAGTCCTGGTTTGGCTTAGTGTGCAAACCAAGCCCATAACACGCCCCTTGAAGCATTTCCACCCTTAAATTGAGTACATTTAAGGCATATGGATTATGGCAGAGGTCATGCTTCAAACACCAGCGTTGGAAGCATACAGGAGCTAGAGTAAACAGCAGTGTGTATACCGCCTCTGTCATCTCCATTAAATCCAGTGGGCCTACTTGTGTGTAAAATTTAGTCGACTTCCACCCTTTGGCAGGTACATTAATAGGTGGTGTTTACTCTGGAGGAATTAATGCAGAGTGCCACAATGTCCCTCACATTGCTTCCACTGAAATTTATGAGACTTTCTTCCATATGATCCGGGATGCTATGGTACACACATCCTGTCAATGGCACCCTTAAATTATTTCAAATCATGGACTTACAGGGGCCCCCTCTGCAGACCACAAATATTAAATGTAAAGGTAAAGGTACACCTGCCCATACGGGCCAGTCATGACCGACTCTGGGGTTGCGTGCTCATCTCGCTCAAGAGGCCGGGAGCCAGCGCTGTCCGAAGACACTTCCGGGTCACGTGGCCAGTGTGACAAAACTGCTCTGGCGAGCCAGCACCAGCGCAGCACACGGAAACGCCGTTTACCTTCCTGCTAGAAAACGGTGTCTATATATCTACTTGCACTTAGGGGTGCTTTCGAACTGCTAGGTGGGCAGGAGCTGGGACAGAACGACGGGAGCTCACCCCGCCACAGGGATTCGAACCGCCGACCTTACGACCAGCAAGTCCTAGGCCCTGAGGTTTTACCCACAGCGCCACCCGCGTCCCACCACAAATATTACACTATTTTTATTCAGTGTATGGCAGGGTAAGCCAGCCCTCCTTTGCTTAAGGGCCTTGGGCTTAAGTACACGAAAACCCTACGCAATATATTTTGGCACCTGAGGTGAACCACTGTAATAAAAAAAATTAAGGTCTTATCTATATAATAAATGTTCATAACTGTACCATGCAAGCACGTACATAGATCAGAACAGGAAGACTGTCCTGAAACCATTTTGACTCCCAAACTGACCAAATGTTTTCTCTGCAAGGAGGGAGAGGGTCAGGGAACCTTCCCACTGTCTCAGGAATTGAGTAATCACCATCTCAAAGGAATGGCCAGACTACCAGGAAACCCAATCAGATAAGGCATTATCAGATAACCTGGCAGACAGGAAAAACAACAACATTCAAATTTCTGTTTCAGACCACCTTTAGTGTGATGTAGGTATGATGTTTGTGGGGGTGTGGTCTTGGGTTACACCCCTTCTGTGATGTATGTATGATGTATGGAAAGGGGGTCTTGAGCTTCAGAGCAGGGAATTTAAAATGTCTATATAAGGGCAGGCACACCTTGGTTCTGGGTTCCTCCTCCTCTCCTGCGTGTGAGGGGAGCACCCTGTTGCAACAGATCAGTAAAGATCAGGCTTACTAGCTGCTTTGCTTCTCAATATTCTCTGGATGGCCTCTGTTATTTTCTCCTACCAATAGGGAACCCACGGGGTCTTGGATACGCCATAAGAGGAAAAGGGCAGAATTTGTTTGTTGTTGCTGTTTACTCATTTAGTCGTGTCCGACTCTTCGTGACCCCCTGGACCAGAGCACGCCAGGCACTCCTGTCTTCCACTGCCTCCCACAGTTTGGTCAAACTCATGCTGGTAGCTTCGAGAACACTGTCCAGCCATCTCGTCCTCTGTCGTCCTTCTCCTTGTGCCCTCCATCTTTCCCAGCATCAGGGTCTTTTCCTGGGAGTCTTCTCTTCTCATGAGGTGGCCAAAGTATTGGAGTCTCAGCTTCAGGATCTGTCCTCAGGGCTGATTTCCTTCAGAATGGAGAGGTTTGATCTTCTTGCAGTCCATGGGACTCTCAAGAGTCTCCTCCAGCACCATAATTCAAAAGCATCAATTCTTCGGCAATCAGCCTTCTTGATGGTCCAGCTCTCACTTCCATACATCACTACTGGGAAAACCATAGCTTTAACTATACGGACCTTTGTTGGCAAGCTGGTGTCTCTGCTTTTTAAGATGCTGTCTAGGTTTGTCATTGCTTTTCTCCGAAGAAGCAGGCATCTTTTAATTTCGCGGCTGCTGTCACCATCTGCAGTGATCATGGAGCCCAAGAAAGTAAACTCTCTCACTGCCTCCATTTCTTCCCCTTCTATTTGCCAGGAGGTGATGGGACTAGTGGCCATGATCTTCGTTTTTTTGATGTTGAGCTTCAAACCATATTTTGCGCTCTCCTCTTTCACCCTCAATAAAAGGTTCTTTAATTCCTCCTCACTTTCTGCCAGCAAGGTTGTGTCATCTGCATATCTGAGGTTGCTGATATTTCTTCCGGCAATCTTAATTCCGGCTAGGGATGCATCCAGCCCAGCCTTTCGCATGATGAATTCTGCATATAAATTAACAGATCTCAGACGGCTGCTGACCTCCCCATCCCTAACGGAGAAGAAACTCGCCCACCTGCTTTCCCGACGGCATCTTTCACCCTTCAGGGTGCGTCTATATAGACACCCCACTTTCCTTTTCAAGAAAGCTGATTTCCTAGGACAACACCGCCCCCCTCCCCATCTCTTAACCATAGAGCTAGCAATACCTCCCTCTTCCTAGCGATCACCAGGAAATACAGCGGCGTAGAGGAGGTGGAATAGGGGATTAAATCTAACTGGGACCTTCCTGTTCCCAGCAGCCCCCTGATCTGAGAGTTGAGCTGGAGTGAAATCGCTGCCGTGGCTCAGCCTCCTTTCTCTTCCCTAAGGTGGGGGTGGTGTCTGGAAAAATAAAAATAAATCAGAACGGGTTACCTTGCTTCCTTCATCTTCCCAGGGCAAGTGAGTTTGAACCGAGGGATCTGCGGGGGGCGGGGGGGAGATACCGGGAAAGGGGGGGGGAATCGTTGTATTTGCAAGATTTGCAAGCGGAATTGGCAAGATTTGCAAGGGGAGCATCGCCAGGCACGACCCTCCCTCCCTCTGCAAACCGCATCCCCAGTGGGCAGCATTGCGCCCCTTTTTTCACTTTGCAAAAGACTTTGCATGCTTATTATTGATCAGGTTTCTTCCCTGCTTGCCACCCTTAGTGAGTTTCCTTGTTCTTCCCATTGCTCCCGTCTCTCTCTCTCTCTCTCTCTCTCTGTCGTTCTCACGTCGGTGCAATCTCGAAATGGTTCCCTCTCTCCGGGGATGTGGCATCGCGGCTCAGATCTGCAGGATTTCGGGGTCCGGCTGGCCGCCGATTGTCCCCCCCCTCCTTCCTCCACCACCTGCTTGCTCGCCTCTGCCCCCAATGACATTGCTCGATCCCAAGATGGCCACCTCGGGCGAGACAGAAAGCTGTCATTTTCAAAGTTGCGGCTCCGGGGGTGCAGCGAGGCATCACTGCGGGGCATCAAGTTTAGAGGTTTCCGGGGCTGAGAAAGGCGGCCGTGGGGGTGGGTCTTTATCTTCCTGAGCGGTGCAAAATGGGGAGTGGGGGTTTGGGGTACGGGAAGGTGTTGTAGGTTGGTTTTTAACTTTAGACGACACTATTCAAAGCTCTCTCCAAGTATTGCGGCTAGCAGATTTATTGTGGCATGAGCGCAACAGCCACGTGATTGCTCTTTGTATTTGTTTTTGTGTGTGCAAGGAGCTTACATGGCCGTTCCTCTGTAATATGTTGTTATAAGGAGGGTGCTGTGGGTTAAACCACAGAGCCTAGGAATTGCAGATCAGAAGGTCGGCGGTTCAAATCCCCACGACGGGGTGAGCTCCCGTTGCTTGGTCCCTGCTCCTGCCAACCTAGCAGTTCGAAAGCACATCAAAGTGCAAGTAGATAAATAGGTACCACTCTGGCGGGAAGGTAAACGGCGTTTCCGTGCGCTGCTCTGGTTCTCCAGAAGCGGCTTAGTCATGCTGGCCATATGACCTGGAAGCTGTACGCTGGCTCCCTCGGTCAATAAAGCGAGATGAGCGCCGCAACCCCAGAGTCGGCCACAACTGGACCTAATGGTCAGGGGTCCCTTTACCCTTTATCTTTTATAAGGATAGTTAGGCATTAGTGGCCTGATTTTCATTTTTATTGTTACTAAGTCCGCATGTGCAACAAGCTTATTATTATTTCATTTTCATTGTCACTAGGTCCCCATGTGCAACAAACTACAAGTTTCTTCTTCTCATTATCATCATCATTCTTTTGCCCTCATCTCCACCCCCCCCCCCGATGATCTTCTGGTTGACTGGATTCATATTGTGGGAGGCTTACCGTTGGCAGCATTTTTTAGAAAAGGAATATGCTCACCAGTAGTTTAATTACATGGCTGCAATCCCATGCAGTTTCTTGGCAGTGAATCCTGCCAAACACAATTGGTCTTAATCCATTGATTCAGCGGTTAAAGTTGCCTTTGGATACAGCAGTAACTCTGAAGCACATTTTCTTGGGAGGTTGCATGCATACCGGGCGGGAACATAACTCAGCGGGAGAGCATATGCTTTTGCATGCAGAAGGTTCCTGTTTCAATCCGGGACAATTAAAAGGGAAGTGGGCGAGGGGGGAGAAGCACGTTTTGGGGGGGAGACCTCCTCTCCCTGGCATCTGCAGGAAGGGTTGGGAGAGAAGTCTGCCTAAAACTTTGTAGAGCCGCTGCCAACCAGTGTAGGCAGCATTGGGCTAGATGAGCCGATGAATGATGGGTGCAATTCATCTGGTATTTTATTTGAATGGTTCCTTTTGGCTCCTCCCTTGTTAAATAATAAAAGTGGAACAGCAATTAAGGTTTAAGTTGTATACTAGTCTTCCCCTGTATCTTTTCAGCAAATGCTGGGCTGGTAGCACTGAACCCTGCTTCGGGGCCCTGCACTACAATTCCCATCTTCCCTGACTGTTGGCTATACTGGCTGGGGCTGATGGGAGTTGGAATCCAACATCCGTGGAGGGACACAGGTTCTCCATCCTTGGTCTACACCACTGCTGTAGTTTCAGAACAAAGTACCGTATTTTTCGCTCTATAGGACGCACCGGAACATAGGAGGGGGAGAACAGGAAAAAAAAAATTCTCCCCCTTTCTGCTCAGCCCCCTTCAGCGAAGCGGCAGGAGAAACAGAGCCCCTTCCATTTCTCCTCCCGCTTCGCTGAAGGGGCGCTACCCAGAGAGGGAATACAGCGAAGCCTGGAGAGCGAGAGGGATCGGTGTGCACCGACCCCTCTCGCTCTCCAGGCTTCAGGTGGCTATCCGCAAGCCTTCGGAGCGCAGCGGGAACTCCTGCTGTGCTGGAACTCCTGCTGTGCTCTGAAGGCTTGCGGATAGCTGCCTGAAGCCTCCGGGAGTTCCCGCTGCGCTCCGGGGGCTTCAGCGAAAGCAACACAAAGCCTCCAGAGTGCGGGGGGAGCTCTCCCTCTGCGCTTCGGAGGCTTCGCATTGCTATCGCTGAAGCCAAGGAGCCTGCATTCGCTCCATAAGACACACACACAATACCCCTGGAACATATTTTCAAGGTTGGGGCTCAAACCCTGAAACGTGTTGAGGCACTACAAAAAGAGTGTTGCTGAACGTGTGCAGAGTGCATTTTGGTCACTGCTGAGCAGGGTGGGCTTTACAGGCCAGGGCTTTTAGATCAGAGCGTGCAATTTTGTGAAGCCTTGGCACTTTTTGGTCTTCCCAAGTGGAGGTCATAGATTAGCAGAGCTAGATAGGCCTCGCTTTACCAGCATGGCTCCCACCAGAAGACAAGAGACAGCATGGCTTGTTAGTCAGAGGAGAGGCTGAGCGATCTCAAGCTGTAGAGAATTATGTTCCCTTTCGCCCAGTACTGCTTCTTTGTGAACATCTGTTACCACCTCCAGAAATGCTTGATACTTCCTCTGATTTTTCAACTCTCTTCATTCCACCCATAGCAGTAACATTCTGGCTTGAAGGAGGAAAAAGCTCTTTGAGATGGACTGTGAAGACCCAGCTCGTGTGGAGATCCACAACTCAAATGATGGCGGGATTGTACGGAGAGTCTACGTAGGTGAGATGCTTGGCCCAGTTTCACATCCTTGTGTGAATCCTATTATTGTTATTACAACATTTTTATTACGCCCTGGTCTAAACCACTGCGCCTAGGGCTTGCCGATCGGAAGGTCGGCGGTTTGAATCCCCGCAACGGGGTGAGCTCCTGTTGCTCGGTCCCAGCTCCTGCCAACCTAGCAGTTCGAAAGCACGTCAAAGTGCAAGTAGATAAGTAGGTACCGCTCTGGCGGGAAGGTAAACAGCGTTTCTGTGCGCTTACCGCAAGTAGATAAATAGGTACCGCTCCAGCAGGAAGGTAAACTTGAAGTTGAAATGTAGAATAGGGTCATGGGCAAACACACTAGCTATCATTTTGGTGTTTAGCATGCAGACAGGACAACCACTGGCAAGTTTAAACCAAACCAGCTTTTCTTGGCCACTTAGGGAAAATAGTAGGAATGGTGCAATAAAACTATGCCAAATGGGAGAAATTATACAAACTATCATAATAAATGCGGGTTGCACCATTAGCTTTTTCATAACAGGAGCAGGTGTGTGGCTGTTTTTAAACTCGGCCCTGGTGGGTTCCCATTTTTGAAAGCCTCAAACTTAAAGACCCATTCTTCTGACTTCTGGGGATCAGCTTGTGGGTCTTGGTGCATTGCTCCTGTGGCTGATCTATGTGGCTCTTTTCCCCTACAGCTGACAAAAGTGAAGATGATCTGGAGCATGAGACCATCCAATCCAGCATTCAGCATGGACAGTCCAACTGGAAGGCAAATTCCCAGCAGGAAGGATCAGCAGTGGACCAGCAGGGGAGCCCGCTAGCCCCTGACAGCTATGGTGAGGGGGCGGTTGCCGCTGCAGTGGTCTCGCGCTCCACCAAGCAGCGCCCCTTCATCTGCAACGAGTGCGGCAAGAGCTTCAGCCACTGGTCGAAGCTGTTGCGGCACCAGCGCACGCACACCGGCGAGCGGCCCAGCACCTGCACCGACTGCGGCAAGAGCTTCTCGCAGAACTCGCACCTGGTGCAGCACCGGCGCACGCACACCGGCGAAAAGCCCTACGTCTGCCGGGACTGCGGCAAGAGCTTCAGCTGGAGCTCCAATCTCATCCAGCACCAGCGCATACACACGGGAGAGCGCCCTTACACGTGTGGGGACTGTGGGCGCAGCTTCACCCAAAGCAAGAACCTGGCCAAGCACCGGAGGACGCACACGGGTGCCCGGCCGTTCCGCTGTCCGGAGTGCGGACGGGGCTTTGCGCACACGGCCGGCCTGGTCAAACACCAGCGCCTGCGCCACGACACGGACTCTCCCATCGGGCACCCTTGCCCGGAATGCGGGCAGCGCTTCCGGGCACCTTCCGAAGTGGAGCGCCACCGCGTGGCTCACCATGGCGTCGCCCCCTCGGAGCCCTTCATTTGCGTGGAGTGCGGAGAGTGTTTCACCAAGAGAACCACGCTCATCCGCCACAAGAGAGTGCACAAGCCCATCTTTGTGCGTTGAGGCTTTTCGTTCCCCCGTGCGGGAGAGGAATTCCAAACATCGATGCCCAGGCTTGCTGCCTGAAGACTACAGGTTGGGGTCCGAGGTGACTCTGGACTGCAACCTGGGTGTCGCTTGGCCAGGTCAAAGGCCCTGATGGGGCCAACGTACAAAAAGCCACTGGGTGGAGGAGGGAAGAAGAAGAGAAGACAGGGCTCAGAAGAGGAGGAGGAGGGAAGAAGAAGAGAAGACAGGGCTCAGAGCTTGGATTTCAGGCCCTTGTCGGGAGACTGGTTGCAGCCCATTCTGCCTGTGGAGCAGAATGAAAGCGGAGCACAACTAACTCACCTGCTGAGAATCTACAGGCCCTGGACCCTCCTCCTGTACATACAATGTGTGTTGCGGGGGGGATTCTTTAGTTAGAAGCCATAATAGAAAACCTTCAAGGGGAGGGAGGGGGAAGAGATCCAGTCAGCAAGTCTCCCTGAGACTTGGATGGAAGAAAGAATTCAGACGAGGAAGCATCTCGCAGCAGAACTGAGTTGCCTCAGGGAAGGAGCATGGACCATTGGGGCAGGGGAAATTGGACGGCGGTTGAGGAGGGGACAGGGAGATTGAACAAAACCTTGTGAAATAAAAGTTTTGTGTATCTCCTGATCTCAAAGTGCCAAACTCGTTCTTTCTTTCAGAAGTTTGCGATCGAACAAGGGCAGTTCGAGAGACCAAGGTAGGCAATGTGGCGGAATGGGAAGATGGACCAAATTCTGAACAGGAGATGAACAGCACTGATAAAAAGGCCACTCACTGGGAGATTGTGGTGGCTGATGGGCTGTACAGAAGAAGAAAAGGAGACTATGGACTAGAAGACGTTTAAGCCCAACAAGAGAACATAGCAAGTCTTCTTTTTTTTGCAGTGCAGGGTACAAACTGGACATCTGGGGAAGAACGTACTTCATTTTAAAGCTGTTCCTTGTGTTTATGGCTATGGATGCTAGTTATGCAAAAGACAGTTTTCATAGATAGGTCTTGATCTTCCCAGCCTCCTCATGTTCCTCTCCTGATAAATACTTTTTGCATGCCCACATTTCTCTACCTATCACTATATTACTACAAGCATACTTTATCAACTACAGTCAAGCAAAAACTGCAGAGGATAGACCTCTACAATAGTAGTAACAGTATTATCTGGCCTATAAGTGAGTTCTTCAGATGCTGAGGGTTCCTGCAGGGGAGGAAAGTTGTTGTTTCCCCCCCTATAAAATGAAACATCTTTGCTTTCTGGTTTCCTGAGAAAACTTACAAATAGTTCATCACACAGGGAGACAAGTGAGTGAGAGGTATACAGATTCAGGCTGCTGATACAACTACGATACGTCTCTATATGGAGGAGATAGTACTAAGCATGCTTTAGGTTTGCAGGCTGAAAGTGTTAGGGCTTATTGAATTCTATGGCTGCATTTGGATATAGCTCAACCATGGTTTAATGCAGAGACAGGGAAGCTGAGGCATTCCAGATGGTGTTGGACTCCCAGTTATCATCATCACTGACCACTGGCCATGCTGGCGTAAGATGATGGGAGTTGAAAGTCCTAACTGGAGGCCCATAGGTTTAGCATTAACGGAATGAACTTCAAGAAGCCTGGATGTTCCTCGCCCTCTGGGCTGAAGCAAGTAAGCTTCATAAACTTTGAGAGAAATTCAACATAGTGCTATGGCAATCATTCAGACAGTGCAAGCATTTCAGCTTTCCAGATGGAACAACCCCCACCCCCATGCTGTTCTGGGAGCTCTCCACCCAGCCAATTTGGGGAAGAGGGGGCAAAGGCACTGGTGCTTGTGGGATTTGTTATATGAGTGCGCCCCTAAGGGTCTTAAGTTTGCTTCTTTCAACTAATCATTGTTACAATTAACTAGTTTGTCCGGGTTAAGATGCCACGGATGGTTGTACCTATTCTAAAACAGAAACAAAAAGCTTCTAGACTCCTCGATGCTGCAGCAGAGGATAAGGGGGGGGGGGGAAGTATGTGAGTCCAAAGCTTGCAGTGTCTTGTAATGCTAGGCAAACCAGCCCTATTGGATTTACTTTGGAATAAATATGCTTATGACCACACTAAGAGGGCCTTCTCGGTAGTGGCGCCCGCCCTGTGGAATGCCCTCCCTTTAGATGTGAAGGAAATAAGCAGCTATCTTATCTTTAAAGGACATCTGAAGGCAGCCTTGTTTAGGGAAGTTTAATATTTAATGCTGTACTGTTTTTAACATTTGATTGGGAGCCGCCCAGAGTGGCTGGGGAAACTCAGCCAGATGGGCAGGGTATAAATAAATAAATTATTATTATTATTATTATTATTATTATTATTATTATTATTATTAAGATACCTAGTGAATGTACAATCCAGTACTCAGCCCTAGGATGTAGACATATTCTCCCTCAATAGCATTTCACACATATATCTGATTAATGCTATTTGCCCAAGATCTAAAGAGGTTGACCGCTGCTCACTTCTATTTCCCAGTTCCTTGCCTTCGCCTCCCATTTCTGAAGATCACACTAGTGGGTCCACACACATTGTATTTTCTCTCATCCTACCAGTTTATTTTGTACAATTCCATTTACAAGTGACAAAAATTCCCCACTGGGCTTTAAAAATGAAAGGCCATCTCATGTCACAATCAGCAATACATAACAACCACCCCAAGAATAAAACTGGCGAAAGCCCGTCGCCTTAAAAGGATGGGATCCTCAAAATGGTCATTGTTCCCATAAAAGATTTTGTTATATCACAATCCCGTATTTATTAAAGCAACTAACGCCCCACCCCCTCAGCTGCACAGCTGAATGGATAGCTGCATCCTGGGGCAGCAAAATTGGGTTTACATCACAAAATGGTGAACTGTGAAGGCATGTGTGTGACCAGTGTTTTGCTAGGCCTTTGTTGCGGCTGCCTGTGAGGTCCCCGCTGCTGTTAGTTGCTGAATCTTATGGCTCATCATCTCTATTACAGCTGCAAAAGAAGAAACAAAGAAGAGTAAAGAACTTCACCCCAGCCACAGCTGCTCGGATCAAAATGGAGCCTCACCAATTCCAGGGCTTTGCCTGCCATCAGGCCTCACCTTGCTTCATTGCGTGCTTCTCCTGGAGCGCCGGCTGGATTTTCTCCATCTGTTTTGTCAGGAAATCAATCTTCCTCTTGAAGAAATCTTTGGCGTCGTCCACTGACTGCAACATCAAATGCAGTTGGTGGATATCATCAAAACAGCTTTCTAGACAACGGGTGCTGAGCCAGACCCTTAGGAGGCATATTCAAAACAATTTTAAATTCTCCAATCTGGTGCCCTTCCAAATGCTGTGGACTACAACTCCCACCAGCCCCAGCCAGCAAAGGATGATGGGAGCTATAGTCCAACAACATACAGGAGGCCTGACTTAAACCCTTAACCAGTCTGGCGTGCTCTGAATCTTTTATACTTGCACCTGCCATAAAGTCTATCTCTTTGGATATATGAAACCCCTGCTAAGAAATTTTACTAGTCTTCCTGGAACTGTTTGGCCTTCTCTTTCAAATTTGTCAGACATAATGCCCAAAGAGGAACATTTGTTCCTTTTCAGGTTAGGCCTATTCCAGTAACAAGTCTATTCAAGGGCCATTTCATATTTGATGCCGGATGGTGTAGTCACTATTAAAAAACATGGATCTATCTTAAAATGTTGAAAGGGCCCATGACATCAGCTCCCCAGCAACACAGAGTGAATCCATACTATTGGACCAATCCACACTGGAATCCATTTACCAATCTTATAGAGACAGCCAGAAAAAAAAAACAATGGGCAGAATTGAGCATCTGCTGGGACCAAAAACTGTTGAGGAGCCCATTGTTGGTCCCCAACTCCATTTTTCTTACTAATTCTTCTTACTATTCTCCATTTTTTTTACTAATTCCCATGGAGGGAATGTGCTCTTCCAGGCACACTAGCAGCACAAATCTATAGGCATAGATATTACATACAAAATGAAAGCCTCCTCCTTGACAGAATTCTATTTTAATGAACTGAATAGAGCCAAAGTTTTATGAGTCATTGGCGGTAAGAGAGTGTGTTTCTGTATGAACTTAATAATGCTTAGTTTATTTTTTTAGCTGTTATTTTGTTAATATTGTTATATAGGTTATAAATGCCTGGCTGATTTGTTAATCATATAATATGACTTATGCTGTTACTGTGATTCTTAGCTTATTTTCTAATTGCTGGTTTGTTAATACTGTAATTGTTTTGTTAATTATATTATATGATTTAATAATAATAATAATAATAATAATAATAATAATAATAATAATAATATCTTTATTGTCATTGCCCCCTCTCGGGGACAACGAAATTACTTGGCTGCTCCATCCACCCAGGTAGGGCACTCCACTCAAAATCAGAACAACTATAAAAACACTAATTAAAACAATACAGTATAATACAGCAAGGAAGATTAGATGACTTTCAAAGTCCAGGTTTCCCATTCAGGGCCGAGATCGCTCTGGAGAAGAAGCTGTTCTTGAGACGGCTCGTTCTTGTCTTCATCGTCCTGTATCTCCGTCCCGACGGCAGGAGCTCGAAGAGACAGTGACCAGGATGCGATGGATCTTTTACTACGTCCAGTGCCTTCCTATGGCACCTTGTGGCATAAATCTGCTCTAAGGTGGAGAGTGGGCAGCCAACAATGCTCTCTGCTGCCTTAACAACTCTGCACAACGCCATCCTGTCCTGGGTAGTACAGCTTCCGTACCACACACATAAGCTGTAATTTATGCTGTAATTGTGAGGTTTTATTATGTTATTCTTGTTTATTGTTTTGTAAGCCACTTTGGGGGTTCATTTGAATGGAAAAGCAGCAGAGAAATGCAATCCATCAAATCAAAACAATCATATTTGTCAAGAAATCCCTTTCCCTGATTTCTGATTCAAATCCCCTGTTTATGAAGTGGTTATACAGTGGTATGGGAATGCAATTTGTACATTCTCAATGACATTGCCTCCCATCCCGTGGCCCAAATACACATGATGGGAAATGTGACAAAGATAAGCCTGATAAGCCTCCAGGGCCCCTCAAAAACTCATCCATATTGAGAGCCCCGTAAAAAACCGTCCATTCAGGCAGAATACCAAAATCTGCCTTGAGAACGGTTCAACTCAACCCAACAGTTCAAGGCAGAAAGTACTGGAGCATTAGACCACGGCAGGCCCCAACGTTTCACATGAACTCAAACCATGCAGCTGCTTTAATAAGAATTCCACGTGAATCTCAAGAACGGATGCCTTACCTTTTCTACATAGTAACCTGTTCCTACATCTATCAAGACATTAGCAACATCGGAAAGCTTCCCAGGAACGTACATCTGTGAGAGAGGTTAAGGAAACGCAGAAGGAACAGGGAGGAACCATGTGACATGCAGGTAACCC
Organism: Podarcis erhardii; assembly: GCF_964252035.2. Classification (NCBI taxonomy): domain Eukaryota; kingdom Metazoa; phylum Chordata; class Lepidosauria; order Squamata; family Lacertidae; genus Podarcis; species Podarcis erhardii. Next base: position 10,322,856 of record NC_138498.1, read on the forward strand.
ACAACCTGTGTGTGGCTCTTCCATGTGGACCACACGGATGCCCAAGCTACCATGTGCTAGACTGATGTCTTACCAACGGACTGGATGACAGCCAATACATAAAAGCTCAATCCAGACAAGACTGGATATTTTACCTTGATTGGTCAACAGCAGCCCAGTGAGCTGTTTTAGCCTGAAGATGCAAATGATCTTTAAGCCTGAGGTTGCAGCACCACATGATACAATGAGGTTTAAGTAAGCCGGCTGCAGTTGGATATTTTACATATGTCATAATGGAGACTTGAGTGTCCATGATACGATGAGGTCACAGCTGTAAGCTGACATCACTGACACTCAAGTCTCCATTATGACACATGTAAAATATCCAACATTATTAAAGGCATGAGTTGTCAAAACAATTGGGGATACAGTTCCCAAGGGGTGCCTTTTCCAACTGCAGCCGGCTTACTTAAACCTTTCAACTTTGGTTTAAATAAATGCATAGCACTTATTCCAAAACCAATCATTTGTCCAAAAACAGCTGGGATAGTAGGACAAAAATCAAGAACCACGGGGAATAGGAGTATGCAAGTGCTGAAGATAAAAAATCCAGGTGGCCAGCGCAAGATGTACCTGCTCAACCCAGTTGCTGAAAAACTCCCAAAGGCTAAAGCCTTTTACAGTGGTGCCCCGCAAGACGAACGCCTTGCAAGACGGAAAACCCGCTAGACTGGCAGAATCCGAGACCTGGGAGAGAAAGCAGTGGAAGAGGATTGGAAGAAATTTAAGGACTACCTACAAAAACACTGTAAACTATATGAGTGCTAAGAAGGATGAGAGATTTGAAAATAACAGGGCACCATAAAGTTAGTTGAAAAGATTATGAGAATGAGTGAATTTTATGAGAAAAATAAATTTTGAATAAATATCATGTCAAAATTAAGTATTTAAGACCTAGATAAAAATATTCAAAGTTAGGGACAAAATATTGGAAATGTGTACAATAAGAATGGAAATAAGGTGATAAGTTGCTGGCTAAAGTTTTATAAATCTGGAACGTAGGAGTGAGAGATGTGAGGAAGTCCAAAAATGAAGAAAAGATGGTTATTATAAGATGTTAAATTTTATGTTTGTTTCTTTTTTGTTTGTTCTCTGTTTATTCCGTTTTTTCTCTTTACTGTATTAACAAAACTTTTAATAATTTTTTTTTTTTAAAGGAAAACCCACTAGACGAAAGGGTTTTCCGTTTTGGAGGCGCTTCGCAAAACGAATTTCCCTATGGGCTTGCTTCGCAAGACGAAATGTCTTGCGAGTTTTTCCAACTTTTTTTTCCTTCTCCCCCCTTTTTTCTAAGCCGCTTATCAGCTGATCTGCTAAGCCGCTAAAAGCCGCTAATAGCGCTAATCCGCTAATCTGCTAATGGGCTTGCTTCACAATACGAAAAAACTGCTAGACGAAGAGAATCGCGGAACGGATTCTTTTCGTCTTGCAAGGCACCACTGTACTCTGAATCATGAAACGGGCTCCAGAGAGAACTATGAGACGTTTACACTCTTCTAATAAGGTATCTCCACAAATGTGGTCGCAGATTAGAGGATGGAAGGATTCTATGAGAGATGTTGCTCCCTGAAAAGTTTTATGCCAGGGCTCGGGAGCCTGTGGCTCTCCAGATATTGTTGGACTCCAACTCCTTTTAAGCCCATCCAACAAAGCCAATGGTTAGGATGATGGGAGCTGTAGTTCGGCAACATCTGCAAACCACAGGTTCTCCGTGCCTGTTCTAGACACTTTGTGGCAGATTAATCCAACAGTCAAATTATAGGAAAAGAATGGCTGCTTAAGGGAGAAAGGTTTTGCGCCGTAGACTGTCCTGCTGCTATACCACCACCATCTTGAGGAAAGGATACAGAGCTGGAAAGTGGGACCAGTAGCTCTTTACCTGATGAGACAAAAATATAGGACTTTTACATTACAGAGCATCTCCACAATAATGATTTGTCAAAGTCAGAATCCAATTGTGCCATGTAATTTATTGGTTACTTTTGTAAAACATAAAAAACACACATCTGAGTTGAAGGAACTACCATTGAGCTCCTTCATATCATCTTTCATACCATTTTCTAAGAAACCACAGTAAGGTATGTTTCACTCATATTCTAAGGAGTGGAACAAGGAAGATATTTGACCTAAAGTTAACACAATCATTATACCGTACATCACTACTAACTTTTAGTATTTGTGTCAACGTTCTGCATTTTCATTGTTGTAACTCACTTTGAATTCCTCTTTTTAGGGGGCAGGGAAGCAGGATATAAATTTTAAAATATAAAGTCACTTGCCTTCATTGGTTTTATTCAAAACCGTCAGACAGTCCTTGGCTTCCACATATTTTGTCTGCACCACCTTAAGTTGCGCAATGGATGAAGAAAGGAACTCCACTTCCTATAGAAGGCATACAAAAATCAAGGCTCAGCATCAAATAACTTTGCTGCCACCAGGGGCCACTATTCTACTATAAGTACTACAGTGGTGCCTCGCAAGACGAAAAGAATCCGTTCTGCGATTCTCTTCGTCTAGCGGTTTTTTCGTCTTGCGAAGCAAGCCCATTAACGGCTTAGCGGATTAGCGCTATTAGGGGTTTAGCGGCTTTTAGCGGCTTAGAAAAAGGGGGGGGGGAAACCCCGCAGGAACTCGCGAGACATTTTCGTCTTGCGAAGCAAGCCCATAGGAAATTCGTTTTGCGACGCACCTCCAAAACGGAAAACTCTTTCGTCTAGCGAGTTTTCCGTCTTGCGAGGCACCACTGTACAAACATTACTCTAGTAATGGTGGGATAATGCTTCAGTGAAACACCAACTGCTCCCATCAAAAAGCCCTGTAAGCGTTGCAGGACACTCACAAAGTTCTGCAATCACTTGGAGGAGGGGAAAGACTACAAAGTGAGGGGGGTGATTCATCCCTCACTTCCCAATCTCTTAACAGGAAGATAACATCAAAATGTTGTAAGGATAACTGAATAGCAGAAGACAATGAAGACTGAGGCTACCTCATCTTACCATAGCATCACAAACCAGGTCAAGGAAGTGATAAAAAAAAGAAAGCATGCATGTACTACACAAATATTTGCAAGGGATTTAATCGCCACAGGAAAGAGGTAGGTAGGTTACAAAAAAATCTAAAGTTCATGGAGATCCAATCTTATTCAAAGCCCTCTGCTTCAAAAGCAGTACGGTACTCCTGAAAGTAAGGTAAAGGTAAAGGGACCCCTGACCATTAGGTCCAGTCGTGGCCGACTCTGGGGTTGCAGCGCTCATCTCGCTTTATTGGCCGAGGGAGCCGGCGTACAGCTTCCGGGTCATCTGGCCAGCATGACTAAGCCACTTCTGGTGAACCAGAGCAGCGCACGGAAACGCCGTTTACCTTCCCGCCGGAGCGGTACCTATTTATCTACTTGCACTTTGACGTGCTTTCGAACTGCTAGGTTGGCAGGAGCAGGGACCGAACAATGGGAGCTCACCCCGTCGTGGGGATTCGAACCACCAACCTTCCTAGGCTCTGTGGTTTTAACCCACAGCGCCACCCACGTACCCTCCTGAGAGTAGGGATACCCAGCTCCCCTGAGGCCCAGATCCTGAGCTTCACAGGATGATGAGGCAGGAAGCTCAGAGGCGTCCACTAAATGCTGCTCAAGTGAAGAATTTAGCTTTCTCTTCCCACCCCCCAACCCTTGATTCTGGCCCTTCTCCCTTCCACTGGAGACCTTGCAAAAAGGAGGAATGACTCTTAACTGTCAGAAATCACTTCCTGATGTTTAGCAGGAATCTCCTTTCTCGTTGCTTCAGGTTGTGGCCTCTGGAGCAAGCTCGCTCCATCCTCCATGTGACAGCCCTTGAGATATTTGAAGGTGGCATTCCTAACTCCTCTCGGTCTCTTCTTTTCCAGGTTAAACATACCCAACCTCCCTCAACCATTCCTCATTTTGCAAGACCCTCGATCGTCTTGATTTGCCCTCCTTTGCTTCTAAGCATCTTTCTTAAACTGTGGTGCCCGGAATCGGACACAGCTGTTCCAGGCGTGGTCTGACCCAAGGCAGAATAAGAGCAATCCCATGACTTCCCTTGATCCCCAGGGCACTATATTTCCGCTGAGGCGGCCTGGGATAGCATTGGCCTTTTTTGATGGGGTGGTGCGATTACAGTGGTACCTCAGGTTAAGAACTTAATTTGCTCCGGAGGTCCGTACTTAACCTGAAACTGTTCTTAACCTGAAGCACCACTTTAGCTAATGGGGCCTCCTGCTGCTGCCGCCCGATTTCTGTTCTCATCCTGAAGCAAAAGTCTTAACCCGAGGTAATATTTCTGGGTTAGCGGAGTCTGTAACCTGAAGCGTCTGTAACCCGAGGTACCACTGTATTCTTGTTTGAATTGTGACCCTGTGATAGGAATTTTATGGTCTTAGATATATGGCAATGTTCACAACCACATGTACATAGATCAGCACAGGAAAGCCAACCTGGAACCATTTTGATTCCTAAACTGAGCAAATGTTTCTCTGCATGGTCAAAATGGAAAAGCCTCCCCATTGTCTCTTCCTTCACAAATCCTGTCTTAATCTGTGTTTGAATAAAGGTGTGAGCCTGTGACCTGGCCCAGGAAATAAGTATTTTACCACTACAAAAGAATGGCCAGGCTCCCCAGGAAATCCAATCAAGTAACCTGCCAGACAGGAGATAAACAAGGACAAGAGAAAAACAACATTTAAATTTCTGTGATGTAGGTGGGATGTATCTGAGGGGTGGTCTTAGGTTACACCCCTTCTGTGATGAATGCATAATGTTTCTGGGGGTGGTCTTGATCTACAGGGTGGCAATTTCAAAAGTCTTTATAAGGCCTTGCACGCCATTGTTCTGGGTCCTCCTCCTCTCCTGCGTGTGAGGGGAGTACCCTGTTGCAACAGATCAATAAAGATCAGGCTTACTAGCTGCTTTGCTTCTCAATATTCTCTGGTTGGCCTCTGTTATTTTCTCCTACCAATAGGGAACCTATGTAAGGACTCTATATGGGCTCTTGGATACCCCATAAGGGAAAAGGGCAGATTTTTATTTACAACAACCCAAACCTTAATGGCAAATTAACAGCACCCATGCATTTTTTATGTATTTTGTTTTCTACAGGACACACTGCTTTCAAAACACTGGCATAAATGGAACCTGTAAGACACACTTGAATTTTCCCTTGTCATTGGGGCATTTCAAAAATGCCTCAAATCGAGTGTGGGGAGCCTGGCGGTTGGGACTCCAACTCCCATCACCCCCGACCACTGGCCAAGCTCGCTGGGGCTGATGGGAGTCGCAGTCCAGCAGAGCCTTGGAAGGTGGGGGGGGGCTTTTTTGTGGGGCGGGGAGAGGGAGGCACAGGTTCCCCATCTCTGCCCCAAATCCCCGATTCATTCCCTCAGGCGCGGCCGCCCCACCTCCCCTCTCCCGCCTCAGGCTACTTTGAGCGGGAAGCGGCCGGCCGTTCATTCCCCACTCGCCCCTCTCGCCCCCAGTCGCGAAGGCTCGTTCCCTCACCTGGTCCAGCTGGTTCTTCAGCACCTCCAGCTGCGGCAGCGAAAGCTCCGTGATGTTCACCTGCTGCGCCATCTTGGGAGGCGAGGGGGGGAAAGGCGCCCTCTCCAGCCGGCGGAGTCTATGATCAGTCCGCCTATTGGGACTCGGCACCTACCGGAAGCTCCGCCCCGCCCCGCCCCCCTAGCAACGGCCAAAGAGGGAAAGAGCCGGCCGGCAATGCCGCGCGCCACCCTCACTTCCGGTTGTATGTCGGCGCCCTTCTCTTGCGGGGCGAGAGTGGCGAAGAGGCTGCATAGAGAATTTATGTAAGGATGTCCAGGCCCGGCCCGGTGATTCGGCTCAAAGTTGTTTTGCTCCGTTGGACGAATCTGTTTCTTAATTTTGTTAAAATCAGTTAAAAGGGAGACTGGGGCGGGAGCTTGTGACTTTGCAGATAAAAGGGAGATGAGTTGACACTCTAAAAAAGGCTGCCTAACAGGCAGAACAAAATAAAAAAAAATTCCTTCCAGTAGCACCTTAAAGACCAACTTAGTTGGTCTTTAAGGTGCTACTGGAAGGAATTTTTTTTTATTTTGTTTTGACTATGGCAGACCAACACGGCTACCTATCTGTAACAGGCAGAAGATCATGGCCACTGGGCCCATCACCTCGTGGCAAGTAGAAGGGGAAGAAATGGAGGCAGTGAGAGAGTTTACTTTCTTGGGCTCCATGATCACTGCAGATGGTGACAGCAGCTGCGAAATTAAAAGACACCTGTTTCTTGGGAGAAAAGCAATTACAAACCTAGACAGCATCTTAAAAAGCAGAGACATCACCTTGCCAACAAAGGTCCGTATAGTTAAAGCTATGGTTTTCCCAGTAGTGATGTATGGAAGTGAGAGCTGGACCATAAAGAAGGCTGATCGCCGAAGAATTGATGCCTTTGAATTCTGGTGCTGGAGGAGACTCTTGAGAGTCCCATGGACTGCAAGAAGATCAAACCTCTCCATTCTGAAGGAAATCAGCCCTGAGTGCTCACTGGAAGGACAGATCGAGAAGCTGAGGCTCCAATACTCACGAGAAGAGAAGACTCCCTGGAAAAGACCCTGATGTTTGGAAAGATGGAGGGCACAAGGAGAAGGGGACGACAGAGGACGAGATGGTTGGACAGTGTTCTGGAAGCTACCAGCATGAGTCTGACCAAACTGCGGGAGGCAGTGCAAGACAGGAGTGCCTGGCATGCTCTGGTCCATGGGGTCCCAAAGAGTCGGACACGACTAAACCACAACAACAGGCAGAAATCCCACAGCACTGTTTCTTCATGATGGGGTGGTGCGACTATTCTTGTTTGTGATCCAAACTTTAATGGTGAACTAACAGCACCCATGCATTTTTTAAAACCATTGTGTATTTTGTTTTCTACAGGACACACTGCTTTCAAAACATTGGAATAAATGGAACCTGTAAGACACACTTGAATTTTTCCTTGCCATGGGGCATCTCAAAAATGCCTTTTTAAAAAAAGTCATCTTAAGCTCTAGTTTGTTTTGGGACGGGGCAGGCATGCATGCTTCAAAGCATTGTCACCATAGGAAGTTTCTAGGCCTGCCCGCCTCTGATTTTTACACCAGTGCCTGTATATTTTCTCTTAACTCGTGGAGAAATTCCACTATTTGTGACCCAGAATCTGAATAATCAAATCAGGAGGCCCTTGGGCAACTCATTGTTGGATGAGGTGGAGTTTTCTTCCATAATCTTAACTGTAAAAGGTAGTTTTAGTTGTGTTCAATGAAGCCTATTTGTAAGAACATAGTTGTAGGGTGCCAAATCTCAATTTATCTATGCTAACCCTCCAGGAACTGCCAAAGGAAAACAATTAAAACCAAGCAATACAAATATGAACAGGGGCATGGAAATAAAATGACTTTTCATGTACTGAGTGGTTAATACTTTAGTATGTCCATTTCTGTTTTTCGAATGGAAATGGGGGGCGGGGGGGGGGGGGCTTTGGTGTTGACTGAAGCTCAGCTTTGAGATGCTTTGTAATATAACTGCATGTAATATAACCTGTCATTTACAGGTTAAGGTAAGCAGTACACTCCATAATACAACAGCCTTTCCCAAGCTGGTGTCCTCCAGATATTTTTAGATTACAACTCCCTTCGACCCCAGCCTGTGTGACCAGTGATCATAGAGAATGGATGCCCTCATATAGAGGGTTACCAGGGTTTTATAAAACACACACACACACACACACTTTGCATGCCTCTGACATTCAAGGTTGGTTCTGGTGCTAAGCTCCAGAACTATTCTTCACCCTGTAACTACTAACCCTCATCAAGGAAAGTAGCATTTAAATTCATATCAAAATCGAACACAAGACATTTGATTACTAGAACACTGTGATACATGAGAGAAAAGGATCACCTTCATTATTCTTCCAGACATCCAATATTCTTTCAAAACATCCCACACATGTTGTGGCTATAGTAAAAATATCACACATCTCTCTGGGATGCAAGTTGCATTCCTAATGGTGGTACTGGGGGGCAATTTATGTTTCCTGGTCCTTGTCTGTGTGCAGGTAACTACTAAATCATTTGTAACAGAAGGTTACATAGCACAGAATTATTCAATATCCTAGTGCAAAACCTGGGGACTATCAAGGGAGCTCAATTTTACATTTGTAAAGCAAACTCTGGAAGTGCCTAACTATCTGCTGAGAAAAATACATTTATTCTAGAGCTTTTGAAATGAAGCAGCTTGGTTTCTCTGGTGGTCTGGGGCACACCTACAATAAATCTAGGAAGTGTCTATACAGCTCTGTGCTCCCAATTCTGTAGACAAAACCGTGCCTAAGGTTAGTATTCTTTAAAAGGTTCTGCACCAAGATAACCCAGATTATGACTTAATGTGGGAACCTGTATGCAACATTCTTCATTTTTGTTGTTGTTGCTATTTTTGTTTTAAACTGTTCAGTGTAATTCTCCTGTTCTGCTCATCATGGTGAGGGGTAAGGAGAAGATGATGTGGGGGTATTATAAACCCACAAGAGAAGATAGATAGGCATGCACTAGCTGCTTGGGTCAAACTAGAACAGAATATTAAACCAGCATGGTAAATCCATGTTCAATTTTAGGAAGACTTCTAGGAATCATCAGCCAGCACTAGATTTTTGGCACCTGTTCCAAGCTTAATCAGTCGTCCACACACACACCCCGGCAAACCTTCACACACTTTGTTATAACTTTTATTCAGGCTTTGAAACATTAAAATACAAATCAATTTTAAAATAACTTAATCGCTGGAAATGCAAACTGTACACTGTGCAAACGCTACATATTGCAAAGAGCAGCAGCTTAACTAGGAGCATCCCCTGTAAAGGCAGTGCAGACTTTCCACTGAAGGTCAGGCAAGGTAGTTGGTGACCAACCCAGCTTGCATAAGGCCAGATATTTTATCCTTCTCCCCAGCAGCAGTTTCCATTTAAGGCAGTTCAGCGTTTACAACAACAAAAAATAGTAATTTGAGTCCTTTCAAATCCCCCCCACCAGAAACCAGGTATCATGCTTTTGCCCTGTTTTCTACTGCAGAGACACTGGTAAGCCATAGGCTATCGGGGCAGCACCAATCATATATTTGAGTCTGGGGGCATGGCGGGACTGTATGACATATTGGAGGAATGGAGCTCCTGAACCTGCCTTGAGCCAGTTCTTCAGAAGTGCTTCCATGTAGCGATCGATGTCTCGGTCAGTCACATCCCAGAGGTTACCCAGCACTAGGGGACTAGGGGTTGAGGGAGAAGGAGAGATCGATCACATGTACAGGTCATTAAAAATATCCAGGATAAAAATCCTGTTTATATAATAGGTGTCCAAACAAAGCATGGAACTGCTCTCTTCCACAGAAAGCACTAGGGAAAATTATGCCATGGGCTTCATTGCCCCAGGCAAAAATTTTTTCAGAGGCAGCAACCCATTTTCTCTTTCCTCTATCCCTTTCTCTCTCCCTAACAGTTAGGCTGAGAAAAAACTCTTTTCTTCTGGGGATGGGGAGCACAAGGTTCTGGGGAAGATATAAAAGGCATGGTAGGCCACCACAGGCTCACAGGCTAGGGGTCCCTCTGGTCTAGGGCCAGAGCTGGGCCATTCAAATATTGTTCAACTGCAGCTTCCATCAGCCTAAGCCAGAATGGCTTGTCAGGAATGTCAACAGCTGCAGTCCAGTAACATCAGGAGGACCTCATGTTCCTTTTCTACCACTGGTCTAGGACCAGAAGCATGGAACCATTTGGGCTCCATGGGCCAGATCCTTATAAGATCTGCCTCCTGGGCAGAATTTGACAGGTGGGTGGAGTCCCCCCCCCCCCGATGCAAGTATTGCTGACTCATTTGTTAAAGAGAGGCAGGGCCAGCAAAGGATCTGGTAACTTACCAGCCTGCCATGAGGAACCGGAGGACAGCACCAGTTCCCTCCAGGTTGCCCTGCACTGCTAGGACAGCACTGCTGCAGCCGAAAAGAAGAGCCACGGCCCTGCAGTCGACTCTCAGGATGGTGTCCACAAAACGGGCCCCAGCACCATGCCCAGCATAGCTACAGGAAGGAAAGAACCACAATAAAGTAAAATGAAACACAAGCCCACTTGGACCAGAAGCATAACTTGATTACCCTTGGGGTCCCTTTCCAACTCTTGATTATTTGATCTTCTTGATTGCACAAGAAGAGCAAAGAGCAAAACAGAGGAGAATACTGCTCAGGCGTCATGTCAATACAGACACAAAATGTGTTGGTCCTACCTCAATAGTTATGAGTTAAATTTGTCAATTGCCCCCAAGCAGCATGCTTTCTTGTCACCCAATTAAATCAAGGCACCAGCCTTCTCCATCACAGGCTTAGGCAGCACTACACGATGTATGTACTCACATATAGAGATCGCGTTCTTCAAGAGCTGACGGCACTTGGTCTGCACTGGGACTCTCTCCTACCACTCCTGTCCATCCAGGCTCACTACCAAGCAATTGCCGGGGGTGGAGGGAAGAAACATTAGACAGTTACTAAGAAGGGCACTTTGTCTAGCACCAGGGTTAGGGCAGCAGATTGGACTACAGTTCTCACAATACCTAGCCCTTATGCTATGTTGAGCTGATGGGAGTTGAAGCCCAACAAAATCTGGATAGCTACAGATTCCCCATCCTTGGTCAAGCAGACTTTGTAAATTCCGGTGGACCCCAAATCAGCCTCCTGGTAACCTGTGTGGGGAAATCTGGCTTCCAAAAGACCTCTGCGTGACTTGTGCACACATGCAGATAATTAATTACCTCTGAAACCAGTCTTTGAACATTCTCTCCGTCCCAGGAAGGTTTGTGTGTGGATTCAATACATAAAAGGTGTTGCTGCTGTTGACACCGCGGTTCAGGATAGTGTCTTCCTGATACTGTTAAAAGCAGATCAGAAAAACAGCTTTATTAGATGGGATAAAGGCAGAGGTTTTGGTACAGGGAAAAGATTTCAGCCTGCAAAGGTTTTTGCTAAATGTAGCCTTGGTACAATGAGTGTGTCATCTCCAGGGCCAGAAGGGGGGGGGGGGGTTGAGAAGAAGAGTGAATACCAGGCTCTCTGCTCCTTCCCATGACTAGCAACAACCTGAAGTCACCCCATTAAATCTGCAAGCTGACTTAACACAAAACACAGAACTAAGCTTCCGAAAGGTGCTGAACTGAAATCTATTAGGAAAAAACACAAGCGCGCAGCCTTGCTTGAATCTAGTCAACTCAATGTCTCATTCAGAATCTGGGGAAAGGGGCCAAGGGATCCTGGATTGAAGCTCAGTTCATCCACCAGCACATGTCTCTCCTCACTTCCTCCAAAGCTTGCGACCTTTGAAAATTAAAACCACGCACAGTGCCCCAGAGACAGATAGCTAGGATCCCTTTGTAGGAAGCAAAAAGCAGCCAAATGTCACCTCTTACTTACCCCGTTTCACAGGTCTTTTAAATAAAGGTCTTTCCTAGCCGTTACTAAATATCCTTTTCGCGAATCACCAAGAAGGCAGACATGGAGCATCGTGCATGCAAAAGCTGCGCTACTTAACAAAACTAACGTTGCCATAGCTATTCAATCCATCTTGAAAAAGGCATAGGATAAAAACTACGTCTGGATCACGCCTTTGTGCTTTCTCGCAGGGCGGGGGGGGGGGGGTTCTTTATACCTTTTTTGTAAGAGAATAGCTGAGCAGGAACCGCAGAGATGGTAACCGGGTCACGGAATGGTTTTTCAAGCATGGCATGTTTTCCCAGGGAAGCTTTTGCAGGTGCTGGGGGGGAAATGATCAGAAATTAAGCCTTGCTCTCCCCTCCGTACTAGAGGGGACTGCTGGGCTCCTTCAATGGAGTAACTTCAGTCTGTGTGGCGGAGGTTGGGGGACATATTCTTTTTTTTTTTAATAGTATTTATTCAAATTTTAAAGATTACAAAGGGAAACAATAAACAATAAAAATAAATACATAAAAATACAAACAATTTAAAAAAAACAGATCAAACCTTTGCATAGCTTTCTTTCCTTTACTTATTTCCTTGACCTCCTCACACCTTCCTTTTTTGTATTCTAGTTCCGTTAGATGTTTCAGCAAATCCTTTCCAGCTTTGTTTTTATCCTAATAATTTATCTTAATATACTGTAATTCTCGTCTTTCACCAATTAATAAATCGATTGTAACCTAATCCTTTATATCATTTCTGCTAAAACCACATTACTTCATTCCAACAACCTTCTAACATTCCTTAATTTTGCAATGTTTCTGTAAATAAACTTTAAATTTTTCCCAATCTTCTTCCACCGACTATAATTCAAGCCCATTAAGGGAAGCCAAGGATGTCTTATCACCAGCCCTCCAACATCTGGCAGGCTGCTTCTGAGCTGCTCCACCAGGAAAAGGAAAGCAATGAGCAGAACCCTCACATGTTGCTGTTGAACGAGCATTTGGGGAGTGATGTTGGGTAGCACAGAAGGTGCAACCGCACCCAACAGACTCCAATTCCCATATAATAAGAGGTGTTGTGTTTCTGATTCTCCCAGGAAAGGTACCCAAGGAGAAGGGACTATGCAAGGTTGAAGGCTATCTGCTCACCTGTCATGTAACTAATGGGGAAACGGCCTTCACTTACTTTATCCAGCACCAGGACCAAGTGGCCACTCGACGCCTGACCAGTACAGGATCCCAGTTTGTCCACTGCCTCCTGCAGACAGTTCTGGGCTCTCTCGGGCTGAGCTGGGTTGAGCCCCTGTGCCAAGCACTGTACATGTTGTGGAGTCAAAAGATGCGAGCCAGTCAGCATGGCCTGGGGGAGGAGAGCAAATGTTAAGATGCAAGGCCATTTTGGACACCCACAACCCCAGTGAGGCGCTGCTATCTGTCACCACAACCATTTGTGCAATTCTTAACTCATTATTTGCTTACTTACAAGCACTTTTAAATCACTCAGTATTTAAAAAGAAAGATTACAAATAAGAGGGTTTTAAATCTCCCAAAGCGGTATGCTGAAATATACATGTAAGCTGTAAAACAGCATCGTAAACACGAAAATTAAGAAATAGCTATTTATTAAGAAATAATTCATTTCTTAATAAAATATTTTAAATGGTAGGGGAAAGATATAGTGGCTAATGTGCCACATGAGTAAAGATTAAATGCACCTGAGATTTTTTGGTTGAGTTTTCAGGGAGGGGTGAATGGCATAAGCCAGCCAGATGGGTGGGGTTAAATCAATAAAATAAAAAAATACATACATACATACATACATACATACATACATACATACTGTATATGCTGAGAGACAGATTGTTTATAGGAGAATTCTCTCTTAATATTAGAATAAGAGGTCACCATGCAAAGCTATTGGAAGTAATTTAATGGCCATCAGCGCAAGCATTTCTGCTTTCCAGACACAACAGTTTCCCTTCTCTTCCCAGCCATGCACTGTTCTGGGGGTTCTTCCGACACTCCAGAGCCAATTTTGTGGGAGAGGTGAGAAAGCCCAGTTGTACAAGCAAGTCCTTGCATGGGGCTTCTGCTATCAGGACTTGTTGGGCGAAGCACACCCCATGTTTGCAACAGAACCAGAAGGACCCATTTTAAAAAACAAACCAATAGAAAACCAAAGCACTTCACACTTACAGAATGTGTAACTTACGGAATTCACTGCAACAGGAAGAAATGACAACCACTAGCTTTGAAAACAAGAGGATTGGAAATACTCATGGCAGCATGGGTATATCAACAGCTAAACAGAACCTCCATGATCCGTGTCTCTGCACACCAGAAGCTGGGGGCAAAGTCATCACCTCCATGCTTCGCTTCTGGGAAGCATCTGACTGCAAGCTGGACCTTTGGGTGCAATCGAGCTCACCAGTTGTTATTTCTGACTGCTAAAAGACTCCTGGGCTCCTCACCTTGAGCAGTGCCAGGTCCACTTCCTCACAGCCGCACTCCCTGAGACGTGCCTGAAGGCGGGAGGCTTCTTCTGCTAAGTTTTGGTCCTCAAAGGCTGGCAGCAGGGCACCCTTCCAGCAGCTGAGGACGTGCGTCTCCAGAGACTCAGTCAAATCCTGTGGAGTGAAGAAACCGTGAGTCCCACAGAACCCGTCACTCAGTTGCAAGCCAATGGAGGACAAGGAGAATTGGCTCCCAGTATGTTTCCGAGCACAATTCAAAGTGTGGGTGCTGACCTTTAAAGCCCTAAATGGCCTCGGGCCAGTATACCTGAAGGAGCGTCTCCAGCCCCATCATTCAGCTGAGGTCCGGTTCTGAGGGCCTTCTGGCGGCTCTCTCACTGCAATAAGTGAGGTTACAGGGAACCAGGCAGAGGGCCTTCTCGGTGGTGGTGCCCTCCCATCAGATGTCAAGGAAATAAACAACTATCTGACTTTTAGAAGACATCTGAAGGCAGCCCTATTTAGGGAAGTTTTTAATGTTTGATCTTTTTTAATATTCTGTTGGGAGCCGCCCAGAGTGGCTGGGGAAACAATGAGAGCAATGAGGTTTGGGAACAGAAGGTGCTTCCCCATCCCAATTGTGCCCTGTGCTCCCCACTTTTAGTTGGTAGTGGTGGCAGCAGTGGTGGGACCCCTATCCCGTCCCGTCCCCCGGTCCCATTCTTTTGCCTACAGTCACAGGTGCCAGGTGTGTAAGTAGCACAACCCCTCTTATCCTTTGCTAGACTTTAGCTACCTCTACTCTGCTGCTGGAAGTCAAAGGGCTCAGCCTTCTGGCAGATTTGGGGCAGTGCCGAAGACCACGGAGACCTCACCTTCATCCTCTTGTCCAGGGCAACCCTGCCATTCCACCAGTCCTTCCTGTCCGTGAGGTTGGAGATCTCTTTCTGTTTTTGTAGGATGGCATCAAGTTCACCAAGGGCTGCACTTACAGGTACCTGAGAAACAAAGGGGCATGGTTTGGCATAGGCCTTGAGTAAAGCCATTGCATTACAAATGGGGCATGGTGGAAAAAGCTGGCCCCTCCAAACAGGAAGCTGCCAATGCAAATTTTACTTCCTTACCTTGGCGTGCATGGTCTGTATCTGCATGGTTACTGGAGGGGCATCTTTCTCCAGCCGTGTCAGCAAGAGGACGTCCCCAATAGTTTCTGGCTGGATGCTCACCAGGGTTAATATACACACTGTGACCCCTGTGGTGGAGACAGCAATGCCCCCCAATTTTTAAGAGAAAAGCTGCACATAGGGTGGTTAAAGCAACACTTTTATTTGCTGGAGCGTAACAGGAGGCACAAATGGGCCATCAAGTTCCAAATTGCAAACACAGAAGCTCCTATGTTTCTTAAGACACAGCGCCTCCTCCTCCTCCTACACAACACCCTTTAAAACTCAACACATTTCTAGTCCTTGTTTTGAGAAATAAGTATAAATGAGGGGGTCTCTGTTGGCAGTTCAGGATCCACAGATGGCCAAAGAAACAATTCTGGACAACTTAACTCTACACTCCCTGCTCCATTCCCAAATCCCGCTCATTACCTAATGCAACATGCCCAGCATGACATGGCATGAACTACAGAAATCCAGGCAAAATTTAAGTACAGCACTACAGCTCTTTTAATTAAATCATCAACGTTCCAATTCCTATCTGGAGTGCACAATTTTTTGTTTTTAATTCTAGACCAGGGGTAGGCAACCTAAGGCCCAGGGGCCGGATGCGGCCCAATCGCCTTCTCAATCCGGCCCATGGATTGTCCGGGAATCAGCGTGTTTTTACATGAGTAGAATGTGTCCTTTTATTTATAACACATTTCTGGGTTATTTGTGGGGCATAGGAATTCATTCAATATTTTTTTTCCAAAATATAATCCAGCCCACCACATGGTCTGAGGGACAGTGGACTGGTCCATGGCTGGAAAAGGTTGCTGACCCCTGTTCTAATCTAAACCATGGAATTGCAAAAACGGCCAGCTCATTAAAGGGTTCTGCTGCAACGATAAGACTCACAACCTTTTCTACTATAGGAACACAGATGCCACCACCCTTTTGAATGGGGAGCAAGTACCACCTGCTCTCCCACATTGAAGTCGTGTCATATACCAGAAGGGATTTGTTGCAGCTGTTCTCTGAAGTCCTCCGTCTCCAACTTTGTTGGGCTGGGGCAGCTGAATTCGAAGAGGTTCTGTAACTCAGAGAGGTGCTGGAACGGAGAATCAGTTTTTCCTTCTTGCAGTCTAAGTGCTTCCAACTGCTTTAAGGCGTTGGCCACAGATACCTTTTTCATTTTGCTAAGAATCAAACAAGAGGCCAGGGGTCATTAAGACATCAGCTTTCAAAGGATGTGTAACAGAAAGCAGGAGGCAAGCAAGTAATTTCATTTCAGATGCTAATAGACACTTCACACACACACCAACGTTCTGGCAGCAACATAAACAAAAGCCCGTGTTAAGATTCACGGTGACATCCAAGCAGATTTTGCTTTCTACCAGCAGGGATTTTAAATACGTTTGAAAAACTTAGAATGGTTGGAAAAGGCATTTGGAAAAGGGACGTTCTGGGGAAATGCGTTCAGATTCACTCCCTTGTATAGATCTGATACACTGATACAGACCCCAATCTTTAAGATAATTTTACATTTTTACAATTTTAACACTGCATCTCTGCATGATTCTTTGCTCTGACTTTGCCTGCTTTAGATGAGCTCCTCAGGGAGAGACAATTCTGCTGCAACAAGAGCTGGCTCATCTTTCATTCATTGTAAAAACAGCATCTGGAAGAGGCTTTAACTCCCTGCAGTCATGTCCACTGAGAGTGGATAATTTTTTACTCTCTCACACACTCCAAGTAAGCCTACACAAGGCTATGTTTTTCACACTTACATACAGTATACAGTACACCACTTCCCCTTCCCCCCAAAATATGAGCTCTTACTGGAGCTTCTTGTAAATGACAGTCAGTATCTGATGACGAAAAGTTACAGAGACTGACTCAGAAACCAGGTAGGCAGTAGCAACGGGATCTCGGTTCCCAGTGCACAGTGCCATGAGCCGGCAGAGATGGCTGTAGAGGGCACCCGGAGGGTAATGTCCAATTGCGTAGAAGGCAGCTTGCAGGGAGTCATAGACAGAGTCCATGGACAAGGAGTCTACAATAGTTTGGGAGAGAGAGAAAAACCTGAATTAAATGAAAAACTGGACATTTATGTTTATTCTGTGAACTGAACAGCGTGATTCCAGAATAACAAATTTTAAGAACTGTTGCAAATTTATAAAATTGATTTAATTTTGTTAAATTTGTATTCCACTCTTCCCCCTGGCTCAGCATCATTAATATCAGTAGCAAGGAATCTTAATTAGACCTGTCAGGTCCCTGGATTTGGCCTGCACCAGGCCACTTCGAGCAAACCACATTTACCTGTGCCCTATGGCATTAGGCACAGAGATCTGTTATCTGTGATCTAAACGCTAAGGTTGGAGGTAGGGGGTTCTTATCTCCGATCTTTGTGCTCTTTTCTCACAGCACTAAAAGATAAGACCTTGGAAAGCAAGTAGAGGTTCATTTCTAATCTTATTGCTCATATGACATCAGGTGATTGACAAGTGGGTGGTCCTACCACACCTGTCAAAAATGGTCCACAGGAGGCAGGCCAGTTTTGGATCCAGTCTCTGGCCTGTTCCAGTTTTCCACAGCTGGCGTATATGGTTCTTCGCTCTGCGCATTTTATCCTCACAAAGACATTGTTGCCCAAGGTCACGCCGTGAGCTTCACGGCCAAGTGGGAATTCCAACCCTGGTCCTGGTCCTGTAACCAGGAGACCACAGTGGCTCTCAATAAACTTATTCCCTAGTAAGCATCTATTAGATTATATCTTGAAGGCCAGGTTTTTAGACTTGGGAAAAGTAGGGACAGCGTGTCACCATGAGCTGACTGGGTCATTTGAAGCATGCCCCACCCCTCAATCTCCACATTTGCAGAATGGGAATAAATTATATTGACCAGCCCTTGCACAGCTATTTTAAAGATTACTGCAGCAACATATGCAAAATGCTTTAAACCCACGGTCCTAGGACACTGCTTACAATGTGAACCAAAGAAGATGAAGAAGCAGCCTACCACCCAGAGTTGTGTGAACTACACAAAACCTCAGTGAGGCCACGACATTTGTCACTGAGTGATGAATTCAAGAGTCAGAGACTTTAGCCGAAAGACCCAAGTTTCTAGTCCTCAGCACTGCAAAGGTAGGCTTAAACCTTGGGAACGTCTGAAGCCTGAAAGGCTCAGTAATTTTTTGTGAGAGGGAGAAAACACATTCAGTACCTTCCTTCCTCAAAGCTAGTAGTGTAAGGAACATCTAAGGTATTTTTGTGCATGTTTTTAGAACCCAGCGGCGTAGCGTGGGTTGTCAGCACCCGGGGCAAGGCAAGTAATTTGCGCCCCCTAACCCGGGGCAAGGCAAGTAATTTGTGCCCCTAACCCCTAACCTGCCGCCGCTGCCAGCTTCTTCTTGCTGCTGCCTGGGCTGGGGTATTTACGGTAAGGTAGCCACGGCGGCGGGTCCGTGTCAGGTGATCTGAGGCGAGTTGCCGCTGGCGCTGCCGCCCAAACGACGCCGCTTGCCCGGAGGAGGAGGAGGGCAGAGAGGCGAGGAAAATGCAACTTGGCCCAGCAGCTGCAGCAGCGGCGGCGGCGGGGCTGTGAGGAGGGGCTGCCTGGCGCGCCCTCCGCAGCAAGCGCTGAGAGCCGCTGCCTGCCGGACGCCTTCAGCCCGGACGCGCGCACAGCTCGCCGGTTCCGTGAGACATGGGGGTCTGCTACAGTCTGCGCCCGAGGCTCTTCGGCAACTCCGGAGGCGGCGAGCGCGCCCCCCCCAGATGTTGCGCCCGGTGCACCCCCCACACTACGCCACTGTTAGAACCCACCTTATTTTTGTGATTGCAAGTTGCTCTAAGCTGTTTTGAATACTGTGTTTTAATGCTGTAACCTGCCCTGGGACGTTAGGCTGCCTCACAAAGTGGGAATCGTGGCTTTAAGAAGGGAGCTGAGGAGCAGAGTGGAGAGGCTCATGTTTCTTACTGGCAGGGGCATCCAGGGAAGCAGCAAGCGGGTGCAAGTTGAAAGGGTCCTCTGAAGCTCTCTTCTCTGTAGCCTGGAAAGCCTCCTGCAAGTCAATGCTGGCATCACGCCGGAGGACCTCTTGGTCCTCTTCTGTGTCATTCAGCCGACGGATAGGCCGCCTCCTGCGTTCTGCAGTGAGAAGAAGTAATCGCCAATGTATCAATGCCAGCTGCAAAACAGCCTCTAATCAGGGATGTGGCTTGGGTGCAATTTCACATGGCACCCTGTTGAGCACAGAATGAGTTTTCCCAAGCAAGAGCTCGTGCCACAGTAAACCTTTAAGTCAGCTGCAGCACATAAATACATACATAACGAAGGCCAGCTACACACCTGAAATGAATTACTAAGAAATCTCAACATTGCATTTAAAAAACAACTTTCTAACGCTTGTCATTGAGAAGGCAGGTTGGAAAGCATGCAGGTTACGCCTGCTGAATTTGATTACCAGTAGATTAAGGTCTTTCAGCAGGCCTTTGCTTCACCCCATGATTAGCAGAAGAGATATTCAGAAACTTCATTTTAAAAGAGCAGGTGAGATAACCCCAGCAGATTTTAAATCATAAAATATGGAGCAAAGCATGGAAATAAAGGCATTTAGATCTTAAAATATGCCCTTGTGAGTTCCTAAATTTCCCTCTTCCCCTAGTATAAAGACCACATGTTTGGTAAGTTTAAAATTATTTACTCTCTGAAGTTCAGGTCCATGTGTTTTTCCATACAGCAGTCAGAAAATGTTGCACAGGCAATAAAACTTGGCTTAGTTACAGTGGTGAAAGTTCCTAAATTAGTGGTATAAGAGCTCAAGAAAGGCTTGTAAGAGCCATGCGGTCTGAGCTGCAGCAACCAGCTCTGACCTCCTCACATGTTGCGCTTCTCAGATAGACTGGGAGGGGGCAGTCCCTCCCATGATGAGCTAAGCCTGGAAGGACAGTTTACTCTATGGTCATAACCCCTTCATGCATTAATTAGACTTAAGCAATGTCAGCTATATGAGGCTAGTTACCCCACAGGATGTTCTGCTTCAAAGCTTGATGAGAGGCAGAAAGAGAGACGACAAAGAGAAATCAGACTTGCTCCAACACCTATGGAATATTCTTATTTACTCTGGCTTGTTCTTTCCCTTTAAAGCCTCCTGCTTCCCCTTAGCCTGCTGCTACTTTGCCTAAGAAGCCTGTCAGCTAGCTCATTCCTAAGTCTCTCACTTTCCATCTTCCACTACTGTTTGCTTTTTCCAAGCAGTCAGACCTCACCTTCAACTACTGGCGCTTCTTCATCGGAACCCCGTAGGACTTCAAAGCTGGCCTCAGGACCTTCCTCAATAGTCCTCAGAACCTCCTTTTCTTCATCCTGAGAACGGGGAGTTGTCTCCTCACAAGGAGCTTCTTTGGTTTCCTCCTGCTGCTTTCCCCGTTGAGAAACTCCCCTACCCCGTGGCCTCCTGGGCAGGGGCGTTGCCATTTGGGAGCAGCCGTCTGAAGAGTTAGCGCTACAGCTCATCTGGGATGCCTTCCTGCTAGAGGCCACCCTTCTTCCTGTCTTGGGGGTGGCAGGCACTGGCTGTTTGGCAGCAGGCAACTGAGACATCTGCATGGCTTCCGGAAGATCTTCCATATCACTGTCATCATAGAAAGAGACCTGGGGGGGAGACAAGTTTGTTTTGCTTTCTCTTCAACTCCCCTTCCCCCAAAACTCTTACAGTAACGGAAGTCACTACCACAATATTTGGTGATAGCTGCTAGATTATATGTTGTTGTGTTTGGGGCGGGGGTGTTGGACAAGCTCATGCCAGGATGGTGATATTATTATCTCCAGGTGCAGAGGCAGCATGGCACTGAATACTAGTCACTTGGGAACAAACAAGAATGGGAGAGAGCCACTGCTCAGAGCTATTATGACATTGTCCTGCTTGTAGGCTTTTCATAGGCATCTGATTGGACAGTGTAGGAAGGCTGTATGGGTCCTGACCCCATTATCTCTGCCTGCGATGGTGGTGACAAGACTAGTGGGAGTTGAAGTCGAACAGCATCCAGAGGGCCAAAGGTTTCTTATCCCTGCTTTAGAAGGACAACACAACAGCTGATCTAGTCAAGCTTCCCATTTTCACAACAGACAACCAGATGCACCCCCCACCCCGGAAGCCTGCAAACCAACTCCATAGATTAGCCATGTAAATATTTAAGGTATATTTTTAATAAACCACAGCAGCCACAATTAACGTTTCCATATTAAGACCATGGCCCAGATTAAGCAAGGCAATTTTTAGGTTCGTTTTATGCTAGGGTTGCTGACGTTTAATAATTATTTTAATTGTTACCTTAATTCGAGATTTCGTTCTTTTCGACACTTTAGGGGCCTTTGGAAGTTTGGTGTTTAGCTTTGGAGAAGTTTCCTCAAAAACCGCAAATGGAGCCTTCAGGCGCAGCTTGGCTGCTGAACGCTGGGTCGTCCTGGGAGCTGGGAGGGATTTCTGGGCTGGGGTACGGTGCTCAACAGGTGGTCTAAGGACAACCGGAGCAGCCTCTGAATCAGAGTCAGCCAGGGCAAATGGATTATTTGGTCTGGTCACAGGCAGAGGCTTAGTTCCTTGGATTCGCTTAGACTTTGCTTTTTGATCAGCTCTTGGCTGCTTTGGTGTTTTGCTTTTCAGGGGCAGCGTGCAAAGTGTATTGACCGCCTTTTCTGCCTTTTGCTTGCCTTCTGGGTTCCCGTGGAGAGGCAATGGGGACTTCCAGGACCAAACACTAGAAAATAGGTTTTCTGCACTGTCATATTGAGTAGAGGCTAGGATAGACATGGTACCCACAGCTTTGGCAAGCAGCAGCCTGGCCCTTTGGTATTGGAAGCCAAGCAGCCGAGTCTCCTTAGAAGACAGCAAGCTCAAGCCAGTCTCCAGAATGCCCCAAAGTTTCTTCTCTGGTCTGCCAGTGTTCACACTTTGCCAAGCCAGAGTCACGTAGATATGGGCCACCAGATTATCAAGAATCTGAACTGGGGACTGATGAGGCATGACCCCCTTCTTGCCTTGAGAAATGCAGGCCACCATGCTGGAGAGACGCAGAGCCACAGTGGCACACCGTTTCAGACTGGTCTCGAGGAGGTGCAAGCCTTCCGCCCTGTTCCCAGATGCCAGCTCCTCCTCTGCGGAGGTGACCAGCCAGCCGAGACAGATGGCAGAGAGGACCACGTCAGAGCACAGCAAGCAGTGGCAGGCCTCTGGGTGATTCAGGAAGCCAGCATGCTTCTTCTGTTTGGACTTCAGCACTGGCGAGGTGGTTAGGGTCTTCTTCTGCAGGGAGACTGTGTCAACAAACTCAAGGGAGACCTCTTTCAAGAAAGGCTGCTCTTCCTCAGCAGATTCTACACATGGACCTTGAGGCGTCCTGTTTTTAGACCTGCCTTTCCTGGGCTTGATTTTCACACCTTCTTTTTCTTCTTTGGTTTCAAAAACTGGAGGCAGAAGAGATGAGCTAATTGAGTATTTTCCCCTGGCACCAGCGGAAAACACTTCTCAAATCAATTTGAAAGCTTAAACACAAAATTGATCTAAACCTGTGTTTCCCAAACTTGGGTCTTCAACTGTTTTTGGACTACAGTTCCCACTGGTCCCGCTAGCTAGGAATGATGGGAGTTGTAGAACCAAAACAGCTGGAGACCCAAGTTTGGGAAACACTGATCTGAACCCTCCACAAAGGGAAAGTCATCTTTGGACTGAGGGGTGTAAAAGGTTCTTTATCCCCAGGCAGGACACAAGCAACCAAGTTACTCAGATTCCTAGTTCCCAATATTGAAAGGATGAAGCATGGCACCTTTTCAGAGGAAGCCCACAGCGCATAGCTGTCAACCTTTCCCTTTTTTAAAGGGAAATTCCCTTATTACGAATAGGATTCCTCGCAAGAAAAGGGAAAAGTTGACAGCTATGACCCAGCGGGTCTCAATATCAGTGTGTTTGAAGATCCTACACCCTCAAGCTAGGGCTGCTGATATGCTGCCCATGGGTGCCCTCAAAGCATCCTGCCTCTCCCAATTTTTAAAAATAGGGTTTTAAAAATTTATTTAGAGGGTCTAGTTTCTTGCCACCGATAGCCTCTAGGAGCCATCTGGGGCTGACAGGCACTCTTAGCATTGGAAAGGAAGGGGGACGAGCAGGTGGGGCTGGTGCTTTGCTTTACATTGTACCCAGCCCAACTGCACAGTTTTCTCCATTCGTATTCCTTCTTTTGTAAAGGGAGGATTTGCTGTTGCTTGCTAAGTGTTTGTGGAATTGCCCCTATTAACTGTGTGGGCACATGATTTTGTGGGGATGCATTGCCCGTGTAGGTGGGTTTGGCTTTTGGGGAGGGGAAGAGTTTATCAGTCTGAAAAGTCTGGAACCATGCCCTCAAGCCCAGATCTACCCTTCCAGAGGGAGACTTGATTATCCCCTGGAGTTAAGTCACAGGGCAAAACAACTCCCCTTCTGCAGACAGCAGTTTGCCTCCCCATTCTTCTAGCAGCAAGAGGTTCCAAAGTTCCACCATCCCTGCTTAGGCTGCTCTAGGTGGGGTGGAGAAGCCTCACCTGTGCCCGACTCAAGAAGAAACAAGACCTGCTCCAGATCCAAGCGACACAGCTCCAGGTCACTGCGCTGCAGTTCCAGTCCACTCTTCAAGACCAGGAAGCGAGCACACCTGATAAGAGCAGGCCAAGGAGACATTAGAGGGTTCCCAATACTCAACAATTGAAACCTTTGACCTGCAAATGGCATCAGCCACACGCTGCACCCTCTCTCAACATGCTGCTCCATACCAAAATTTCACAAAAGGCTGCCCTCGGCTCTATGACCATCACAGTTCTGCACAGATAAGCTCAACAGATTAAGGAGGGCTTGCCTCTAGGCTTCCTGGGTCCACATTTTTGAGAAGGGACAAAGCCAACACAAGTTCGAGTCTAGGTCTCTAATTCCCACACCTATGAGTTTCTCTGTGCAATGTTATTTTCATTATATATCAGGGGTGGAGAACTGCTGACCCCCCCTTTTCAGGTGTTGTTACAGGACTCCAGCTCCCACCACTCAGCCAGCATGGCCAATGGTCAGGGATGATAGGGATTTTAGTTCAGTGACATCTAAAGAGCCACGGGTTCCCCCTCCTTACCCATTTACATTCCTTACCATCGAATAGACTGAAGCCTCATGGAGATTTTCAGCATTTCCAGGCAGAAAGCTTTTGCTTCATTGACAATCTCGATCTTCCCCAGGAGGGAGACAAAGCTCTCGGAGCAAACAAACATGTCAGCCAGCACTTGCCACTTCTGCACCAAATTATCACCTGATGGTCAAATTTGTTTGGGGTGGAGAAAGAAACAGTTAAGTTGCGTATGCGTAGGGCATCTTAATTTTACATCCAGGTGCACCATGTTTAACTCCACATACATTAAGATCGGGCAAGCGACATCTGCATTCTTTGGAAACACCTATTCACTGGATACTTGTCCAAGAACTAGGGGGCAGGAGGCTTCCCCCCCCCAACTAAGCAGTTTAAGGAAGCCCCTGCTCGTCCAGCTCACGCAAGCTCAGTAGGACTGGGGAGGAAGAAGGATCCAATATACATTCCAGACATTGTGATATATCAGCATATTGTGGTATTAAGCTGCTGATGTATCACAATCTTGAAAACCAGATATCGCCCAGCCTTAGTGTCTGCCTCATTTGATAATTCTTAACCAAGGTAAACCGTAGTGTGCACCTCATCTACAGTATATAAGCATTCCCAAACTAGCACAATTTATTCTGTGAGCCATGGGGAAAACCACTGAAAGCCTCTTTCTGGGATTTAATTGGGCATTTTGCCCACAGGTTTCTCAAACCTACCTATGCACCCAGAAGAGTTTTTAATGCAACTGAGTATCCAGATGCTGAACTCTGCACCCAACATCAAATATTGCAACTGCATTTATTCTGGTTGCAAAGTTGCAGGTTTACTTCCCTGCAATTTTTTTTTTTAAAAACCCCATTGCTCAGATGAGGTGAGCTGTTGAAGTTTCATTGCTTGAGCTTGGCAGAGTAAATGAAATAAGAGAACAAAGTAAAATAAGGAGTAGCAACTGGCGGGCCATTTGCTTGTAACAATCCATAGATTTTATGTGGTTAGGAAGCCGTTCCAGTACTGAAGGTCAACCAAGTTCCAAGATTGTGTGCTGAAACATATTTGGTTTATTTTCAAAGGGAGGAATTCAGCATAGCACTAGGGCTATTGTTCTGTCAGTGCAAATTTTCAGCTTGCCAGATGGAACAATTCCCCCTCTCCCCTCCCTTTGCACTGTTCTAGGGGCTTCTCCTGACTCCCAAAGGCCAGTTTTGGGGAATGCTGGGGGCGGGGGGGGGCGGGGCGGGTGACAGCAGGGAAGCCCCACTGTGCCAACAGAAGCCCTTATGTAGGCTTCCACTAGTGGGACCAGTTAGCTGCTGAATACCACCCAGAATGTATATCTCTGCCTTTCTTTTATGGAGTAACTTCAGCATCTTCAACTAGAACAAGTTATAATTTTTAAATCACTAAAACCAGCATATGGACAGTCTAAATTTAGTTAAGCTACTCCACTCATTTTTCCATGACACCTTTTGCACAACTGTCTAGCCCAGCTGCTCCCAAATGCACCAGACTACTTGAAAACAACTTGAAAATAGGCCACTTAATAATTTTTCTGTCTGTTGTCACAACTGTAATGTGCTGTGCTAGATGCTGCATGATTACTTAATCGTATTTTTATTGATTTCCTGCATTGTATCACAATTTGCATTCCATGGAATTCTAAAAAGCTTGTAAAGCACAATCCATAGTGATGGTTCTATATTAGTACTGAAAAACACCAGCTGCTCCCTTTCGAGGGTAGATACGGCATATTGGTTTTATCCAATAGATCCTTCGGCTGAAAAGGAACTAGTAAACAGCAGCAGTATTCCAACAGTGGACCACTTCGCCCCAGTTTAGGGCAAGTTGCATGCATACAGGATTTTGAAAAATAGCAAAAATCTTTACACACTTTCAGAGGATAGCAATAAACATTTTACCGTGATCTACAAACTGATGCTCCGAAGCATCTTTAGCAGGCGTGTCGCTGATAATCAGTGAGAAGCTCAAGAGGATGCTGCGGTAGAGTTTGTGAGCATCGCCCAGAGCCGCTTCAGGGGTCCTCCATCCTGCATGAGAGGAGAGAACACACACTGTATGTTACTACTGTGTTCAACAAGCTTTGTAGTTTCAAGGAAACCTTTCCACAAGCAACCCATATGAAAGGACCTCTGTGCGCTGCCAGTATTTGGGAGACGTGTTCAAGGGAACAATACGCAATGCCCACATAGGGATAAGCACGCCTATTAGGCCTCTAACTATGGGGATGTAGCTTACAGAACACCCAGTGGTTTCCTAGGGCCGTACATTTTAAGGGGCAACCTGCTTTCAGAGATGAGAAACTCTTGATTAGCTCCCAAGAAATGCAAATGCGCCCTGGAACACAGTTCGCAATGAAGAGGGAAGCAGATTTTTACTTCCAAGACTATTTACAGGACTACACAGAAGGAAGAAACTTCCATGATATATGACACTGTTAGCATAGCTTAGAAACAGGGCTGGGCAACCTGGTGCTCTCCAAACATTATTGAACTCCCTACCCCTATCAGCCTCAGCCAGCATAATCAATGACCATGGATGATGGGAGCTGGAATCCAAGAATAACTGGGGGACCACAGGTTTGCCATCTCTGGATTAAACCCTCAATCTCTGCTTGTATGGTGGAATTTACAACAACCCAAGAACTGCAGATTACCAACCAACACTGCTGTTCTGCCCCAGAATTTAAAATTGGCTGTTCCCTTTCCACTTGGGAACGACATGCTGTTCACCTGCTGGGTGAAACCTAACTCTAGTATGCTCCTCCCATACATCTGGAACGGAACGTCTTCTCTTTGCACTTGAATGTTTGGATACCCTCTCCAGCTCACAAAGTTCTCAAAATCTTCCATTCATTTACAATTCACTTATTGACAGGTGAATTGCAAGTATCAGACGAGCACAGATTAGTATCAAGGAGGAGATGCATGGATGCTTCTGCACTCACCTTGAACCCAGAGTTTTTGCCTCAGTGCCAGTGGGAGGGCAGAAGCTGGCAGACCAAGGTAAGCGGCTGTCAACTGAAGAGCACTGGCTCGGAGCAGGTACCAGACCTTAGAAGACCTTTGCAAAGCAGGGTTCTGTAAGATTTCTACTAGAAGCATGACACCTTCTTCAATCTGTCCGCAAAGAGAGGGGAGGAAATGATCAGTTGCAAAGAAGACTGTCTTCCATTGTGCACCAATCAGCGTTTGATTTATGCTGCAAAAGCTTATGTATCAGAATGCAATTGATTCTTGACCCCAGTGAAATTTTCTGAAAGTTTGGAAGTGCCTGAAATTTGACACCCATGTGTGCATTTCATAGCTGAACCTAGAATATCCCAACCTGATCCAGCATTCTCCTATCCATACTGCGGACAATAGGATAAAAACAAACCCACTTGTGGCTAGCAATTATCTACGTTTATAATTAGCCCAGTAGTGGTGGGGCTCCTCAGTTCATTCCTGCAGAATCCCCGCAGAATCAAAGCTCCAGCCCACAAGTACAAAAAAAGTTATCAAGGCTGTATAGATCTTGAACAAATCGAGGTGCAGCCTAACTGTGACAAATGGTTCAGCCCCTTCCAGAATAATTAATCAGTGCAACCTACTTATGGGCAAAAAGAATATTGGCATATTGGCAGAGGGGCAATCTTGGTTTTTGAATGATTCATCAAAGTATTAGCCATAGCATAATGCAGTAGGCTCCCTTTTAGGGTCCTACGGACCCAGAAGCATCATTCCCATGTGGCTTTCTACTCTCTCCTTCCTGGCACATGTACACACAAACGCTTTTTTACTGAAGATAGTTCTTTTAGTAACCTGGCTTGCTTGCCAGTCTCAGTGCTGTGCAGTGAATGTAAAAGGGCAACCCCCACGAGGATACCTTGTGGTTTGCTAAGCACAGCTTGCTACGGAGCACAGCTAGTGTTTGATTGGTCAGCAGGCAAGAGTCATTCTTTCTGTCCACATTTTGCAGGCATGATTCAGCCTCCTTTAAAGTGGTCTGCAAGAGAATAAAACAGGACAAAAGAATATTAGCACAGCAGTTGTCCACTAGAGTTGAAATAACACGAGTTCATTTGTCCCCTTTATCAGCAGCTGGCCTTAATAGCAGGAAGTAATGAGAAAGCCATCAAGAAATCAGGTCTGTGGGGCCTCCAACAGGAATAAGCTTGTCTCCAGATTGTCAGCTTCATGGCTCATACAGTGGTTGTAGTTGTTTAGTTGTCTTAGTTGTGTTCAACTCTCCGTGACCCCATGAACCAGAGCATGCCTTGGAAACTCACTTTCTTCTCAAAGCTTCTCCTTTTTTATGTCCATGGAGTTTTCTTGGTAAAATACTGGAGTGGATTGCCAGTTCCTTCTCCAGGTGGATCACATTTAGTCTAAACTCTCCGCTATGACCTGTCCATCTTGGGTGGCCCTGCATGGCATAGCTCATAGCGTCTTGGAGTTATTCAAGCCCCTTCGCCACAACAAGGCAGTGATCCATGAAGGGGCATACAGTGGTACAGTTGCTTAATTGTCTCATTTGCCCTCACTGAGGTTTATTTTGGCTATTTGCTTTCAGGCCCAAATCAGACTGCTCATTTTGAACCAAGGCCTCGGGCAGTTATCATTCTCTACTCAGCCACTGGGAGATGAGATTGAACTGAGCCCCAACAGCAGAAGTCAGAATAGTTCCCACACCGCCACAGTTGTCAGATGGCCTCTTGAGCGAGGTCTGCCCTTCTCTGCCACTGTTGGCTTTCCATCATGTATCAAAAGCAGTGCATTGGGAAGAAGGACCACTCAGAGCAATTTGCTATTCAGACATCTCCAACCCTGAGGGCCCCAGCAGCATTTTCCTTTCTTTGTTAACGCTTTGAGTTAAAGTGAATTGTTAGTACATCTGGTGATCCTTTTTAGGAGGTGGAAAGGCATAGCATGGCGACATCAAAGCTGTACAGTGGTACCTTGGTAGTCAAACGACTTGACTCTCGAACAGATTGGCTCCCGAACGCCGCAAACCCAGAAGTGAGTGTTCTGGTTTGGGAACATTTTTCAGAAGCTGAACATCCAATGTGGCTTCCGATTAAGTGCAGGAAGCTCCTGCAGCCAACCGGCAGCTGCGTCTTGGTTTTCGAACTGTTTCAGGAGTCGAACGGACTCCCGGAATGGATTAAATTCAAGAACCAAGGTATCAATGTATTGAGGAAGCATATTCAACGCTCACATTTCCCAGATTGGCAGCCAGTAGGGCATTGGGCTGTAAAAAGCTCCAGTCTCATTGGCAGAGCAACTTTAAAGCCCCATGTTCAACACCCAACATCACTAGTTAGAGAGTTTCAGGTGGGAGGGCTGGGAGAAAGACCTCCAACAGCTGCTGCCATCCCAACTGTGCTGGGGTAGATGGAACAGAAAGTCTCCCAGCAATAAGGTGGCCATTTTTTAAAAGGGTATTTGTAACAGTGATACGTATGTAGGGCACGAAACCTAGCAAGCTGCCTCAGGCAGAATCAGATCTGTGGTCCAGTACTGTCCACACTGACTGGCAAAAGTTCTCCAGGATTTCAGACAGGGATCTTTCCAGGAGGTGCCAGGGACTTTTGCCATTCACAGGACTACTCTTCATGCTCACCTCTGCGTAACTAGGACATTCCAGATGGAGAAGTAGCTTGGAAATTTGGCACAAGGCATTGGTCCTCCCCACAGAGTCTTCAAGTGCCTCGGAGAGAGCTGTGATGAGGAAATAACTCTCTATGGCCTGTAATGGCTGCATAATAAAAAAGGAAATAAATCTATTTAAATATGTGCAGGGTGGTGGGGACCCAATCCAGTACAGTCAGGGATGGTCAGTTTTGCTATTCAAGGGAACTCTGTGCTCACGAGGACCCGAGCTCTGTAATAAAAGTTGCCATGACCTAACAGGAAAGCCTTCCTGGGTGCAGAGGAGATCTGCTCAGATGGCATTCAGATACAAAACCTGATTCTAATCAACCCACTCTTCCTTCCCGGTCAAGGGGCAGAGTAGCATTGCTCCATGACCTTTTCCAGAATGTGGAAAGCAGTCAAGTTCATAGAATAACACATCTGGAGACTTGTTACAACTACTTTCCTTTAGAAAATGAAATTGAGCAAAAGGCCGCACCTTTAACACTTCCATCAAATGTTTATAGGTCCATATACAGCCAGACATTGCTGCCAGCTCTGGTCCACTCACCATGGCAGAACTGGCCATTTGGGTGGAACTGCCCTTTTCAGTTTGAGGGAAACATTATTATTTTATTCCTGGCATTTATATACAGCGGTACCTGGGGTTACAGATGCTTCAGGCTACAGACGCTTCAGGCTACAGACCCTGCTAACCCAGAAATAGTACCTCGGGTTAAGAACTTTGCTTCAGGATAAGAACAGAAATCGTGCTCCGGTGGCAAGGCGGCAGCAGGAAGCCCCATTAGCTAAAGTGGTACCTCAGGATAAGAACAGTTTCAGGTTAAGACCTCCGGAACAAATTAAGTTCTTAACTCGAGGTACCACTGTACACCACTCTTTTCCTCCTAGGAGCTCAAGATGACATACATGGCTCTCCCCTCCCAATTTTATCCTTATAGCATCCCTGTGATGTAGGTTAGGCTGAGAGATGGCGACTGGCCCATAGTCACCCGCTGAGCTTCATGGCCGAGTGAGGATTTGAACATTAGTCTCCCAGGTCCTACTCTGACACTCTACCCCCACTGGCTCCCACATTCCCTCACAGGCAACCTTCCAGTGGTCACTTCCCACAGGCATCTTGATCAGCCTCTGTGAGGACTAGACGGGCCACTGGTGTGATCCAGCAGGACTCTTCTTAGGTTCACCAAGAAGCACTAAATATTGCAAGCTCGTCGTAAGAGCTTGTGAGCCACTCTTAGTTTCTCGTGCTGTCTCTGCTCCCAGTTCTCGAATCAGAAAGCAAGGCACCTCAGACTGGCAGGGGCAGAGAGGGAGAAGGGCGGGCATAATGGGACTCCTACAGGGAATGGGAGGTGCTGTTCTCAGGTGCAGCCATCATGCTGCTGCCCCAAGGCTTTTCACAATCAGCCTAAAAGAGCGACAATACAGTGCTTGCATGAGAGCAGGGAAGTGGGGGGAGAAAGAGGGAGAGGGTCTTTCAGGAAGCTTAAAGAGAACAAAACCCCAGTTATATAGACTTCTTGCCCAAGCAAAATGCTTGGCTCATTACCTTTCCCATCATTCTGTACAAAGCTGCCATGATGTGTAAGGATGCTGCTGTCTGCTCAATGTTACGTACAGCTGGGACTCTGCCCTTGCAGGAGAGGAGCTGCTTCCACAAGGCAAGGGCATCGTCCAAACACTTTGATTGCACTGAAAAAGAGAGTTTGTGTGTTGAGTGGGGTCAAGAGACTGCAGAGTCAATCACCACCTCATGGGGAGAGTCAAAACACAGTTCTTTGCGCAGTAACTAGAAACTCAAGCAAATCTCAAATCAAGGCATCTCCTCTGCCCACCTGGAGCTGCTACACCGTTGGGGTTAATAAGCAAGGGTCACATTTCACATGTCCCTTTCTGAGCAATGAAAATTTAAGGTTGCTTTTTGATGGGTCAGAAATATCTATGGTACCTTTTATAATCCAGTTGGAAATCAACAAACTAGCAAGCTTGGTTAAAGAACACCCACAATCTTATTTTCTCCATTTTCTACCTGATTATCAGCTGATAAATTCACTAGCATGATCAGGCAATACCGCTTACAGAATTGCACCCACCTGTCAATCACATCACATGGCAGCACTTAAGTTCACAGATCTTAGCACCTAATGCTTGTATCAGATCTTCGCACCCAACATCATATGACATCAGGTGACTGGCAGGTGGGCATGTTTGCCCAAAATGGCGTTGTGGGCCAAATTTAGCAGCCCGGCAGGATGAAAGTTCCCTATACCTGTTTAAATGTACGTGTGTCTCACCCCACCCCTCCCCGCCCATCCAAGTTCCTTACCAGAATCCACAGACAGGTTAAATGCAATGCCAAGATACAGGAACTTGTCGTCCTGGGATTTGTTCTCATAGTTAAGATCATTGGTCTCAAAGCCTTCAAGATCTTGTATGCCTTTCTGGCCCCTGGCATGGGCACTCCTGGTCCTCTGCTCTTGCCTGATGCTCTGCATTTGAAAAAGCAACCTGGATAAAGCTTGGTATGGAAGTGAGAGGACATACTGTCTGTCCCCAGCGGCATAAAATCTTCATCCCTTGTGGAGCAGCTCAGGGCATAACAAACAAAGCCACTACAGTGGTTTCACTGAGTCCAAACCTCACGATGCATCACAATAACTGACACATCACACGATGCATCACAATTCTTCACTAAAGGTTACTTCAGTTTACAACAACCTCCATGCCACTGTAAAAATCCTATCCTACTATACATTACAATTGTAGTGCAGGATACCCTGGAGATGCTGAAAAGCTTACAGCAAAAAAGGCAGGGAGTTCCTAAGCCAAAATACGTTCAATTCCCAACATCTCCACTTAAATAAGCATTGGTTTGTTATGGATGTTTTGCTTGCTACACAGTCAAATACACTTTAACTAGGATTGTATGCAGCAACACGACAGCAGAAAATAATGCAAAATCAAACACAATTTTGTTTTCCTTGAGCCTCATCTGAGATTTTAAAGAAGATGGGGGAGGTGTCTAGACATTTTGATTAAATAAAGTAAGCAATGGGGAAATGCCTGATGAGATCTGAGAAGTGAGAGGGGTGGGCTTTTTAAGGTTTCTAGTTGTCAGAGATGAGGTTTCAGTGCTTGGAAATAAGGTAAACAGCATATATACTTCTGCAGCAAGGTTAGTAGAAATAATCTCCATGATTTTATACAGATGGTAGCATTTAACTTCTAAAACACAAAATATAAGCAGCTCTGAATTTAGTCGGCAGAGCTCTGTGCTGCTTTGCTTACTGCCACATACCTCGTGCATTTTGTCCTCAATTGTGCAGATGTAAAGCCAGAGTAAGGCTTGGGCCTTATCGTCCTGGAGCTGCTCCTCATTCTGGGGAGTCTTTGGCACAGAATCCAACAGCCACAGGGCTTCATGAACAGAGTCCAGGGCAGAGCTACAGAGGAGACAGAGTTTAGCCAATGGTGTCTCCCATTCATCAACCATGGAGGCTCTTCTGGAGAAATTCTGGGGCATCTTAGCACACAAATTATTAAATTTACACCCCACTCTTCCTCCCAAAGGGGCCTGGGGCAGCAAGCTACAAGGGCTAAACTTTCTTAAAAACAATTTCAATGCAGATGCAGACTGGGAAAGAATTCAACTTAAAAGGCTTGCTGAAGAAGGAAGGGCTTCAGAGTGCGCTAAAAAAACATCAGAGATGGTGCCTGTCTGATATTCAAGGGAAAGGAATTCCAAAGGGCAGGTGCCACAACACTAAAGTTCTGATTTCCACAGTGTATGGAATGGGCCTCATAATAAGATGGTACCTGCCGGAGGCCCTCACATGCAAAGAGCAGCGATCAATTGGGTATATAAGGGGTGAGACAATATTTCTGGTTTTTTTGGTTCCAAGCTGTAGAAGGTTTCATACAAAAGAAACAGCACCTTGAACTTAACCTGGTGTCTAATTGACAGCCAGTAGGGTGGAGGAACCTGTGGCTTCCAGATACTGTTAGACTCCAATTCCCATCAGCCCCAGCCAGCCTGGACAATAGTTGGGGATGATGGGGGCTGAAGTCGAGTAATGTTGTGGGGAGGGGAATCACAGGTTTCCCCATCCCTGCTCAGACCCATGAGAGTGGTGAGGTGTGCATGTTGAATTGTAGCTATGGAATCAGAGGGCAGACAACTGCTGCTGAGAAAGGAAATTGAGAAGCAGGGGGTTGGACTCTGCACCATTTGTTAAATGCAATTTGTATGTGACATGCTTGTATTTATGACTTGTGAACAGCAGAATGGAGAACATGGAGAATTACAAACACAAGGTCTCCTAGGTTGGGCACATTCATGAGAAGCTAACTCTTTTTTGCTTTGCAAAATAAAAGCAAAAATAAGTCAGCAATATTAAAAGGATGGAGGGAAAACTTAGCAAAGGCCAGAGCAGAATGCCCTGATAAGAGTGCTGCAAAAAAGTAAATTATATCCTTAGAACATAGATGCCTCTCTGGCATAAGGTTTCTTAATTTGCACATCTTGACTTCAAAGTTCTTTCTTTGAGTTGTGGTGGAACTCTAGCACTTTTCAGCAAAGGGTGGGGATGGAGGATTAGAGATTAGCTGCTCCTGACTTAGAGGAAGGATGAGAAATTGGACAGAGAAAAGGAAAATAAGAGTTTATAGGAAGCAGGTGGCAGGGCCCGGGCAGGACCAATAGCCACAATACAAGGAACAAGCTCCTCCTTCCATTTCTAAGGTCGAATTTGCCACGCAGAAGAATCTTATCCATCACCACTTTCTTCTCCAAGGGGCACACACCTCAGCTAGGACCCTGATCACCGATCACAATAGAAGCTCCAGAGAATACTGGCCACTCACCATTCTGTCTGTTCACTGTAGTCATGGTAACACAGAACCTGAGCCAGTTCCACCAGAATCACAGCCCGCTCGTGAACCCAGCCGCTGCCTTCTGAACATATGTCCAGCAGATCGCAGATCACGTTGAAGCGCTCCTGGCCAGTGTCTACCCGCACGGTCTTGTAAGCCTTCAGCTCCTCCAACAATACTTTCATGAGGACCTCCGTATCCAAGCTGTACCCCTCCAGGCCCTCCTTTAGAGTCCTGTGATGAACATGCAGGCAAAACAAGGAGGAAAAATTACAACAGACCCAAAGTAGGGCAACTCCAGATTACACGGTTACAATAACACAGTGTGCCTTTTATTCTCATCTTGCCAGATGTCTCCAGGGCCAGCTGCACCATCACGCAGAATGATCTGGCTGCCTCAGGCAGCAGAAATGGTGCTGAGGTGTTTGTGCCCAGAGGTCTGCCCCGCATTTCCTAAGCTAGCCTGTTGCCCTCAGGCTGCCCCATCACCAGTGGGTTCCCCCCACCACAGAAGTACATTAATTAATTTGTTTATTTCAGCATATTAGCATTACGCATTTAGCGGTAAGCAACCAAACCAGGGGACGTGGGTGGAACTGTGAGTTAAACCACAGAGCCTAGGACTTGACGATCAGAAGGTCGGCGGTTCAAATCCCTGCCATGGGGTGCAGGACTTCCGGGTTGGCGCCATCGCCGAATGGCGGACTCCCTCCGAGCTCCGGAGGGAGCCTGCTCGGCAGGGGCTGGGTCCTACCGCGTCGGCGACGCGGGGACCCTCAAAAACCATGGGCGCTGAAACCCATGGACAGGGTGACTCGGCTGGCACCTTTTGCGCCCCCCCGACCCGCGAAGGAGCCTTTTTAAAGGCTGCGGAACGGGTGACGGGGGGGTGGTGCTTTGAGTCCTCCGCTTCCCCTGCCGAGCGAAGCCGCATGCCATTCGACGGAGAGCGCTGACTTCTTCTATTGAAAATTTGGACTTAAAAGAATAACCCGTGAGTAATTGGAACCTGGACTAAAAAGGGGGATAAATTTTTTAAAAAATTCGGAGCGAGCGGGGGAGGCGCAAAAAGGAAGTCAGCCCCCCCCCCCGTCGTAGAGGAGTTAAAGTAAAGGATTTGACAACTAAGATCGAGCGCAACCCTATTTTGACAAAGTTACTAACTTCACGATGGAAAATTATAAGACTGAGCTGGAGGAGAAAAGTGGAATTGAATTAAAAAGCAACCCCCCCCCCCCCCGGAATCCTGTGAGCGATTTGTGAGAGCGCCGGGAGAAGAGAAAGAGAGGTTTTGACAGCTGTCAAAGAGCTGTCAAAGCGGAAGAACAAAAATGAGAACTTTGTTACGAGGACTTTGCCGGTTACATTTGTTATAAATTGGATACAAATTGCTTAAAACAAGGAATAACAAGTTATCTTGACTGGTGGGCGTGATCTGGAAGGGAACTGAGTTATTGCAATCCACCTAGAGGAGATGAGGGATATTACAAGTATTGTTGGCTTGGAACTTGAATAGAACTTTTTATCTCCTGGGAAACTGCAGGAATGGAACACTATTTTGTCTACAGAGGTCTACACACTAAAGGAGACAATAGATTTATCTATTGAAGAATGGAAGGGACTTGGCATAATGTTTTGTTCCTGAATAACAGAGCCTCTGCAGAGGAATTAGAAGCTTTTGGAATTAGAACATTTGTGCAGGAGAGCAGGAAAAAAAAAAAAAAGGAGGAGAGGGATTAACAAGAACAACAAGAACAACAAGAATTGGATAAAGTTGGAAGTGGGAACATTTGGGACATCCAGATTTGAAAAGTCTAAGAAATAAAATTGGAGTTTTTACTCCTAAATATAAAAATCTGGATGGAAGAAATGGGCCTTTTTGAGATAGACTCCTTCCAAGATTGGACATTCGAAATTAAAGATGACTGGTAAAGGACTATGGCCTAGATAGATGTGGGAGCTCCAGGAAGATATCAGACGTTGATGAACACTGGGAACGCAAACGGGAAAGGGGGGAGGGAAATTTGGAATCCAAAGGGCGTAAAATTATATTTGATTATCTTAATTATATTTTACAATTTTATTTTAATTAATTATATTTGATTATTTTAATCTGTATTGTATATTAAAGGAGGGAACGCGCGGAAGGGAACAGGTCGATTTTAGGGGATGGGAAAATATTTTTAAAACTGGGCTAATGATAATAAGTTCAAAATCTGGGATAAGAATTTGCTGAATTTATTTGTAAAAATTGGAATACAAGAGGGGGAGGGGAGGGGAAGTCCTGGAAAGATGTTATTGAAAATAAGATTTTAAATTGGGATGTTTTGTTCTTTTTATTTCTTTTGTAATTGGAAATTTCTAATAAATATTATATATTAAAAAAAAATCCCTGCCATGGGGTGAGCTCCAGTTGCTCGGTCCCTGCTCCTGCCAACCTAGCAGTTCAAAAGCACGGCGAAGTGCAAGTAGATAAATAGGTACCGCTCTGGCGGGAAGGTAAACGGTGTTTCCGTGTGCTGCTCTGGTTCGCCAGAAGCGGTTTAGTCCTGCTGGCCACATGACCCGGAAGCTGTACTTGGCCAATAAAGTGAGATGAGCACTGCAACCCCAGAGTTGGTCACAAGTGGACCTAATGGTCAGGGGTCCCTTTACCTTTTAACAAAACCACATAGAAAATGAATTTTATCCATCCTATGTAAATTGTGTGTTCTCAGCAGGTGTGGAGTTGCTAGAGCCAGTCTGATGGCCACAGGGCCAAGTTCCCTTGGAGAGCAGCTCAAACGATGCTGCTGCAGTGGTATAGGCCCTATGTTGTCTGCCTTGTGTGCTATTAAAACTTTTCAGAGTAGGTGTACTGCTGCCAGAATGAAGCTCTTTGTTTAAAGAAACTTTAAATTTTAAAAGAAAGACAAAATACAAACATTGAACCTATTGATACAAAAGGGAGTGGGGAGAAAAATTAGAATGGTTAAGAGGGGCAGAAAAGGGAAAATAATAGCCTACATTAATTTGTGTGGTGCATCTTTTATCATCACAATCCCCAAGGCACGGAGAAATCACTTTATCCTAATCTTCTAAAATATATCACTCCTCAAACTTCACTGGAACATTGAGAGTAACTGTTCTGTCTCTGTTGTATTGATGTAAGGTAAAGGTAAAGGTACCCCTGCCCGTTTACGGGCCAGTCGTGTCCGACTCTAGGGTTGTGCGCCCATCTCACTTAAGAGGCCGGGGGCCAGCGCTGTCCGGAGACACTTACGGGTCACGTGGCCAGCGTGACGAAGCTGCTCTGGCGAGCCAGCACCAGCGCAGCACACGGAAACGCTGTTTACCTTCCCGCTATAAAGCGGTACCTATTTATCTACTTGCACTTAGGGGTGCTTTCGAACTGCTAGGTGGGCAGGAGCTGGGACCGAAAGACGGGAGCTCACCCCGCCGCGGGGATTTGAACCGCCAACCATGCGATCGGCAAGCCCTAGGCGCTGAGGTTTTACCCACAGCGCCACCCATGTCCCATTGTTGTATTGATGTACAGTATATCAAAAGTTTAGAGCAAATAGTACAAAAATGAACCAATTTATATTCCTCCCTAGTCACTTTTATTTGGTGTGTGGTAAACACCAGTGTTTATGCCTATTGCCAGGACAGTCTGGTTCTGCACATGGAATAGGGAGATGAAACATTGTCTTTCATGCATCAGAATGTATTGGGTTGGCCCTGGACACAACTGGGATCTCACAAGCAGCAAAGAAACCGCATGGGGCATCCTGTTGTTTGTCCCAGCATCATCTAGCATCAATCTCTAATTGGGGAACTGTTCCCTATGAACTTACCCAATTGATTTTAGCTGGTGGCAGAGCTGTACATAAAAGACCAGCCTCAAGATGCTATCAAAGTTGGGAAGTTGGTTAACTTGTCTGTATTGAAATAAAAACCCTATTTACAAGCACCTCCAAATATGTGGTCTGCATGCAATATTAAGTGGGATTGTGACTACATCTGTCACACCACACATCATGATGTGCGAGAACCCAGTGTTGGGACCCCATATATAGGCCCAACATTTTGCACCAATTTTGAGTGGCAATTACTGCACAGGTTAGGCCTATACTTGTTGGATTCTGCTGATGCCACCCACATGAGGTTTTGCGTGGAACTCTGCGGCAGTGACGTTCCTTCTGCTACCAATAGGAGTCCTTACATTTGGAGGTTTCCATGAACAGCATGACAGGTTTGGTGGATTCTGTTAAATACCCTGTGGAACAATTTATGGAAACCCCACAAAGGTCAGAAAACAGCAGACTGAGCATTCCCACTTTATCTGATGTCAGTAACAAAGCATTCTTTTGTTTGTCCTACAGCAGAGATTATAGGAATTTCTATTATAGGAAATGATATATTTTAGAGAAATATGATATTCAAGGCAGTAGATAAAAGGATTTGAAACATCACAGAAGGAAGGATGGGAAGTCAAAATGCTACGGGAATACTGTATGGAAGCTGAATTGAAAAAACTGTATAAAAATCAGTTAAAAATTATGACCCGCCCCCCCCAAAAGAAATTGCATGAGCCATTGTTTTTCTGGGTCTATTTTGGACTGCAAGTGCCTTCAAGTACAGCCCTGTCATAGCTGTTTTGGCAAGCACCATGTGCTTAGATGATTATATACATTTAATATACGCAGATTGTATTGCTTAATAGTCTTGACTGTTGCTTAAGGGAGGACCTAAGTGTCAAGGAGTATACCAGCCTCATTTCCTATGTTCTTTCTTTAGTGCTAGGATGTGACATGAGGTAAAATTCTCCAGTTCCTTCAGAACCAGCGGTGTCCCTTTTCCCGGCAAAGGAGATATAAGCTGGAACATCTTTATGCATGTGAGGGGTGGCGGGGAAGATCCATGCCACAAAGAGCAGGAATTGTATTCCTCTTTTAGTAGTCTTGTCTGCTGTGTTTATCTTCAGAAGCATGAATAAAACAGAAATCAGGTTTTAAACTGATGTATGTAAGTCAACAGACCACAGGTGGCGCTGTGGATTAAACCATAGAGCCTAGGACTTGCTGATCAGAAGGTCAGCAGTTCCAATCCCCGCGACGGGGTGAGCTCCCGTTGCTCGGTCCCTGCTCCTGCCGACCTAGCAGTTCGAAAGCACGTCAAGTGCAAGTAGATAAATGGGAAGGTAAACGGCGTTTCCATGAGCTGCTCTGGTTCGCCAGAAGCGGCTTAGTCATGCTGGCCACATGACCCGGAAGCTGTATGCCGGCTCCCTCGGCCAATAAAGCAAGATGAGCGCCGCAACCCCAGAGTTGGTCACGACTGGACCTAATGGTCAGGGGTCCCTTTACTTTTACCTATGTAAGTCAACTTGAGCACTGTTTCAACAGTGGAAGGACAGGATGCAAATTTCCCAAAAGCTACGCATATGCAGCAAGACAAATACAAAAGTTTCCCCCCAAACTGCCAGTTTCAAGTTCTGACAGGGCAAACCTCAACCCCCCATTTTAAGAGTAATACCCAATCTCTCGGTTCCATTCTTACTTCAGTCTCAGGTCATCAGATTTGCTGGCATCAATTTTGACTTTGACCCAGGCGGAGATTGGCTCTGCCATCTGTTCGGTTATCCTGCTGCCCTGAACAGCCAGCCAGAGTACCACAGCCTGGAGAGCCTCCTCTAACAAGCCCAGTTTCCTGTAATTCTCCACTTGAAGCTTAAAGCAATTGTGTAGCTGTGAAGAGAAAGAAAAGCATTCAAGTGGCATGCAGTGGAGACTCGTCTTCCTTCCTGAAGAGAAAGAAGTAAAGCCTTTCTAGTTCAGGTTCTCAATAGCTGGAGCAGTGTTTCCCAAACTTGGGTCTCCAGCTGTTTTCGGACTACAATTCCTATCACCCCTGACCACTGGTCTTGCTAGGGATGATGGGAGTTGTAGTCCAAAAACAGCTGGAGACCCAAGTTTGGGAAACACTAAGCTACAGCAAGAACTGCTCAACTACAGCCTATGCCTTAAAACTGTCCAACTATGCCAACTAGCTTGATAATGTCTTCTAACTGACCAACTCCCAAGGTGTCATGCTAAGACCTTTTTCCGCCCATCCAGTTGCCAAAAAATCCTGGTAACTCATTAAAGGTTACTGCACTTCTATTTGGCTCTTCTGTCAAAAACTCCTGGCTTTATTCATGGGTTATACGTGGTGATGAAGCCTCCTGCAGTGATTGCTTGAACTGCCCTGATGTCACAGATTGTCTGCTCTCAAACTTCTGGATGCCGTTGCTATAAAATCCAAGATGTGACTTGGGAGGGTGGGGGAGAGAGAGGGAGGAGCAAAAGCCTACAGAAGGTGCAGGCAGAGGTGTAAGACAACAGTAGGCCCAAGACAGAAGGGTTGGAACATCACACGGCCCACAGAAAAGAGCTGAAAAACAGAGGAGGCAAGTAGGAGGGCTGCAATGAAACATACTGGTTTTGAATCAGCCAGCCAAATCATTAGTTGCAGGTCTCTGAGTACCATTTTAATCCTAGCACCTATGAACAGGTTGGAGAATATGATGCCCTCCATATACCATTGGACTCCAACTCCCATCAGCCCCAGCCAGCACAGCCTGGAATGATGGGAATTGAACTACACAAAGTTTGGAGGATGCCATCATGTTGGCTACCCCTGAGTTAAGTCAAAGCAACAATCCTACACATTTTATAAGTAAGCTCCTTTGAGCTCAGGTGACGCAGCTTTTCAAAGTAATTAAACACAGAGTTAAACTTTAAGAGTGATTTGTACGAGAACCTCCATCCCTCAATCCTGGGGATGTGAACCCAGGGCCAAGTTCATTATTATTCCCATCACACTATGCTAAATTGAACTCAGTACTTCTTCAAACAAAATGAGTCTATCCAGAGCTTAGGGAAAACAGGAACCTGCAGATGCATGTTCTGTAGTTCACGGAATTTCGCCCGTGTGCCTCCTCCATGCCAGCTTAGCACACTACAAGCAACACTTTTCGTTACCTTTTCTGTAGGCAAATCTGAACAACTGACAATCTCCTCCTTCGCCAAGCGTCTGCAGAAAAGCTCCACGAAAGAGTTAGACTCCGCATACATCTTATGACAGTAGAAGTTATATGCCAGCCGCGATATACAGTATGCTGTTAGAAGAAGAAAACCGATCTTAAAAGCCACCTTCAATGGGTATTAAAGCCTACTTGTGCCAGAAAACTACAAAACTGATTACTGGTTCATCTGCCGAAGGAGAAATCCAATTGACCCAACTGATCCTGTAAGGCCCAGGATACTTCCACTAGGAAGCTCCTTATAACATCTAGCTCAGTATTGTTTACACTGACTGGCAATAGCTCTCTAGGATTTTCAGATTAGAGTCTCTCCCAGCCCTACCTAGAGATGCCAGGGATGGAGACTGGAATGCTTTACCCTTGAGCTACAGCTCTTCCCCTTAGTCCAAAACCTGCCCATTCAAACTTTGTTCTGAAAAGGTAATGAGCTTAAAGAAGCCATAGTTGTTTACCATCATGATTTCGGGTTGCTGATCAAATTTTAACTAGCACAATATTTTCAATTAAGCCAAAGGCAGAAGGACCAATATAGACAAAACTCTGCACAAAATCAAGACGCAGGTGAAGGTCTCTTCTTAAACAAGCTCTTTCTCAGAGTCAATAGCAACAGCGATTTGGACTGGTTTTCCCCCTTACACACCTTCAGCGGCTCATTAACCTTCTACCTGTTAATCAGGATTGCGCACAACTCAGGTGCTGAGATAATTGTAGCAGAACCTCTCTTACTGCTCACACCTCTGGCGGGGGTTGAGGAGTGCCTTGCTTGTGCCTCAGGAGACAGAACCAAGAAAAAGGTCCCATGGGATACATGAGGCCCTCAGTTTTGTTGTTGTTTAGTCGTGTCTGACTCTGTGACCCCATGGACCAGAGCACGCCAGGCACTCCTGTCTTCCACTGCCTTCCGCAGTTTGGTCAAACTCATGCTGGTAGCTTCGAGACCACTATCCAACCATCTCGTCCTCTGTCATCCCCTTCTCCTTGTGCCCTCCATCTTTCCCAACATCAGGGTCTTTTCCAGGGAGTCTTCTCTTCTCATGAGGTGGCCAAAGTATTGGAGCCTCAGCTTCACAATCTGTCCTTCCAGTGAGCACTCAGGAGCCCTCAGTTACCAATCCCTAATCCCATCTAGTTATCTCCTGCTTGGACTACTGCAATGCCCTCTACATGGGGCTACCTTTGAAGGTGACCCGGAAACTGCAATTAATCCAGAATGCGGCAGCTAGACTGGTGACTGGGACTGGCCGCCGGAACCACATAACACCAGTCCTGAGAGATCTGCATTGGCTCCCAGTACGTTTCCGAGCACAATTCAAAGCCCTAAACGGCCTCGGTCCTGTATACCTGAAGGAGCATCTTCACCCCCATCGTTCAGCCTGGACACTGAGATCCAGTGCCGAGGGCCTTCTGGCAGTTCCCTCATTGCGAGAAGTGAGGTTACAGGGAACCAGGCAGAGGGCCTTCTCGGTAGTGGCACCTACCCTGTGGAACGCCCTCCCTTCAGATGTGAAGGAAATACGCAGCTATCCTATCTTTAAAAGACATCTGTTCAGGGAAGTTTGTAATATTTAATGCTGCACTGTTTTTAACATTTGATTGGGAGCTGCCCAGAGTGGCTGGGGAAACTCAGCCAGATGGGCTGGGTATAAATATATTATTATTATCATCATCATCCATCAGAATTTTAGCAAGTGACCAAGTTCTCCAGCAAGTTCAGCTTGCCAAAGGCAATCTACCCACCCACACACCTATTGAAGAGAGAAAGGTGGACACCTCAGAGACTGAGATGCCAAAAATGAAGAGTGCATTCTTCCTTCTTATGGCCCCCAACTGAGCTGTACACAGCTGCATCTGCCCCACCTTCAGACTCAGACAGCTGGAGAAAGACAGCTGTTCGTCTTGGAAACCAACCTGAGAAATCCAGGTACTCAGCCTGTTCTTTCTTGGGAAGTCCTACTAGCATATCCAACATCCAGGTGACAACCTTCTGAAGATACACCAGTAACTCGGGCAGTGCTGCAGATTCCGGCCCCTGTGTGGAAATCCAAAATTTTTAGGAATTAAAACAGGAGGGGGGACTTCAAGACTCAAAACAGTTCACCACAGGGCATCTGCAACAGATAGTAGATCATCACCTTGATCAAGTTCAGTGGTCTAAGTACCTAGGGTCAGTCAGGAAAAATATGTTGCACCTGATATGGTATGATTGAGGAATTGTGGGTGTGCTCCAGTCTCCTTCCCCCTTTATCCTTTTTTTAAATAAAGTATTATTAATAGAAATATAATGATACAAGAATAGAAAAGAGCATAGAAAAGCATAAAAGGTTAAGAGAGTATGAAAGTGAAGAAAAGACTGCAAGAAAACACAGTTAAAAGATTTACATTACAAAATAATTATCTTCACTATTTCTCAAATACTTAATATATGCTTAATAAATTTATTGCTTCTCTGAACACTTTATGGACACTGCCTGCTTCATCATCTTGATACGGTATGACATTCTCAGAGAAGCATGAATTCGGTCTCTGTCCCCAAAATTCCTTATTTTCATTTAATATAACACACTAACCAAGGCTTCTTTAAACTCCTCCTGCATTTTCATCACTGTTAATTGTATTAATCCAAACTGCTAATCAATTCAGTTTCAATATATTATCTTTCCAGTACCTAGCATGCAATATTCTTTTTAAGTACAGTGGTGCCTCGCAAGACGAAATTAATCCGTTCCGCAAGTCTCTTCCTCTAGCGGTTTTTTCGTCTTGCGAAGCAAGCCCATTGACGGCTTAGCGGATTAGCGCTATTAGCAGCTTAGCAGATAAGCAGCTTAGAAAAAGGGGGGAAAGGAAAAAAAACCCACAGGAACTCGCAAGACATTTTCATCTTGCGAAGC
This sequence comes from Podarcis erhardii, assembly GCF_964252035.2. NCBI lineage: Eukaryota > Metazoa > Chordata > Lepidosauria > Squamata > Lacertidae > Podarcis > Podarcis erhardii. The sequence goes on from NC_138498.1 coordinate 10,367,600, forward strand.
AAGCCCATAGGAAATTCGTTTTGCGAAGCACCTCCAAAACGGAAAACCCTTTCGTCTAGCGGGTTTTCCGTCTTGCGAGGCATTCGTCTTGCGGGGCACCACTGTATATAGGGTGATTCTATAGTTACCTGCAGCCATTGACACACCACAGTATTTTGCATATAAATTAATCTTCATTACTTTGTGGCCCAAGACTTCAGCCTTCATTTTGCATGCCTTCCAGCCACAAGTACTTGTGTCTACTTTATTCTTCCTGTGCATCAACTCATTATCTAAACAATTTGGAACTTACACACATTTGTTTGCATGATTATGATAAGCTAGCAATTTCCAATCATCTTTCAATGTGTCTGTCAATATTTTGATTTGCAGATCTTTACAGAATCAAAAGTTCCTCATTCAAGGCATAACATAGCCATCACATCCTATTGCTTTTTTAGCAAGATATGCTCACTTTGATGTATGCATTCTTGGTAGGAAAAGAGGCTTGTGCCACACATTACACAGTCAAGTTGAGGCATGATGTTTCTGCCCTTCAGAGGTCAGCTTCCACGTTCACAGCTAAAAAGAAATCACACTTTTCTCTTATTCATGAACCATGGGCATTCTGTTGATGTGAAAGGAACCATGTCAGTATCTTGGCTATACAGTCGTACCTCAGAAGTCGAACAGAATCCATTCTGGAAGTCCATTTGACTTCCAAAGCGTGGCTTCTGATTGGCTGGTGGAAGCTCCTGCAGCCAATTGGAAGCCGTGGAAGCCCTGTCGGATGTTTCGCTTCTGAAAAAACGTTCAAAAACCGGAACACTCACGTCTGGTTTTTGATCGTTCGGGAGCTGGAACTTTCGGCTCCCAAGGTGTTCAGGAGCTGAGGTACGACTGTATAGGAATCGGGCAGGTGATAAAAATGAGCTTTTTCTTGTTTGATCAAAGCTCCATTTAGCCCAGAACGGTCTTCTTCAGAGATGGGGAATCTGTGGCTCTCCAGATGTTGTTGGACTACAACTCCCATCAACCTCAGCCAGCATGGTCAATGCTCAGGAATGATGGGCGTTCCAGTCTAGCAGTGTTTGGAAGATCACAGGTTCTTCATCCCTACTCTACTCTGACAGGGAGCAGCAATTCAACAAATCTCCAGGCAAATGTCTTTCACAGTCCTGCTACCAGACATTTGGACAGAAGACCAAAAGCTCCCCAACTGAGGCAGCAAACAACTTAAAGAGACTAAGACTTGTTTATCCTGCCCAAGGAAGACAACCTCAGTCTTACTTCCACAAACTGAATGTTTTTGTCCATTCAAGACAGACTTACCTGCAGAGTCTGTAGAGTATCTGATACCAAAGTCGTGTATATCTGGAAGTAGTGGTACAGTTGCTTCTTCAGAGTTTGCTGCTGTCTCATGTTCTCCGGCAGAACCTTATAGAAGACAAAGACGACAGAAAGTATTTGGAACAATTCCAGGTCAAACCTGTATAAGATTACTCGCAAAACCTTTAATGTGTTGAAAGCCCTCCTAAAAATCCCATTAAAACAAAAACAGTAGCACTCTAGTGACAGCAGAGGAACTGGCCTATTTTAATTTGAGACAGGAAAAATACAATTTATTAATCTACCTACCACCACTGAAAGTTTACAAAGTCTTTTCACACTTCAATGTAAAATGCAATAGATGAGAACTTGGAAAACATATTTCTGAGATGTAACGCTAACATTTGCATTCTAAAAATCTGATTGTGCCCCCTCTTCTCTCTCTCACACACACCAACTATATAAAAGGCTGTACTTTGAAAATCAACTTTCTAGATCTCACAATAGCAGAGCAAAGGTATTTATCCTACCTACCCCCTCCCACCTCCTCTTGCCCACACAGGTTAAACCAGGGGTTGTCAACCTGGTCCCTACTAGTGGGGCATTTCAAGATTCTAGGTGGGCGGTAGGGGATTCTACGGCACAAGCTGAATCCTCCTTCCATCAAGCACTGGTGGGCGGTAAGGAAATTTTACCATCAAGAAAGATGCATTAGTGGGCGGTAGGTATAAAAAGGTTGACTACCCCTAGGCTAAACCAATGCAATAAAACATGTTTTGAAAGCCTTAAGTGTTCATTGAACCACATTCATTGAATCTCTGCATAGTCTGCACCTTCCCCTCCCCAAATCCAGGATAAAACCCTATTGTTTACATCTCAGCCATGCACTATCGCTCTCACAAAGACATCCAGGACTGTATGAAAGTATAGGCAGGGAAAGCTTTACTCACTAAACTCATCAGCTTCTGGAGTAATGTGACGTAACTTTCCATGAAGGCAGAGATCCCCAGAATATCACGCAGGTTAAAGCGGCCCTGTTTGCTGTTCTTTGCAAGTCCAGAGAAAGGGGTTATGAGCAACTGGCAGCTTTCAGTCAGCACTCTAAGCAGGGGCTCTTGAGCATCTGGTGAGGAGTTTAGAGCCTGAGTAGCTTGGATGAAAAAGGGCTCTACTGAACCCTCAGCCTGCACCAACACTTTGTTCAGCTCAACTCCAGCAGAGAGCATGTCTAAAGCCACACTAAAGAAACGGCCCTCATTGCTGGACTTTCTCAAGTAGCCTCTGAATTGCCGGAGAACTTCATCGCTCTCTTTGAAGCAGCCACTTTTGCAGAGGTAACGGCACCTCACCACAGTGAGCTCTAAGATGCAGAGACAGTCCTGGAAGGTCAAATGCGCATCCACACCCCTCTTTTCCAGAAGGGCAGCAACCAACTGGTGGAAGAACTCTGCACTGAGAAAATGGGCCTCTTCCTTTCCCAGCGGACTCCGCTGGGCCTCAAATATCACAGCTGCAATGCAGGCATGCCGGGCCACGTTGGAGGTGAAGTACGGGGCCTCCTGAAGCGAGAGGTTGGCGGCATTGTTCTCCAGAAGCATCAAGAAGCGTACAGCTTGCAGATGGGTGGAGAGCATGGCCCTGAACTCTGCCGGAGTCTTGTCCAGTTTAGCCTTGCCGTCCGCATTCTTCCACAGCACGCCAAAGGTGCTTTTGGCAACAGCCGCATAGTCATCAGCAGGCACCTGGGGAGGCTGGTACTTCAAGAGTTCCCCATAGAGGAGATCAGCAAACCTTAGGGAAGAATCATAGGAGCCCTGAGCAGCCATACCCCTCAGCAAATGGAACAGCAACTTTTCCAAGTAGAGGGGAATATACTGGAGCCTTGCTGCAGTGTAGCCGCCATAGGCTGCCTCGGCTAGGGCCTGGAGACTTTCCAAGTGAGCAGGACAGTCCAAACCTTCACCAAGCCTGTGGATGCAAGCTCGTAGGATTCTATCACATGCTGTGACCTGTTTGGAGGCTTGGCATGGGCAGTCTGCAATTTTGGGTTCCCCCTCAAGGCATTCCTGAAATTGAGAGGAGACTTTTAATATCATGGTTAGAGCATCTCACCATTTTTTAAGGTTGACTAAGCCCCTACTGGAGGCAATGTAACTATGTGTACCAAGAATGGGGAACTTTATGGCCCTCCAGATGTTTCTGAACTTCAACCACCATTAGTCCCAACCAGCATGGTCAGGGATGATGGGAGCTGGAGTCCCACAACAACATATGGATGGCCACAGGTTCTCCATCACTGATTTATACAAACAGAAAAGCATGCATCCAGAGTCCTTTTGGGCATTGTGAGATTTGGCATTTCTTTTCCCAGCACAGCCCCACGTTCAACACAAGAAGGCTGTTAGACCACCAGGAACCATATCAGCTAAAAAACTGCCGGGTCAACTTAAGTAATGGTCAGTTAAAGGTTTCCAAAAAACTCACAAGCTATTTATCCCCCAATAACTGGTATTCATATTCAGATATATTGTGTCTAATTCTCGGGATTCCATTTACCCACCATGGCGAATAATAGCCATATAACCCTCTTTCAAAAGCCATTCCTTATCAACACATCTAGCAGCATTACCTTCAACTCAGACAACAAAGTCAGTGTTTCTTGGGAAGTGCTGGTCCGTGCCACAAAATCCACGTCTTTGAGGAACTTCATCTCGCATCCTGCAGAAAGTAAGAATACAAATAAAATTACCAGCCCATACGCAGAGCTGAGCCAGGTCTCTCTCTCTCATTTAGTCTGGTCCTATATCCCTCATCCCTACCTTGTTACAGCACAAAATCGTTACAGTGTCACAGAATTGGAAGGGACCCTGAGGCTCATCTAGTCCAACCCCCCTGCAATGCAAGAATCTTTGAGTCACATCTCCTATCTTGGTGCTTAAACGGCAATAATTTACACCAGAAAAAAATGGGCTGCTACTGGGGGCAACAGTGTGTTGGCATAGAAAACCATAAAATAGGAAGTCCCAACTAGACCAGAGCTTACTGAGCTCAAGAAAGACTTCCATATCTGGACTGCTACACAGACAAACACCCCTTGAGTCTCTCACTGTTGCTTGCATGCCAATTCCTCTCGCTACATATGGAGCATAAGAAGAGTCTGGCTGCTCGGTCATTTAAAAGAGGTAATTGATTGGGTTGCGAAGCCACTTTTCATTCAAATGAACCTCCAAGCAGTTTAGGAACAATAAACAAGAACAAATAGCAATAAATTAATAAATAACAACATAGCAGAACATAATCGAACATTGCAAACAAACACAACTCACATAAAGCAACTGACAACCAATTAAACAATCTGCAAAACACCATTAAGGAAGCAGCAATAAAGAAAACAGGCTAAACCTCACAATTACATTGGAAGCCGTGTTATATGCTTAAGGAATCCAAACGGCATTTATCGTCTATTAGGGCAGAGAAGGGCGCCTTGAAGGGCACCTTTTACCTCAATGCAACCCCTGCCCTTCAAGCCACCAAACTCCTCCCAAGCCCGCCAGTACCTAAACCGAATTCCGCCCTGAGGGGCGTTCACACTGGCTCCCAAAAAACCCCCCCACAACCCTCGTCCCAGGCTGGGCTCGGACTCCGCCACCTTTCGGGATAGAAAACCGGTTCGGTTTTTATAGATATTCTATATATTCTCTGCCATTCTAGAAAGGACTCGGATTCGGATTGCGCCGTGTAGACGCGCACCCCCCCCACACACACACTCCCAGTATCTTACTCCCAGTCTCCCCTCGAAGTGGGCGGGGCCGCTTCCCGAACCGGCAGCCGCGCGAGGCAAACCAGCGAGGAAGCCCGCAAGCGGAACCGCGCCCCGCGCGCTCCCCGTTCAAATCGGCGCCCGCAGCCAATCAACGTCGCCGCCTGGCAAGCCCCGCCTTTCCCGGGCTGCGCTTCCCCGCTGCGGAAACAGCGTAGCGCCTCGTGGGATTTGCTGCAAGCGAGCCAGCCCTCCCTCCGGAATCCATTGCCGCTCTGCATAGGATCGCGGGTGTTCTTGCTGCGGCCAGGGATGGGCTCCCGTCGCCCATGGATTTGAACTTACGAGAGGAGATTCCGACTAAACTTTCTTACAGGAAGAGTGGAACGGGGGAGGTTTTAAAGCAGAGGTGGGATGGGTGGCCATCTGTCACGGCTGCTTTAATTGAGATTTATGCATCTCAGGGGGTTGGACTCGATGACTCTGGGGGTCCCTTCCAACACTTCAGTTCTCTGATTTCCTTCCGCACATGAAAGGGATCGGATCCTCGGCTCACCGTTCTTGCAGAAACCTGGCGAAGTGGGTCTGGGTTGGTTTTAGATGTATTTTTAATCCTTGTTGGAAGCCGCCCACTGTGGCTGGGGAAACCCAGCCAGATGGGCGGGGTACAAATAATAAATTGTTATTATTATTTTGCTCGGTGTTGCAGGTTTTTGTTACTTTCGCGTGCATTTATTGGGAGGGGAGGACATGGGCGTAGCCAGGATTTTTGTTAGGGAGGTCAGGCTTTTGTTTGGGGGGGCAAAACCTCAGATTTGTATTTATTTTGATAGATTGGGGGGCAGCTGCCAACCTGCCCCCCGGCTACGCCCATTGGGGAGGAGACTTTTTTTTTTTTTTTACAGGGGAAAAAGAACGGGACGTGCTCTTCTGGTGAACCGGCCACCTCTCGCTTATGCATCCTGAGCATTTGCCATTATTTACGCAGGAGTAAGCCGCGCTGATTTCAATGCGTCTTACTCCCAAGCAAGTGTCGCAGTAAAGGGGGAAGACCAAAGCCAATCGGCAGTGCAGGAACAAATCACCCCCAATGTTGCCCTGCGCAGAATGAACGGAATGAAGTCCGTGGGGCTGGGCTTGGAGAACCCCTCGCCTTCTGGACATTGTTGGACTACCAATTCCCATCAGTCCCAGTTTGCATAGCAGTTGGGAGTCCAGTAGCCTGGATGCCCATAGGCTCTCCAGCCCCTGCAGGGAGACCTGCACGCACAGGGTCGCGGTGATCAAGAGATCGAGAGCCGTCGGTCTTTTGCACCACCGGCTCCCTTTCTATTGTGCCACCGCCGGTTTCTTTGGCCGCGATTGCTGCAAGCAGCCCACGGGTGGGCGCCGTCGGTTCCCTAAGTGGGGAATCAGCTTTCGGAGGGGAAGTTGCGACAGTCAGAGCCAAAGGTGCTGTTGCGACATAGAATGGTGGGTGCAGTTTGCAGAGCGAGGGTGAAATCATAGAAGCTGTCGGGGCAACGGCAGCGCGCCCGCGCGCGCGCGCGCGCCCGGCTTACCTACCCAGCGGTTTTGCTCGACGGTTGTTGAGCTGCAACTGGTCGGAGGTCGAGCTGATGGCCACCAGCTCCAAACCTCTCCAGCCCGTCACTCACGTCATTTTCGACTTGGACGGCACCCTTCTGAATACCGAAACCCTTTACACCGAAGTGATGAATGATGTGTGCGGCCGCTATGGGAAACAGTTCACTTGGGAGGTGAAATCCTCCATCATGGGCAGAAGGGAAGCGGAAGCAGTGGTGATGATTCAAAAGGCCCTGGACCTCCCCATAAGCCCAGACCAAATCCTGGAAGAAAGTAAGAAGAAGAAGAAAGAGTTGTTCCCCAAATCTGTGTTTTTGCCAGGCACAGAAAAACTCATCCGCCATTTGCATCAGCACAAGGTACCCATCGCTGTGGCCAGCAGCTCCATCAAAGAGTCATTTGACATGAAAACAGTCCACCACCAGGCCATATTTCAATTATTTCACCATATTGTCCTGGGAGATCACCCGGAAGTGAAGGCTGGCAAACCAGCGCCTGATATTTTTCTGGTCTGCGCAAAGAAATTTGACCCTCCGGCCCCTCCAGAAAAGTGCCTCGTGTTTGAAGATGCGCCCAATGGGGTCAAGTCAGGTGTAAGTGCCGGCATGCAAGTGGTCATGGTTCCGGATGAACAACTGGCGAAAGAGTTAACCAAGGAAGCAACCCTGGTCCTCCCCTCCATGAGTGACTTCAAGCCAGAAATGTTCGGCTTGCCAAAATTTCAATGAGGGATACAGTTTCACGTTGACTGTGTTAATCTTGCCATATTGGAGAAAATAGCAAACTCCTTATTTTTTATTATTAAAAGGCTCATCAGCCCTATTATAAGTTATATTCTCCATTTCTGCCAGCTCATTTATTGAAATCTGTGAATGCTAGAGAGAAAAAAATGGGCCGTGCATGCTATGCCCCTCTTAGCAGTTTGACTTCTGAAAGTCCCATTTTTGGCAGTAGCCCCCGCCCCCCAAAGAGATTTTTTTTAAAAAATAATAATACATTTTTATTAGTTTTAACATATAAATTATAAAACATACCACACGATTTATAACAAATACAATCTTATTGGACTTCCATCAGCACCTCTGATGATCTTCCGTTTTAACCACTTCTTATGCATTTCTTAACTTTATATTGTCTTTACATCTCTTAACATACCATCACCCCTTTTCCATTTTTACAATACTTCCAATAATACTCCTCACAGAACTTCTTGTAAACCTACAAACGTTGTCTGGTCATCACAAATACTTTTCAAATAGCTCGTAAATTTACTCCAGTCTTCGGTAAATTTCTGGTCTTGCTGGTTTCGGATCCTTCCTGTTAATTTGTCTAATTCTGCATAGTCCATTAACTTCATCCTCCATACTTCAGTCGTCGGAAATTCTTCTTGTTTCCATTTTTGGACCAATGGTATTCTAGCTGCTGTTACTGCATATAGAAAAAGCTTACAATCCTTTCTATTTATATCACTTCCAACAATGCCCAATAGAAATGCTTCTGGTTTCTTAATAAATGTATCTTTCAACATTTTTTTCAACTCATTATATATCCTCTCCCAGAAGTATTTCACCTTTTTACAATCCCACCACATATGATAAAATGTTCCCTCTTTTTCTTTACATTTCCAACATTTGTTACTAGTTTTATACATTTTTGCTAATTTAACAGGGGTAATATACCATCTGTACATCATTTTCATCACATTTTCTTTTAATGCATTACATGCAGTAAACTTTAAGCCCCTCCAAAGAGATTTGACCCTGAATTGCAGAGCCACTTGGGGAATACCAGGCAGGGGTGGAAATGGGGCAGGGGAATCCTTGGGTGTGAATGCAAACATTTTTCAAAGCTTGCCCACTGTGTTGCCTTGTTTATCTTTCCACATTTTGCAATGACCTGCCTTCTGGTTTTATTTACTCATTTTCTTATTGCATTTGTCTCACACCTTTGTTAGCTCAAGTGAGCATATGTGATTCTCCCATTCTCTAGAGATAGGTTAGGCTGAGATGGTGGACTGGGCCACAGTCAGCTAGCTCTTTGCATGAACTGGGGGTTTGAACTTGGGTCACCCAGTGCTCTAGTTTCAACTCCCAGCCGCTCCAAACATATAAAACTCTGCCTTCTGGATTGAAAGGGAGATGGCACAAAGTAGAAAACGTTATTCTGCCACAAAAGTCTCATTTGTCTCAAGGATTGTTGCCCAACTAACTCTATACGTTATAAACCTGAAGACTTGGCCTTGTTTGTGTTTACAGAAGCACAGGTTTTTCAAAGTAATTTATAAGTAGTATGCTGTTTAGACATCTCCACCTCCAGTTTACATCTTTATGTTTATGAAGGACTACTCAGAATGTAACTAGAAATTTATAAATTTAAACTGAACCCTTCCTCCTGCAGCATGATCTTAATCTAATAATAATAATTTTATTATTTATACCCCACCCATCTATCTGGGTTTCCCCAGCCACTCGGGGCAGCTTCCAGCACACATAAAAACATGATAAAACATCGAACACTAAAACCTTCCCGATACAGAGCTGCCTTCGGATGTCTTCTAAAAGTTGTGTCATTCTTTATCTCCTTAACATCTGATGGGAGGGTGTTCCACAGGGCGGGTGCCACTACCGAGAAGGCCCTCTGCCTGGTTCCCTTTAACTTCTCTTCTCACAGCGAGGGAACTGCCAGAAAGCACTCAGAGCTGGATTTCAGGGTCCGGGCTAAATTATGGGGGTAGATTAGATGGCCCCTTTTGTTAGAAAAGTAAAAAATACTGCACCAGGACATGGCGGTAGCTACTGGGTGGTTCGGTATTACAGGGATTCTGCAGCGAGATAAAACAGCTCATTGGATGAAGAACAGGTCCCACAGAAAACCCTTTCTCTATCCACAAACTTGTCCCTACTCATCCTTTTACTTGGTATATAACATCTCTGCCAATAACCATTATTTTTGGCATTTCTCCCACCAGTGCCAAAAAAGGCAACTCGCAGGAGTACTGCAAACTTACCTTTAGATACACCTTTTACAGCACACACTTTGCAGGCTAGAAGTAGTATTACCACGTACCTGTAATTCTTTCACAGGAATGGTGGCATTTACGAGTGTTTTTTTTTATTATTATTACATAGAGACTTCTATACCTTATGTGGAAAGATGACCAGCCCTATTAGGCAGATTGAGACAGCTGCCACAGGCCACACTGACTTGGGGTGGTACAAAAGGACAGGAAATGATTATTTTTACTCCCAGGAAGAGAGGGGGAGGCACTTGTGGAACATTCTGTCTCAAGTGTTAAAGTCATGAGGTTGTCCTTGGGTGCTGTGAACACAATACCCAGTTTCGATTCCCAGCATCTCTAGGTAAAGGTAAAGGGACCCCTGACCATTAGGTCCAGTCGTGACCAACTCTGGGGTTGCGGCACTCATCTTGCTTTATTGGCTGAGGGAGCCGGCGTTTGTCCGCAGACAGCTTCTGGGTCATGTGGCAGCAGGACTAAGCCGCTTCTGGCGAACCAGAGCAGCACACAGAAACGCTGTTTACCTTCCCGCCGGAGCGGTACCTATTTATCTACTTGCACTGTGACATGCTTTCGAACTGCTAGGTTGGCAGGAGCTGGGACCGAGCAACGGGAGCTCACCCCGTCGCAGGGATTCAAACTGCTGACCTTCTGATTGGCAAGTCCTAGGCTCTGTGGTTTAACCCACAGCGCCACCCGCGTCCTGCGCATCTCTAGGTAGGGCTGGGGAAAGACCCCTTGTCTGAAGTGCAACCATCAGTCATTGTGGACAATACTGAGCTAAATGAATCAGTCATCTAAGTAATAAGGCACTTTTCTGTGTTGGAATATCTACAAGGGCAGATTGACACAATACATTTAAAGCACACTCAGCGCACAAGATCTACCCCACGGGAATTCTTGGAACTGTAGTTTCCCCCCACAGAACTGCAACTTCCAGTGCCCCCAAACCACAATTCCCAGGATTCTTTGCGGAGAGGTCATGAGATTTGAATGTGTTGAATGTCCTTCAAATTACAGTGGTACCTTGGGTTAAGTACTTACTGTAATTTGTTCCAGAGGTCCGTTCTTAACCTGAAACTGTTCTTAACCTGAAGCACCACTTTAGCTAATGGAGCCTCCTGCTGCCGCCGGAGCACGATTTCTGTTCTCATCCTGAAGTTCTTAACCTTATGCACTATTTCTGTCCGCAGTGGTTGCTGAACAGCTTGGTGGGTTTCTGGATGAAACATCGGCTCTGGATCCATTCCAGTCCGGCTTCCGTGCTGGTCATCGGACCGAGACGGCTCTGGTTGCCCTAACAGATGATCTTCGTAGACAGCTGGATCGAGGCGGGTCGGGGCTGCTGATTCTTCTAGATCTGTCAGCAGCTTTCGACATGGTCGATCACAAACTTCTGGACCACTGCCTTGCCGACGTGGGGATCCAGGGCACAGCCCTTCAATGGCTGCGCTTGTTTCTCTCTGGTCGGGGACAGAGGGTGGCGCTTGGGGGGGAATTGTCATCGCGCCACTCCTTGGTGTGTGGAGTACCTCAGGGTGTGATACTCTCCCCGATGCTTTTCAACATCTTTATGCGCCCCCTCGCCCAGCTTGTCTGGAGTTTTGGGCTGGGTTGCCATCAGTATGCTGATGACACCCAACTCTATCTGTTGATGGATGGCCATCCTGACTCGGCCCCAGACACACTGATCAGATGCTTGGAAGCTGTGGCTGGATGGTTACGTGGGAGCCGGTTGAAGTTAAATCCTTCGAAGACAGAGGTCCTGTGGCTGGGACGGGACGATATGGGATTGGGGGGGGCAACTCCCATCTCTTGCGGGGGTGCAATTAGTGCCAGCACCGTCCGTTAAGAGTTTGGGTGTAATCTTCGACACCTCCCTTTCCATGGAGGCGCAGATTGCAGCTATAACAAAGGCGGCATTTTTCCATCTCCGCCAAGCTAAGCCGTTGGCTCCTTGCCTCTCTCGCCCTGACCTAGCCACTGTGATCCACGTGACGGTCACCTCCAGACTGGATTATTGTAACTCACTCTACATGGGGCTGCCCTTGAGACTGACCCAGAAACTCCAGCGGGTGCAGAATGCTGCAGCGAGACTCCTTACAGGGTCTTCGCTGCAAGATCACATTCACCCGGTGCTATACCAGCTGCACTGGCTCCCAGTGGAGTACAGGATCAGGTTTAAGGTGCTGGTTTTAACCTTTAAAGCCCTATATGGCCTAGGACCCTCGTACCTACGGGACCACCTCTCCTGGTATGCCCCACAGAGAAACTTACGGTCTTCAAATAAAAACATCTTGAAGGTCCCAGGCCACAGAGAAGTTAGGCTGGCCTCAACTAGAGCCAGGGCTTTTTCGGCTGTGGCTCCGACCTGGTGGATCACTCCGTCACAAGAGACTAGGGCCCTGCGGGACTTGACATCTTTCCGCAGGGCCTGCAAGACAGAGCTGTTCTGCCAAGCCTTTGGCCAGGGCACAGCCTGACTCCCTCCCTCGGCAATCTTCGCGGAGCTCTGGCCCAATGGTGGCCAGTGGCTTGAATTTAATTAATTTTATAATGAATGATTTTCGAGTGTTGTTTGTGCTGTACCTTTGTACTGTTTTATTGTTGTTAGCCGCCCTGAGCCTGGCTTCGGCTGGGGAGGGCGGGATATAAATAAAAATTATGATGATGATGATGATGATGATGATGATGATGGGTTAGCGGAGTCTGTAACCTGAAGCGTATGCAACCTGAGGTACCACTCTAATGTGTTGGATCTGCCCCCAAGAGAGCTTCCTAATTTCCAGGACAGACAGAGGGGAAAC